>NW_010972618.1:654360-685888 GCF_000737465.1 Haliaeetus leucocephalus
CCGTGGGTGGCCCGCGCCCCCCTCCGGCCCCTGCCGCAAGAGCCTGGTGCCCACCGTGGGGAGCGGCCTGATGGAGGGGAACGGCGTGTCGCTGACCAGGATCCTGCGCTCCGCCAGGCTCAGGTGAACTTGCCCGCGCGGCTGGTTAATTAATCGCCGTGGCTGATGAATTGCCGGCTGCTCCGCTGCGGCGCCCGTTCACGCGCTGCCCCGGTAAGGCCACCCGTGCAGGGACCCACTCCTTTCCTCACGGCTCCGAGCGCTGCAAAACACACGTCCCGAGGTAATCGTGTAAAAGCAATAAACTCTCTTTTGCTAAAAATGGAAATAAGATGCAAATTTGCGTAATTTGGTGCTTCCAGCCTTTGAAAAACCAACCACGTCAGACCAGTGATTGTTCCACCCATGCCAATTATTTCTTTTTCTTTTTGTAACTAATTGAAATGCAGACAGGACCTCTGAACGTTCTGCTAGCAGGCCAGATAAGACTCGTGTCTGACTTGGGATTCAGGCTAAATTGCTAGACATAGTGCCAGCGGCCGAGCTCAGCGTTCTGCCAACACAGAACTCTGCGACCACGTAAATATTTATGTACTGCCGGGGCTTTCTGGCAGGCACCTGCACTTGCCACTGTAGCTCTGACCTGAGATGACAGAACTCGGAGTGTTTCTCGTTCCACTTAAAGACGTGTCCTCAGCTGAACTGCCAGAGCGGGGTTTGCCAGTGTAATTGCACCTACAGCTAATGGGGTTTTGTGTAGGTAACTTCGACAGGCACAGACTCTTGTTTGTGGTTTTGTTGCCTCCCCCTCTACAAGTGCAGAGCTGTGCCTGCTCTTTCACTTCTACCCCTTCCCTAGCTGACACAGTTATGCGGACAGCCTTTAAATAAAATCAGTGGTTCTGTGCCTGTGCTTCAGGGAGAGTCAAAGAGAAAAACCAAAGTGATACAAGGCAAAAAGCTTACAATATATACTGTTTGGGAGTCTATCAAAATAAATGGTCAACCTATATATTAGTCACATTAGTCGTTAAGGAGTAAATCTGTTGCATTTTGGCTTTTTAAAAAGTTCAGAATACAGGAAGTTAGTTAAAGCTCAAAATAAAGCAGACTTTTCTTTTTTCTTTTAAGTTTAATTCAGTTTTTTAGCAAAATGAAGAAGTGGATGGACATGTCAAATCTACCACAGGAATTCCGAGAGCGAGTGGAGAGGCTGGAGAGAAATTTTGAAGTCTCAACTGTGATTTTCAAAAAGTTTGAACCAATATTTTTGGATATATTTCAAAACCCTTACGAAGAAACTTCTAAACCACAGCGAAGCAGGAAACAGAGGTATTTCTGAGAGTTAATGTTACTTTTCCCTGGAAAGGGCTATACCTAATAGAGATTAATGAAAATTAAGATCATTATTTGTGCTTTTAAAAGTTACATAAAGTTCTGAAGTGATAGGGCCTCTTTGTGGCCTTGATTCTGAAATGCAATGAATACAGAAACACCCCTAATCTTGGTGGGGTACAGCTTGCATCAGCAGAGCTTTGCATCCGGTGGCTGTTGACGCAGTTCACTGTAACATGCAGAAACTGGCCTACAGTGAGAATGTCTGTGTGGTGGGGAGAGGTACAGTGAGATGGATTAACTTGAGATACAGCAAGACCGACACTTAAAACGTTTAGCAGAAATAGCTTAAGTAGCTTGGGAATATTTTGCCTTGGCAAAGTGCCGGCTGAGGTAGCTGCTGTCGTGACATAATCCCTCTGTACAAAGCGGCATTACATCCACAGTGACCTACGTGTTACGGGATTTTAATGTGATTGCCATATGAGTGCTAACATGCAAATGGAAGGAAGTTACAGCTGATGCACTCATTTTTATGACAAACTTAGTAACTGGTGGTATCGTCTTCCAGACACACACAGAAGTTCTGCCTTAATTAAAGGAGCTTGTCTGTATTCCCTGCCAACTGTGCAGCCGTCTCTGTGGTAGCTTTACAGCAAGAGTGTAACCTTAATAATGACGGAGCTGAGCTGAGTCTGTGTGAGATATTTTTGCCAGCTCATGTGTGTCCTCTGGAGTGAGGAGGGATATAGCTCCACATCTGCAGGTAGAAAGGATACTTCTGCTGCTACAGCTCTTTACTTATGGCAGGGCATCACTTTGTGGGTATCGCTGCATATTGGGAGAAGTTTTGTTGGTATGCTCTGTTAATGTTCTTTCATGGGAGCAGCACTCATTAGTGTAACTGCAGCTTTAGCATCTGTGTGGGCTGTCTTGAATAATGTATTCCCTGGTTGTCCAGCTCCATGGTTTTGGATGATCTCTACTCCAAACATGATTCAGCAGATGAGCTGTAATACAAGCTGTAGTTGCATATTTTGAAGGGATGACTGATGCTGTAGTAAAATATTTAAGAAAAACTGTCACTGGAATTTTTGTAGCCCTTGGCATCTCACTGCCTGGAGCTGAGGGAGGATTCTGTTAGAGATGCGACACCAGCAAAATAGCGTGTCTGGAGTCACAGACCAAAGGCAGTCGTTGGCTCAAAAAGGGGTCAGAAGGTTGGGGATGCTGTGCAAAACTCTCTATGGAGCGAGGTAGGAGACCGTCAGTTAGTGAAAGCTGAAATAAAGACATGTAGCTGAGATAGTGCCTTCGTGTGAAATTAAGGCAGACAACGGCTCTGACTGTTATTGTGAGCAAGCAAATGGAATGAAATTCTCACTGTAAAACAAGCTTCAGCTTTCTGGAACTGAAGACTGACTTCTCCCTCGTTTTCCTCATTGATAGGTGGGTGCCATGCAGTGTTAAAGATCTCTTCAACTTCTGCTGGACTCTCTTTGTGTACACTAAGGGTAGGCTTGCCTTTTTTAGCTGCATGGTTTGTATGCATCCTGAGCTATGAACTTCTTTTGTGTTGCTTGACATGTGCTGTCTCTTAAAGGTAATTTCCGTATGATTGGAGATGATTTAGTAAATTCCTATCATTTGCTTCTGTGCTGCTTGGACCTGATTTTTGCAAATGCCCTTTTGTGTCCAAATAGAAGAGAATTGCTAAATCCATCATTTAAAGGTACAGTGGGGACAGATTATTTAAAATCAAATATGCTTTGTTCTCTTGTTTCTTTTTAAATGAAATTGAAGGTTGGTTGTCTTTCTCCCCCCTCCTTGTTCTCAGGCTTGCCAGTGGACTTCCACGTGACAGAGATCAAAGCCTCTGAAGATCCTCCTTGCATCATTGCCACACTGTGTGAGCTGCATGATGGGCTTTTAGTAGAAGCAAAAGGAATAAAGGAACACTATTTTAAGCCATACATTTCAAAACTATTTGATAGGAAGGTACATCTTAATAGTTTTAAGAATGCATGGTAGCGCTCAGATGAATGATTGGGAGACCATTTAAATCCTGCAGGTTCTGCAGTAAAGTGTACTAACAGGGAAATGAACTTGGGCTGGGTTAGGTTTTCTTTGTATATATTTTAGCAAGAACAGAATTTACTCTCACTTATAATGATGTATGCTGTAAGGTCCCCTGTGTTTTGACTTTTTATGTCAGTGGAGAATCTTTGCTTTCCTTTCCCGGCAGTGTAAAACTGAGTTGTGGATGATAATGTTTTCTTCAGGCAAAAAAATAATCTCATTGTGAAATAATTTTATGGGATAACTGTCATGATAGCATGGGTCCTACTGCTTGTCTTGGAGTTGAACAAAATGCTTTGGAAGGAAGAGGTTAAGGTTGCAGGTGTACAAATTGTCCTGTCTGGTTTTGATCCTGGAAATCTTTTCCAAGCTCTCTGGAAGTTTCTGTGTAGTTGTTCATCAGGTCAGTCCCTAAATAGCAGTACTGTTTCTGAAGAGTGAGTTTATCTAGGGCTTGGATAGAATTGGGCTTTGTCCTCATCTGTTTGTCTTGCTAATGGCATTGTAGTCCTTTTGGTCTAGGCAAAAAAAAGTCTAGTTATGCTCCTAAATCTCATTTCCATTTTGGCTAAAACCATCATGCCTTCACACTGTTAGAGCTGGAACAGTTTTGATTTTATTATGTAAGATATTTCTGCTTTTTATTCTTAGATCTTAAAAGGAGAATGTCTGTTGGATCTTTGCAATTTTACAGAAAATAAGTAAGTTACAGCTTATGTTCTTAATCATGGGGTTTGGTTTCGTTTCTAAAATACAGGCCTTTGAATGCTAAATCTCAGGTTTTCCTGTTCCTTTATCTTACCATAACTAATGTTTTTTAATTATTTGACAATCAAAGCTGCTATCTGGCTGAAATGCTTTCTGGATCTGAGATGTGTCAAATATCAGGGGGTCAGCTGCAGAGTTTCTTCCTTAATGTCGGGTTTTATGGTGCTTTAACCTGTAACCTTTGAGTAATCTGATGCAAATCACAACCTTGACTCTGAAGTTCATGGATGTGTTTCTATATACGCCTCAAATATTACACCTGAGTAGGTAAGTGTTTGGATTCATTTATCAGTCTCCAGGTGAGTGTATAAATCTGTGAATGCAACAAAAGTACTCAAAAGAAGAAGCAGCAACAATTGCAAAGCCACAAAAAAGAGGTAGAGCGTTTCTGTGGGAAGCAAGTATAGTTGTTTCAGAAACTTTTTATCTTCACTTCTGAAAGCTAATTTAAATGCAAAATATGAGCAGCAGCTGCTTTGTTCTAGATCCCTTAAAGGGTTTTTTTGCTGTTTCCAAAAATACCTAATGATTTGTTTTTGCAAGTTGAGTTTGTAATTTGTTGGTTTGCTTTGAGAATTTTGAGCGAAGATTCATTTGTTTTAACAATGTAAATAACACTGAAGTTTAGATGTAAAATGGTGTGATCCATTTGAACTTCTCTTAGTATTTATACTTAAAAATAATAGTATTTAATAATACTGTCATGTGGAATGATGCAGTAGTCCCTGTTCTTTTGTAGAAGTAGCTTGACATCTAAAGGAAACATGGAAGTGTCTCTTGTTTCCTTGTCCAATCTTTTCATAGACCTTTACTTTTTCTAAAAGACCTGGGGAGGGTGAAACTATGATACAGTCAAATTCCTGTCGGATTACAGAATCACTTGCATCATGAATACATTGCTATGATTCATTAATATACATGCTTAAGTGGTAGCTTGAATTGCTAAGACACTTTGCAGGCAAAAGATATTTTGTATAGCATTCACGTATCACAAAGAACGTGCAGGCAGGATTTATTGATGTGAGCTGTTTCTGATTTTTATGCAAAAGTTTAATTCTGCTTCCCAAGTGTAAGTTTAAAACTTTGCAACCTTTGTGAGATTAGACATTCCTGTTTCACAGTTGGGTTAGCTGGAATAAAGAAAATGAAAGATTTGTTTGGTATCATATGTCAGTGGTGATTTTAGAAATTGAATCCAGGCAGATAGCTCTTAAATTTCCCTTCCTCTGTACCATTATGAAAATTACAGGCTACCAAGTGGCAAAAGTGGAAATCAAAAGTAGCTGGTGTAATGCAACTACCATTAATGTGCTCCACGTATAAAAGATTTAACCTCCGATCAGCTGAGTACTTCCAAACTGTTTTATTTGCAACTGGGAAAGAAGTAAAGTTGTTTTTTCCTCCTCTTACCGAGAGCCAAATGTTTGTGGTAAGTTAGGAGGAAGAGTGGTCCCTGCAGCAGGTCATTGAGAGAACAGGTGAGGTTTAAGTATGAAGGAAGGTAGGGATGACTGCAGGCAGGTTCTTTGGGGTAGTGAAGTTTTGTTTACAAGCAGCAGTGCTGCTGAAAGTATTAAACGTTTTGAACACATGTTGGGTTCAGTTTTGTACCTTAGCTCCACTGACACCTTTTTTATTTCTTCAGCAGTTTAACCTTTGATATAAAACCTGGGCTTCTCTTTCAGCAAAGCACTGAATAAAGAGTACGAAGAGTATGTTCTGACAGTGGGTGACTTTGATGAGAGAGTTTTCCTAGGAGCTGATGCTGAAGAAGAAATTGGCACTCCTCGGAAATTTCCTGCAGACGTGCCAGTAGGGAAAACAGCAGCAAGAGCTCATGTGGAGTGTCATCTTCAGCAGCATTTTGAAAAGGTGATTCATTTAACATGTTGATCTTGCTTAAAGTACTCCTTCAAGTTTTTCCATCTTTGTATGCTATTTAAATCACTGAGGTGACTTTGAATTTCTTCAGCTTCTTCCTGAGAGGAAGATGATGAATGCCATTTGCAGGCTTCAGTGGATGCTGTCTTGCTAAGGAGAAATGGTGATGTCTTCTTTCCTGTGGAATTTAGTAAATAACTATTCCTTAAACAGGATGAGAGCACTTTCATGCGTGTAGTCTGTTTTTTGTCCAAGAAAAATCAATGAGACCTAAATATATAGGTCTTACCATTTTGTTCAAAATTCATTTATACCCCACAAGAATACCATGAAACCTTTGTGCTGGATTAATTTATTTGTTTTCCCAATAATTCCTTTTTTAGGACAGGAAAAGTCAACTGTGTACTATTCTATGGAAAATAACATTCAAGACATAAAACCCACCAAAGTCTAATTCTTCATTACAAAAAGTAACCTGTAAACAGAGTTAATGTTTCACTATGTTTAAGAATGTAAAATGTATTTAATGAAGTTGGCATGTGGGAAAACACTTGATTGATTACTTTTTAACTTGGATAAGGGTGGAAAAATGGTGCTGGCTGTGTGAAAGAACTACATGCTGTTTGATTTACATGTCAGTTAAAAAATAAGAGTACTTATTACAAGATACTAGTGCTGGTGTGAATTAATTATATGGCTTAGCTTTTTCTCCCAAATACAAGTGTATTTCATATTCAGGCAAATTAAAGACAGGGATTTGGAGTGAGTTTATCGATTTTTGAACTTCAGTTTCTATAGTATAATAATGTCCTCGTTGCTACTTATGCATACTGACTGCAGGCTTAACCTTTCCTCATTATTTGCCTTGTGTCTTCAAAATGTAGTCTGTTCTAATAATTCAGAACCAAATACTTTATTGCATCACTGCCAGAAAGCAGGATACAAATAAGTAAGTGTGGTTGATACAGCTCCTTCTGCTTAGTTCTACATCATTCTTTGAATAAGGGAGGCTCTAAGTCCACCAGGACAGCATTTCCCAAAGAATGTTTGCCTCTGACCCTCTCCTAGGTAGCTCTGCCACATACTCCTTGTGTCACTCAGTGAGTGGAAGCATACACTTTCTCTTTCTTGCCCTGTATTTTTCAGTGTTCAAGTGAGCTTAAAAATGAACAGGTTTTAAGATTTAAAGTCTCATTTTCCTATATTTTATTTTTAAAAAACCTTTGAGTTAATTTTAGTCCACCTGAAGATTTGTTGTATTTTGTATTTATGGAGTTCTGAGAAAACTTTAACTAATTTGTAGTCAGTTTTGAAATGACAGGTTTGATGGCAGCCTTCAGATAGCGTACTAGTGGTGTCATTTTAATCTTTGGAGCGATTTTGCAGGAGATGCTCACTTGAAAGGTTTTTGAAACAGTTCTGTTGACTGATCTTATTTATTATTTTTCTCTGACAGAAAAGGTCATTTGCTCCTTCAACTCCACTGACTGGAAGGAGATACCTACGAGAAAAAGAAGCTGTCATCACACCTGTTGCTTCAGCAACACAAAGCGTGAGCCGGTTGCAGAGCATTGTGGCTGGATTGAAAAACGCACCGAGTGAACAACTGATAACTATTTTTGAGTAAGTACGTCCACTGCAGCTGCTCTCATACAAACGGAAACTCATCTGGTCATGCTTGTGACTGCTTTCTTGCTCAGATTTGACTTTTTTTGTTTGGTGCAGAATATTTTTGTCTGTGTTTCTGTGTTATTTCTAGTTGAAAGATCTTCTGTTTTCTAGATGATCTCATCTTCTGGAGAAGGATAGCTGTACACACACACACACACCACCCCCGCTGACTTGTTGCCACCATTGTATTAATGTAGCTTCAGTTTTTGCTAATGTTAATTTAGCTGTTTGTCTGCTTGAAAGCCAAATACTTGTTTGTTTGTTTTAATTTTTAAACAAGTATGGCTCATTTAAAAGATCTGGTAGCTATGTTGGCAGAGGTTTTGGGGGAGGAGGGAAACGTTAGAGTCAACAAGCTATAATCTTTGCCTTAAAGAGTTGTGAAGATATGACTAAAAGCAGCCTGAAGGCTCCCCATTTCTTCATCATACTACTTCAGGATATCTTAATCTAACTTTATAGCATATATATAAGCCTAGCAGTGGCCCTAATTATTGTCAATGCTGATGTCTTGTATAGCAGCAGCAATGTTTTCCACTTCTCTAGTTGTTCTGGTGGTCGCTCCCTAAGCATGCTTCAGCTTATTGGTTTCCTCCCTGAGCCGTGATGTCTGTCCTAGGGCAGGCGTCACAGCAGGAGTTAGAGCATTCCTAGTCAAGAGCCTCTTGCTCAGCCCTTACAGCTGCTGTATGATACTGGGAAATCATAATAAGTGACTACTGAACACAACCCCAGGCTTTCATGATCACCATTTCTAGGACAGAGTCCCAGTTATATAGATCAACCTATATTTTTGGCTCCTGAATGCATGACTGCATGCTGGCTGTAGTGAAATGCACATGAAAATGTTGGTACATAAGCAGATGAGTATAAACAAAATAGTTTCAGTAAAAGGTAGATTGGTGTTGCTTCATAGCTCATAAAAAGCAATAATTTAATAGTAAATATGTGTAGAGCTGTTGGGTGTTTGCCTAACATCCATGCAAATTAAGCCCTTGCGGTATTAGGGTGTAAGGTATCTGGATTTTTTTTTTTATTAATCAGAATGGACGTTTAGTATTAGCACTTAACAGCTGAAGTGCAAAAGTAATGTTTTTTTATAAAGCAACCTTCATAAATAGGTGAAAAATACTACTTTTAGTTCTCATCTTTGGAGTTACATATATTTTGAAAGTTTTGCTAGCGCTTGTTCTTAAAAGTTTACAAATGCTCAGCAAGATGCCTTTCTGTTTTGAATGTTTCTTTGATTGTGTTTTTGTAAGGACTGTTTGATATTATTTATATTACACAATTAAAGCATTAGTGTGTCTGCAATCTCTAATGAAAAATATGTTTGTTCAAGTAATAAACCAGTCTGTCAAGAGAGGTGTAAATATTAAAACGGGGAAAAGAATTGAGTAAACCTCTGACAAGAAATGTTTTGAGTACTTTGCTCATCTTGGATATGAGTTCAGCAAACACTAGGATATGTACTGTCTGATTAGGAGAAATGGAAAGAAATGTGTTTTGGACTATGTGTAATATTCTATGCTTTTGAATATTTTCTCTTTCAAAGTAACATTCCTTGGAAATATAACTTTGAAGTTAATTAGAAGGCTTTGTTCAATGAAACCTTAGTTTATTTCAATGCTAGCTTTTCAAAATAGTTTAGTGTCTTAATTTGACACTAGTCACAAGCCACTGTCCTCTAATACAGAATTGCTGGAAAATCTGGAAGCATTCAGAAAGAGCATCTCCAGACAGAGAGATTCTCTGGCCCCTTTTTATGATAGTGACTGTGTGGAGTTCGTCATTTCCTCTCTGCCTTGCTAGTAAATCAGGTATTTTTGGAAAGAAGCTTACTCTTCACTTTGAAAGCTTTCCTATACTCCTTCAAACCGCACCTGGTTTGTGTGGTCTTGTGGATGTGTTTGGTTGTCTGTTGTAGCATCCTTCCTACTACCTTGCTCCTAGCAGATAGGTTTTTCTCCTGAGTGTGCTACTGTAGCTCTTGCTTTCTCCTGCATTTGTTCCAAAATCTACATAGCCTCTCTTAACTCTCTTAGGAAAGGAAAAAAGGAAACAATATTTCTGTATGTTTTATGTTTTCCTCTGTTCTCTGTGGTAATACAGGTTATTGTCTGATAAGGAAAGCTCGGTATAACTAGCTTCTCTTCTTTTTATTTGGGTGGTATTTTTTTATTTGTTTTTTCTTGAGTTTTTTTTGAAACTGGATATTTATTTATACAAACAAGGCTTTCTCTTTGCGTTCTGCTTCAGGTCTTGTGCACGCAGCCCTATGGGAAGCATTACGAGCAGAGTGAAAGAAATAGGTGAGATGTTCTGTCGCAGCTACACTCAATCAACAGATGAACAGCCAGGATCTCATATAGGTATGGATGTGAAATGCATGGGATGTTTCAAAATATTAAACCAGGGCAAGTGAAATGCATACATATACTATCATCTAAGTATTTAATACAGTGGAGCTGTTTTTAACCCAGAACATATCCAGACAGAAAACTATTGCTGTCAAACAGAACGCTGTAAGGAATAAAACTTTATTACAGAGTAAAACCAAGGTTGCAGTTCAAAATGGGATAACTGAGAGAGCATTGAAACTATAGCAGCTCTTAATAAAAATTGTAAACTTTCAGTCGTCTTAGATTTAAAATTTAAAGGAAACAGAATACAAATAGGAAAGTTATTATTGCACCTGTCTGCAAAATTACATCACCAGCAATATTAAAATACATAATCCTTTAAAACATTTCTAGAATGTTGTGCTGTTCTTGATCTCTGAACATACTTTTTTGATTTGCAGAGTCTATACATACACGGCATTGAGCTTATCTCTGTTGGTTTTAAATTTCAGATTTTGCTGTAAACAGATTAAAACTGGCAGAGATCTTGTACTATAAAATCTTGGAGACTGTAATGGTGCAAGAAACACGAAGACTACAAGGGAAGGATCTGACTGTAAGTAAAGAACTGGCAAAAAAGGAGAAGACTCTCTCTGCAGAGACAAGGGCAAAGCAGAAGCCCAGGGGATTATCTTCAGACAGTTCCATAATAGAACAGTCTGCAGTAAAGCAGTCTGTCTATATTGTTGATATTAAAAAGGGGGAAATATATGGGAGGTCCCTAAATGTAGTTTTTTCTGCTGTTAAAATGGTATAATTCTGGCATAACTAACCATCTTGATTTGTGTTGCCTTCTAGCATCATGACTTTATGGACAGATAACTTTTTTCTCTTCTTTATCCAATTAATATCAGTACTTCATGTTAGACAGCAGTGCATTTGCTCTGCTTTGTGATTCACAATAAGGAGGCCAATTCATTTGGCCATAGTCTGAAAAATGTGATGGTTTTGGCACTGTTAATCTAATTCTAGTCTTTATCATTCTAAACTTCCCTGTAAAAAGAGGAGACTGTGGAAGGTAGAAAAAAGCAGTAGCTCTTCTCTCCAGCAATAAGCTATGTAGTATTAGTGCCACAAAATTCAAACTTCATTTCCCAAACTTCAGATTATTGACATTTTCTGTAATCTTTTCAGGCTCTCTTGGAACAAGATGTCTTTCACCGCTCGCTCATGGCATGCTGCTTGGAGATCGTGCTTTTTGCATATAGCTCACCTCGTACCTTTCCCTGGATCATTGAAGTTCTTGACCTCAGGCCATTCTATTTCTATAAGGTAAATAAATACTGTCTTAGGACTAGATCTGTATTAAAAATGGTATGTTGCTGGATTGACAGTCTTAGAGGATGATGCTCTTCCTTCCTAGGTAATCAAGGAGTAGGACTGATGTTAGTGTATAATATGCCTATTCTAAATTCTGTCTGTCCTTAAGTGTATTACCTGGAATGTGTAATGCTGGAGTTGAAGCTGAAATTTAAAGCAAAAAAACCATTTTGTAAATGGTACTTACTGTAATGTGCTGTTGATAAACTTTTAGTTCTTTATATATATACACACTTTTAGTAGAGTAAAGCATTCAAGCATGTAATTTGGTGATATTCATATTTATTGACTGCAAGCTATAGTTCTGATTATTAGTGATAAAATAGCAATAATATTCTTTGTTGCCTTTGGCTACTACTACTTATCACAGGCTTGCTTTGTTAAATTTTACTTTCTTCTCTGTTTTGTTTTATATAACAGAACATAAAATTTCTTTTCCTGGGCATTCTCTTTTTGCTCTTTTTTTAACCTCATTCCCCCCTGCCTCCAATGTCATTTCTGTTCTTTGACTTGTTTGATGCTTTTGTCATCTATCTGTGTGCCTCCTATTTTTACTAGATACCTAACAGCTTACTGCGGTTAGTCCTGAATAAATCAGAAGTAGTTCTGTTTAGATGATAACAACCAAAAAAATTGTACCCTTTGGGAAAGCTGTTTTATATTCCGTTCTCCCTTCTTTAATCCTCAGATGTACAGCAGTAGTGAAACTGAAACAAATCTGTCAATATTGCTGTGGCTTTTGGTAGCCTACATCAATACCAGATGCACTGGTGCAGATCCAACTTTGTGGAAGAGATTTATGTTTGATTTTAGTTTTCTTTGCTGTTCAGTGTACATTCTTGCAGCACTCTTACTTGAAAAAAATTGCCATCACAAAGACTTCACAGGAGAGAACCAATATTTATTATTCCATTTGTGCCATTTGTATCTTTGTTCTTTGCGTGCTTAGCTTCTGTAGTATAAATAAGTAAACACACCAGTAAGTCCTCCAGGGAAGTTTTATGGCATTTCCATCTCTGAAGCTTTAGAAAAACAGGCTGAATGTTCCTCTGTCAGAAATAACATAAATAAAATTGATCTTGCATTGGAGCATAGGGATGGAGTATGGTATTTCAAGGGCCCTTTCATCTCTTTTCAACCCTGATTTGTACATGTTAAGGGTTCTAATCTTTTCTTAAATGAAACTTTAAAACAGTGGTTTTGAACCCTTTTCATTATGGGGTGCTTGTTTGAAAGGAAGAAAAGCTTAAATGCTGGGCTTCTCATGTACCCATCCTAAGCGGATATACCTGCTTATATCTTCCTAGGTATGCTGCACATGCTGGATGAGCACTGTGTGTACTTAGTACTTTCATTCTGTACATGCTTAGCAATGGTGAGAGAAAGCCGTAAAAAAAACCCTGGGAGTGGGTTGTTCTGCATTGATGGGACATCTGCTGTCTACTTCTAACTCCTGGATTGCCTTTGGGAAAGGGGGTTAAAAAAAGAGGTATCAGAAGAGGGTCAGGGAAGATTAAGATGCAAGAAGGAGGCTGGAGCATTCTATGTTGAAGAGACATTTTGAACAGGATCCTGAAACAAATGATTTGATAGTGTTAAGCATGAGTGATATGACTTTGCTCTTGTGCTTGTGTCTTATTACCATTAGGTAATTGAAGTACTGATTCGGTCTGAGGACGGACTTTCCAGAGACATGGTGAAGCACCTCAACAGCATTGAGGAACAAATTCTCGAGAGTCTCGCCTGGACTCGGGACTCAGCACTCTGGAATGCTCTCCAGGCCTCAGAAAACAAGGTCCCAACCTGTGAAGAAGTATGTTACCTGTTTTCCTTTTATTAGGAAATTTATGTTCTTTTTCTTACTGTTGTTTTATAGTAAAACCTGTTGAAATGAGACAATTGCTGCAGAAAAACTTCTATTAATAGATTGGCACAAAGAAGGGAAATTTATTTGTTATCTTACACTAACATTTCTTATTTCTCAGGTAATATTTCCCAGTAATTTCGAAGCAAGCAATGGAGGAAGTGGGCTTGGGCATTTGCCTATGATGCCGATATCTCCTATAATTCATCCTCGAGTAAAAGAGGTTCGGACAGATCTTGGTGGGAGTTTAAGACGGGGTATGTTCAAGGTTTCTGATAAGATTTGAATGTGTGAATTTGGGGAGAGGAGGTTTAGACTTAGTTGTAACTGCAAAAAGCAATCTTGAATCTGAATTAAGCATTCAGAATTGTGAAGCGTCTTATTTGATCAAGGGAAAGTCTAGATTCCTGTGTCTTACTGGCAGCGGACATTGGTGATAATGCTTCAGTTCTGAACTAGAGCAGGTTTTGCTGCTGTTATGATGCAAGGGTTACCTCACTCTCAGGTGGGTTGTCATCTGATGGCTTATTGTCCTTTGCTGTTCAGCTTTTTCCAGTGGAGTTTTTTTTTTTTGCTGCTGTTGTTGTTTGTTCTCAGTGAGTTTGATGGGATTTTAGTGACTTTTCAAATGGAATGCCACAGCTGCATTTATTCCCCCTTCCTACAGAACTTTTTTTTTTTTTTCAGGAGGGGAGGACAGTACTTTGTCTGCAGTATTCTTCCCTCGGAAGAGCTGCCTAGCTCTTTGCAGGTTCCTAGGTATCACACAGAACTCTCTTGCAAGTGAAAGTGAAGAGGCAGTGGCAGCACTTCTGTTGCTTTTTCGTACTTCCCTAGTTAGGAACTGCTGCTTTTGTTGTATCCCAAACAGTAGTCCATAGGTTCTTGCTGGTGCACTATGGACTGATTGGTGTTGTGATGTTGTCTCCTTTTGTGTTTGTATGGCAAATTGCATTACAAAACTGTTTTTTAAATACTCATTAGGAAAGAGATGTATAAGCAGTTGCTGTAGATGTCATGGTTAGTTGTTTGGTGGAAGGGAAAGCAACTTGGAGATGGTGTCATATATGGGTAGGGCTGTGTGAGATTTCATCTTGTATATAAGAATCTGGTACCAAACCCTCCTCCTAACTTCAAATGGAAAGTGGTGGGGATTGGAGATGTTTATTTCCCCCTGGTACTAAGAAAACCATCCTGGCAGAGTTAGAAGTAAGGTCTCCAATCAGTCTTACTTGGCCAGTTATCCAGGTTTCTGCTTGGTGGGAAATGGGAAACTGGTGTCATTGGTGTCCTCGTAAGTGGCTAGCAGACTTCAACAGAAATGCAAAAATCCAGAGGAACAGAAGCCTGTAAATTAGTATTGTGTACTTCAGCCTTGCTACTGGAGCAAATGTTTGAAAGCAACAGAAAAGCCTGAGAGGAACCAGGGGTGGATGAGGGTGGAGGCTTCTGACAGGGGTTAGTTTAGAGAGAGTTTAAAAGCCAGAACATGCAGAAGACAGCATATCCAGGGAATGTGGTCAGTGTTCCTGTAAAGGAATGTGTTCAGAGGAATATCACTTGCAAATATTACTAATCTGCTAAGCAGACTGGAGCAGTTGTAGTGAGGTGGGTGTTGGTCTCTTCTGTCAGGTGGCTGGAGATAGGACAAGAGGAAATGGCCTCAAGTTGAGGCAAGGGAGATTTAGGTTAGATATTAGGAAAAATTTTTTTACTGAGAGGGTTGTCAAAAATTGGAATGGGCTGCCCAGGGAAGTGGTTGAGTCACCATCCCTGGAGATATTCAAAAAGCAAGTGGACAGGGTGCTTCAGGACATGGTTTAGTGGGCATGGTTGATGGTTGGACTCGATGATCTTGAAGGTCTTTTCCAGCCTAAATGATTCTATGATTCTAAGTATCTGTAATCCTGCATGTTCCTCGGTCTCTGAAATTAGCTTGGTTACTCTTGTCTTCCACTTGGTACCCGATTGTGAAACTGAGCTGTCTGGGATGACTGAAAAATATAAGGAGACAGTTAGGCTATAGGTCTTGTTCATATCGCCTAAGAACAGTGAACTGTGAGATTAGTTCTTAACTAGAAGTGTTTTCTTGTACTCTGGTTTTGTAGTTTGAAGGTTAGCCTTTTCCCCTCCTATGGAGAAGTATTCCTATTAAGCTGCTCCACTTAAGGTGGTTATTTCCCCCCCCCCCTCCTTTGCATACTAGACATGCAGCCATTGTCACCAATCTCTGTTCATGAGCGCTACAGTTCTCCTACAGCTGGAAGTGCTAAGAGAAGGCTCTTTGGAGATGACAGCCCCAAAGAAATGCAGATGGAAAAAATTTTAACCGAAGGAACTAAGTTGACAATTGCTCCAGCATCAAGTATTGCTGCTGAAAATGTATCAGTTTCTCCTGGCCAAACAGTACTGACCATGACAACAGCTACAGCACCAGGAAAAACTGGACAGAAGGTTACTATCCCACTGCATGGTATGAATTCTTCCCATTTTTCTTCTCTATCAGATGTTTTGCTTCTTAAGCAAATAAATGCAGCTTCTTAAGATCTGCTCAGAGCGAACATGTATCGCTTTTTCTTTTTTAAAAGAACATGTATCACTTTATCAAAAAAAAAAAAAAAAAGGTTACGTTTATACTGATGTCTCCTTCCATGGAGACATTTGATATCTGACAAGCATCCTGAGGATTCCTCCTTGCGAACAAAGTTGTGGAGTTCTTGCTTCTTCCAGTTACATCTCACCACTGATTAAGCAATGCTTTGGTTCTCAGCTCCAATAATGATTTACTACTGTTTGTCTTAACTTTGGTCTATTATAATCTTAAAAGGCTCTGGAATTTCTGCATATTAAGCCTTTCTTAAAAGGCTTCTGAATTAGGGCTGCATATTAACATTAGCAAAATAGTGGGGGATTTTTGTTTTGTTGAAGTTGGGTGATGCTTGAATATTTCTGAAAATGATAAATAACAAATGAGTTTTATAGCCTTTTTTAATTTTGAAACTGGGTCTATAGATAAAGATGAAAAGTAAAAAATCTCCACTTTTCATGCTTAAGGAGATTTTCAGCAAGAGAATTTGACTACTGAGGAAATTAATGAGGACTGTATATGATGTGCTGTCAGGTTTGCATAATAATACAAAAAAAAGAAAGGGAGTGCCCACCTCCCCCAAAAGAGTGGAACACTGCCTACAGAAATTGTGATTTCTTGTAAACTTTGTGCTTTCAGATAGTTTTAGAAATGATCGTTCACATTCATGTTCTTCCTTTAAGCATTACCAGAAATGTAATTTTTAATCATTTCTGAAGGCTCTGAGGGACAAAGAGCCTTTTTAGCATCCAGTACAGAAGGATGAGATGTCTTTAGTATGAAATGTTTGTGAATGAATTTATGATTTGCAATTTAACTCTGCAGCATGAGGAGAGCAAATGGTTTATTTCTGGATGCGTATATCATTTCCAGGTGTTGCAAATGAAATGGGTGGAATCACACTGATACCCATTTCGATGAATTTAGGTCAGCCGTGTAAAATGGAGGCTCAGGCTCCCTGCCACTCTCAGGTGAATCAAGTACAAGAAGTGCATCTGTCATCAGCAAGCAAACCAAAGAAAACAGGATCCTTGGCCCTGTTTTACAGAAAGGTAAGTGTTTTTATTAGGGAGTCATGCTTCACTTCTGTTCATGGCCATACTGAAACTTGCCTCTTTGTACAGTTTTCGTTACCGTCAGTCTTCGCGTACCTTTCCTTTGGCATGAGCAGTTCTTATATACCTGGGAGGAGAAGGGAAAAGATGTTGTCAAGTGTTGCAGAGAATCCAGTTTCCCCCTCTTCCCCTCCCCATGAGATGTTTCATATTTTTTTTTCTTTTAATTAGCGGCTTCTATAAATAACTACCTAAGAAATACTGGTAGTTTTACTTCTCTTGTCTATTTTTACTGCCTGCCGCATTTACAAGGGTTAGACATACCAGAAATGGGATTATTTTCTGAGGTCTACCCAGTAGTGCTGATCTTGCTGGTATGGGGCCTCAGAAAGCAATGATGAGTAACACACTATCTAAAAATTTCTAGAAAGAAGGAACTTCTTGAAATAATGAAGGATTTAAGGGATAAGTTAAGAACTGGGTGTGCTTCAGAGAAACTTCAGATTACTTGTTTCTAGTTGCTTTCATTTCTGGTGTGGAGTGTGTGAGGGGTCTTTGGAGGAGGCAGGGGTAACTTGCCTAACACCTGCAAAGAACATATTCCTAAATCAATCTCTCAAAAATATTAGATTTCTTTTGCTGTTTATTTTCTTACTAGAGAAGTTGTTTTCAGTGGTTTTCCTCTTTTAAGGTATCTTTATTGTAAACCTAGAGAATTCTACATTGAACAATCCTTAAGGTAAATCTTAATACAGAAACTAATTCCTGGAAACACTTGTAAGCCACATCCTGTGTCTGAACTATTGGTTCTTTCATTTTGGTAGTGACAGTCTGTCTGTCTTTGAGAATGAATTAAGAATTGGTTAGCCAGCTGCCAGGCATGAACTCAGACTGCATTTTAGAAGCTTTACTCTGTCAGGGAATACTTCAGCTGTAGCCATGTATTTGACAAACAATGTGGTAGGCAACATATTCCTCTTAGTTATGAAGGAGAACTAAAATCTTTGCTTAAATTTGTCTTTAAATTTTGATCTTCTATTTACAGTGATCATCATATTCAAAATGATAGTTTTTCCCTACTTTTCCTTTCTTGTTCCTGTTCAGTAAAGCAAGTGAAAATGAAATTAACTTTCTGCTTTCCAATATATTGTGCCTAATTACTATCCATGAAGTGAGAACTTCTGAAATAAATGGAAGAAGGCTAATGTTGCACTTGATAGTTATTTCAGGTTTTGAGACAGATTTTTGGTAATCAAAAAGAAAAAAAAAAATCTGGCAGCTTGCTAATCTAAGATTATACTTAATCATCATTAAAGTATGTCCCTTCTTTGTGCTTGCTGGAAGTGTTCCATTATAGTGAGTGAGTGATATGGTATAGAAGCTATAGTCGTAATGTTTTTAAGCAGATTTCCTATAAGCATTAGAGATCTGACACTTGAACAGAGTTGACAACTTAGTCTTTGAAGACATTGTCTTGGGCAGAGGGGGGAAACTTTGCAGAAATGAACTATTCAAATATAGAACAGCTCTACTTTAAGGACTTTCATTTTTGCAGACTAGGTTAAGCTCGTCTGGCTTGACTCTACTGTGTGTCTTATTCTTCCAGGTTTATCATCTGGCAAGTGTGCGCTTGCGTGATCTGTGCTTAAAATTGGATGTTTCCAATGATTTGCGCAGGAAGATATGGACATGCTTTGAATTCACATTGGTTCATTGTGCTGATCTAATGAAGGACAGACATTTGGACCAGCTCCTCCTCTGTGCCTTTTATATCATGGCAAAGGTAATCTGTAGTTTTAAGGAAGTCAGGGAGTTTTATGTCAATTGAAAATGTAAATTGTGTTCACAGTTTACAGTTTGATTGCTTTATTCATGTCGTATTACTGGAGGCAAGTGAAAAGTCCTTCCAAGAAGTGGATGAAGTCCCAGTATATTTCTTCCTTGTTTTGCATAATCTTAAAAGTTCCCATCAACCAGCAAGTTGGTTGAGAGGATTTTTCTTCTCTTCCTGAGCACATTCACAATGAGCACTTGTCAGGCCCATATTTGTGTTTTCTACCCTGTTTGTCATCTTCATGATCTATGTAATCTGAACTAAAAAAGCCATTACAGTTACAGAATTATGCAAAAATCTGCAGGAGCTCACAAGCTTATGTATGGATGGAAAGCTTCTATTCCACAAAAATCCTCTTAGCTTTTGAAGATTCAGGTTGAGGAATTGAGCCGGTTGCCTGTTACTCGTACTTCTTCATTTATTATTCAGTTTGCCAGCATTAATTTAAGGTGTTATTAAGTTGGATTATGAAACTGGAATATTGGTTTGACTCAAACTTGAGAGCTGA
This sequence comes from Haliaeetus leucocephalus, assembly GCF_000737465.1. Taxonomy (NCBI): domain Eukaryota; kingdom Metazoa; phylum Chordata; class Aves; order Accipitriformes; family Accipitridae; genus Haliaeetus; species Haliaeetus leucocephalus. The sequence goes on from NW_010972618.1 coordinate 673,665, forward strand.
TGGTTACAATGGCTGTCAAGTCTGATTCAGACACAAATTCAGGAAAGTGAAACTAAGCCCAGGCTCCTCTAAAACACTGGGGATGGATTACCTTTTCTTCTTGAGGAAGACAAATGAAGAGGAGCACTATCTGTGGAGGGAGACTGATGTTCAAATAGTGAGTACCTGTGCTCTTAACTGTAGCATAGCTTAGGCTCATTTGACATCAATACTGATAGCTGTAGAAAAGCAAAACCATTGAGTAGTCAGTGCTCTGTATTTTATCATGTAGTTTGTCAATTATTTTTTTTAAATACAGTCTTCTGAGTGCTGTCTCCAGTGCAGTGTGAGACCTGACAATTTAGCCAGAGATCTTGATATATTCATTCTCTCCTGGCTCCTGCTACAAAAGTTGTTGCTCATCCGCTATTAAAATCACAGATGCATAGCTAAAAAACAAAGTCTTTTAACAAATGAGCTATTTTGAAGTACGAAAGAAAGCTGAAATTGCATGTGTGTATATACCTGCCTAGTGTTTTGTTCAGGATTTCCTTATTTTCTGTTTAGAAAAGTTAAGGCGTCCAGTTTTCAAATTTACAAATACATTTTTGACTTAATATTTCCCTTCTTTAATTTTTAGTATCACTAGAAGAAAAGTTGGAAAAGGAATAATTCCTAAGTGTCATAAGCATAAAGGCTTTCATAGCTAAGAAACAAGGAATGCCTGAACAAGAAAAAAGCTTGGTTTTTCATATTCTCCTCACTGGAACTAAGTTTTTAAATTATGTATTCATAGTAATACAAAAAAGCTGTATAGAGGGAAGCTAATTGAATAGACTGGACCTGAGCAGCCCGACCTTGCTGCTTGCACTTGGTCTTCAATAGCCTTTTCTTTTCCAGGTAACCAAAGAGGAAAGAACTTTTCAGGACATAATGAAAAGTTACAGAAATCAGCCACAAGCAAACAGCCATGTGAGTAAATAATATTGCCTTTCCGTTTTATAAATCTTAGGTAGAGGTGGCTTTTCAAATGTTTATACTGATAAGGGGAAAAGTCAAATCCTCTTTAGTGTTATATTCATTCTTATTCAAATGGATTTCATCTAGTCTTTTGACTTCCTTGTTTTCCTTGACAAGAGTGTTTTTCCCTGGTAGGTTTATAGGAGTGTCTTGTTGAGAAATATTTCTGCCGATGTCCTATTGGACAAAAACGCAAACCAAGATGTGGAGATGACAGAAGGTAGGTACAGCAAAGTAATCTGCAGTTTTTGAAAATGTACTTATGGGCTTTTAAAGAACTGAATTGTCAAGTAATAAGGAGAAGTGAAGCAAGTTTTACAGTTTTAAATGCATTCAAGAAAAACAAATGCATTGTTGAAAAAGAAACCATCTTGTCAGTAGTCCTCCTGTGTGTTAGATATGGAAAATATGCTTCCTAGTTGAAAAAAAAATGTTTAATTTTGTTTCCTTAAATTTGATTGCTTGAGCTTGAGGTGTTTCCTTAGTGTTCGTGATAGTGTAGTTCTTCTTGGACAGCAACACTGGTTAACAAAGAAAGATGAACGGTACCTGGAAAATTGACAGGGTTTTGTTTGAGGTTTTTTTGTAATATCATCTATCCTGAAGGCTTAAATAGGGAGAACTTGTTTCAGAAAATAAAATGGTGACTCGCTAAGAGCACCATTTTCTTATATTCAGGTTTCTTTTAAATAGTTGATACATTGTTTGCTCTGGGTTAGAGGAGAAAAGAGATAGGGACAAGAGTAGTATTTGAGAAAAGCATGAAAATTGTGCCATGACCATTTTTAATGATGTGTCAGGAAACTGAGATCACAAGCCCATATATGAACCCATGAGCAGAGCAGATCTGCAGTCAGGACACACACAGAAATTTAGAAGACTGTTCTGTATGGTAAATTCCCACTGTGGGTGGGATTTCAACTGTTTGAATTAGTATTAGAGCCATTTTTTAAATGCCTTTTGAGGATTCCACCAGGTTCCAGGAAAGTGCTGATCTCCTGTAGGTTCAGCATCCTGTCTAGTAGCTCCACAGTTCTTGGATGTTGTAGAGCATCTGGAGTTCTTGTGTTTTGTCAAACAAATGTACTTTGTTACAAAGTTCTTCTGTTGCTTTTCCTGCCAGACTTTTTCTTCAGTTAATAGACTCGTATCTCCTTTATCTAGTGTTAATCCTGCTCTTTTAACACTAGCTTACAGGAACATATGCTTTTGTTGTGGCACTAGGCAGTTACACTTCTGCATATCAGCTGAAGCTTTTGATGTTTGTCTTGTAGTGCACTGATTGCAAGAGGTTTTATTCTTTGTTGCCCTATTTTGCTTGGCAGTAAGCAGTACGGAGGATGAAACATAGAAGGTTGTATTCAGTAGTAGTCCGGCTTAATTAGGGGAGAGAGAACATTAACAGAAATATACTTGCTGTGTGGCTGCAGCTTTTTCCACTGAAGAGCCGTTTCATAATATGTCCGAGCAAATGATGCCATGGCTTCCTTGCAGCAGACATGAGTTGAGTATGAAGCTATTCTTCGCTAGCCGATCACTAGAAACTTTCACAGAAGCTAAAAGCTAGGAGTTGTCAGACTGCTTAAAACTTAGTTTTAAGAGCACCAAATGGCTTTGTACCATTGCCCAAAATAAGCATGGGAAGAGGGGTCAATTGTGCTACAATTTTTTGCTACAGCTATTTCCAAGTTTGGAATAAAGATTTATGTTGGCCTTTTTAGCCATAATCCACTAGCCTGCTAGCAGCGATTTGTCGTTCCTCCTAATGCTCATAACCATCGACAGCACACCCTGCTCCTGTCTGAAGCACATTTCTTTAATTCATCTCATTAACTAGTCAATTTATGGACAAGTTCTTGTCAGTTGGACATTATAGGTTTGAATCTGAAGCGCCCAGTTTGCTGATGCTATGCTTCTGAAATCTGAAGCGCTCTCTTATTATTAGACTCGTCTGTGAAAACTGGCAGTTCCTCAGGACGATCTGCAGCAGAGAACTCCAGTGAGTCGGGAACAGAGGAGAGAGGAGATCTTATTAAATTTTACAATGCAATCTATGTAGGAAGAGTAAAATCATTTGCACTGAAGTACGATATCACAAACCAGGATCACATAGTAAGTAAAGTATTTTGGATTTCTACTCTAATAATCAGACACAGACTTGTTTTTTCCTGATGGTTAAACGTGTGTCAATAATTTTGTTCTGTTATCCACCTGGTGTGGTTACAGAAGTCAGGTAGTTGTAGGTAATGGTATGGGGACTTGCTTTAAAAGCCTTTCAAGGGGACAAATGCAGATGCAGTTCAGTTTACAACCAAGGTTTCAGCTTCTTTATATCGATGCAACACCCATTTGTTCAAATGCCTGTGGAGCATCTGTGTAACGCATCTGGAAAATACATTTGTTCTGTTGTTTGGTAGATACTTGATCTGTTTAACTGTTGTGGGATAAAATCTTCTAAAGAAGATCTGGAAGTGTATTAATGTTTCCTTCTGTGAAGTTACTGCTCTGAAATATCTTCTGATTCAGCTCCTATACAAATTTGTCCTCTCTTGCAGATGGAAGCCCCTCCCTTGTCTCCATTCCCCAACATTAAGCAACAGCCAGTGTCTCCTCGACGGATCTCTCAGCAGCACTCAGTTTATGTTTCGCCTCACAAGAACGGTGCCTGCTTGACACCTCGAACTGCACTACTGTATAAATTTAATGGGAGCCCTTCAAAGGTAGGAAGCACGAGAGGGTTAATCTCCTAATTAGGACGTGTTCTAATGCAGTGAGGTTTCATTGAACTAGTCTCTCAGTTTGCAGTGAAGGGTAGAATTCTTTATGTAGAATCCATCACTTGCTCAGCAAAGAGGTTTGGAATAACTTTTTCTTCTCAGGTAATTGAAAACCAGAGCAAGTTTGAAATGGATTTGTAGTAACTCGTGACTTTTCTTTTTTTTATCTTGATCGTAGAGTTTGAAGGACATCAACAATATGATAAAACAAGGTGAACACAGGAGTAAGAAGCGAGCAATAACAATTGATAGTGACACTGAATCCCCTACAAAGCGACTCTGCCAGGAAAATGATGACGTTCTACTTAAACGTCTCCAGGATGTTGTCAGTGAAAGAGCAAATCATTAAAACTGTCTGTTTTCTGTGGGGTCTAAAAGCTGCAGGGTTGGATACAGCTGTTGCGCTATTTATTTCTTGCTTTTGTATACAGACACTGCCAAGTTTCTTTAACATTGAACTTTCACCTGACTTCCACAGGATGCAAAAAGCGAGGGTTAAGTAGTAAACACCAGATAATGAGAGGTGGTGATCATCTTCATTCCCAAAGGCCACGCTGTGCTATAAGTTACTCTATTTGAGCTGTTTTAGCAAAAGAGTGATCTGTAGAAAGCCATATTGGATGTTCTCGAGCCTAATTTAGAGCATTGTGAGTTCTGAGTGTAACTCAGCTTCTAGTAACATTGCGTTTATTTTTTGAATAAGAATGAGAAGGAAATGAGTGAAGTCAGTTAAGTTTCCTCAAGCTTTTGGTATTTGGGGAAGAAAGTTTAAAAGTGCCTTATTTTAAAAGAATGTCAAATTTTATGCATTATTTTACTGTGGAGTAACTGGAGTGGAGAACAAGTTGATCGTTTAGCCTCAAGAAGAGCTGAGCTGTTTTGAGCTATGATTTGTGCTGTGCTCCATCTCCTATCAGAACTTCAGTAAATGTGTATGTTATGATGTGGATCAGACAGCTTTTGCAATAACAAAGGCAATAATCAAAAAGTACAAATAGCAGTGACTTAAATTGGACACTTGACATCTGATAAAGCACTGAGATATGGTTCAGTGAGTCTGAATTACCTTTCTCTTGAGCTAGGAAATGCTGCCATGGGAGCTGCTTCTTTCCAGTTGGAAGCCTGATAGCAGCTCTGCCATAGAAGCTGTTCATATGCATTGCAGCCTACCCATGAAGAAGTACAAGCTGGTTACGGTTGAAAAACAGCTGGGGCTTTGTCCATCTTACAGCTGTTCAAATGCACAAATTAATTTAACAATTGTACCTCTTCATTTTATTTTTTCCTGAAGATCTTAGCCTCTTGTGTAGTATCTACACTGAATGTAAGCCCATCAGATAAGGTGTGTTTGTATATATGGGGGTTTTATAGCTATTAAAGGCTTGGATTCATTGGAAATCTGTAAATTCCAGCATCCAATTCTTGTAACTGAGTTTTTAACACTGAGGATTTAGTAGGGTTTATTTTACCAAAATGGAGAAAAGTCAAGGTTTATTCATTACTGTAAATCAGTAGCTTGATCTTATTTTGTAACTGCATTTAAGTTTAGAGCCATAGAGAAACTTCTCAGCACTGTATTTTTCAGTTCATATGTATATTGAACTGAAAAAAAAAAATTGAACGATTACATAGGACTTGTTTAAGGAGCTCTGTTTACTTCATTGTTTGGTTTGTTTAGTATATGCTGCAAGATCTGCTGTACCACAGTTCCAGGGAAGAATACTGCAATGATTTCAAGCAGTTTCAGCTAATGAATCTGGCCAGCAGTGATGGAGGAAAAAAGTATCTAAAAGTGTATGTGTGCAGGGACCCTACTCAGCAGTGAGTAGAAAGTTTACAAACTCTGTAATTTGTTTTTGAATTATTAATTGCTTAAATATTTGATTTTTTTTTTTTACTTTCCAAAAAAGGTGCTTATTTCTGAAAGGTTTGACCGTAGAGAGCTGCAGTATGAGGAAATGGCCACGCAGTGGACTAGGTTTTATGTAGATTCTTGTGTTCAATTTCCTGTAATTGAATAAAAATTCAATTTTTAATATTTTTCTTCACATCTTGAGATAAAAAGTACAAGAGAAACAGCCTTTCTGCCTTTATCTGCTCATCAGTGCTGTTACAACTATAACCATTCAATGTATGTACCCCACTCCCTAAAAGCCTCCTCTGTTGTGGGGGAAATGGGAAATCTTGATTTAGCTTTCAGTAGGGTCTGCTTTATTTGCGTGGAGGATTGCAGCCTTTCCGGATGGGAAACATCTGATCAGGTGTAACAGCGTAAGTCTTTCAGCAATATTGTATGACCAGAGTTGAGTTGATTTGGTTTTAATTAACATCATGTGCAGATCTCTTCTTACCTATCTGCTCACCACATTGTTACTGTATTCTCTGAAACTAGAAAACTGATGGTGCTAAAGTCCTTATTCGTTGTCATTAAGTGTAGTGTTTTTTCATTAGAAAAATGAATGTACAACAACTGGATGCAGTTCAGATTTTTTCACCTTTTTAGGTGATGATAAAAAATATATTTGGACTTGTTTAACAGCTAAAACAATAGCTTGTATGAAAACAAATAGCTTGTAATAGTTTTGAAGTGCCTTCATGTGTAAAGATGTATTTTATAATAAACAATTAAAAAGTGTTTTAACCTGTGTTGCTATATTTCCTGTGGTCTTTCTATGGTAATTCATTAAACAATGCCTTCTGTCTGCATTTTCTGTAATGTCAAAGACCTTAATCATTTTTATGCTCCCTCAGATTTCTTTGGGATTTTTTTTCATTTTTCATGGGATCCGTCTCATGTTTCCTCCTGAGGTTTCTGTACTGTTTGCGCTTCAGTCAGATGTGATTTCTGGGAGAAGGTAAGTAATATGTGACATGAAGTAATGGAAAAACACTGAAAAGGAGAAAATCCTGCAGTGATAGTGACATGCCTACAGAGGGAGGTGTGACTCCAGCATAGGTGAGCTGTTGGACTCCCTGTGGGCTCCTAGTTCTTCACCTCCTTGTGCAGATTCAGTTGTAATGATTACTTTGACACCAGAGCTTTTGTTTTAGGAGACGAACTGTAGTTACCAATCCAAAGGGCTGTTGAGGGGCATAGCTGTGGAAATGTGGCTGGCTTTTCTCTTTATAAACTTCCTTTTGCAGATAAGACTGCTAGTGAGGGGAAAACATCGCAGGCACTGTGAAGTGAGAAATGAGGCTATTGTATCCAGGTCTTGCAAACTGCATCCTGTCTGTTGGACAGTGGTTTTCCCCAGCTGGACAGATTTTCACTAGTTCTCCAACTGAAAATAATGCCTACTTAATGCTGCTTGAAGTGGATTCAGAGCTTCTGTGTTTACTATAGGTCAGTTTTCCAGAGAGTCAAAAGTTAAGAGGTTATTAACATCACTGGGGAGAATACCATAAATCTGCTAGCACTTTACATATAAGCAGTGTGTTAATATTAGGTTGCCACATCCCAAGTGTTGTACTAAGATGTGGCCTCAAGAAAATTTGTGGTTAGAATGCAATTAAGCAGCATAGGGAGTTGAAACTGATTTTATATTTAGTTTCCTGTTAGGAAATACTCCTCTTACATTCCCATCCTGTGACTCATGGAGGGGTTTTTTGTTACTTGATACCCTGGGGAGCAGTAAGAACTGAAATGGGGCACAAAAGGTGGTGCTGTGAAGGAACTGCAAGAGAATGAGAAGTGCTGGGATCTCAGAAGAAAGAAGCTGAACTGTCTAAATCTGCCTCAAGGCCAGATAAACAGAGTTTACTGTAATCTCCAAAGTTTACAATAAACGCATAACTCATCATCCATGTAGCAGTTCTTGAAAAACAGGTGTCAGATGAATATGATACCAAACTCAGAAAACTTTTCAACTTCCTTGAATGACCAGAAGTGTATTAGATGGCAGGTGAGTCAGAGGAGGATTACTCTTGCGGTTCCCAATCTGCCTGCAGCTAGGGCTCATGGCTGCCTTACTCTGTCTGAGCTAGAAAGCTGGGCAGAGATGATAGGCATGGGGCTCACACAGTGCCTCGTGTTGAAGGATAATACACCTGAGTAGTGGGCAACCTTTGGTTTAAGGGAGCCCAGTTTACCCTGCACGTGCAATCCACAGCAGTGCTCCCCAGATCAGGTGCTGCCTCTCAGCTGAGGCACAGTGAACTTAAGCTGCAGTAGCTTTACTGCATCCTCTCTGCCTTCTCTTACATGTCATCCATCATGGTTCCTAGTAACAGAAGAACAGCTTTGCAAGAGTTTAGTCACAAGAATTTCAGCTAGTTAAAGTGTAAATACGGGGCTCAAGCAGATGAGGTTGTGGAAGGAACTGGCGCCAAGTCGCGGATAACTTTGCTGTGAAATTTTCAGTTCCTCAGCAGCACTACCTTCCAGCAGCGAGTTTGTAGCACTGTTTCACGGAGTCCAGAAAAATGAGGAATGTGCTACTAGAAACATGTAAAATGAAAAAAATAAAATGAGACCCTGCACAGGAATAGTCCTTCTTCATCCTGACTTTTAACATGTGCCTTGCTTTTTTGTTTGTCATCATAGGGGGTCCCACTGGCTTCATTTTGGGTTTCTGCACCAAGCTGCATGGCTAGAGCTAAACCAGGATTCCCTGTGCATGCAGTAGTGGGAGGGGCTGGGAGGGTGTTCAGGCTGCCTATATTGCATGCAAACAAGTGCAAAGCTAAATAAACACTTTTTCTTCCCTTCTCCTTTTTCACGTGCTTTGTTTGGTTCCTAGGGACTTTGTGCTGCTCAGAACAACGCCCTGCCTAGTGTATTTTCTTTTCTTTTTCTTCCTACTAGTGAGGGTGAAACTGGTAACTCTATCATGTTGCTACGCTACGTGTCCATGTGGTGTTGCAATATCAGCAGCTTTTGCATTGATCCAAGAAGGATGTACTGCCTTTTCATGGTATTTTTCCCTTGCTATTTTTAGGCCATGAATGCAATGAGATCCCTCTTGAATTGTTGTTGTTTTGTTTCTTGGGGTTTTTTTATGAGCTCTCCAGATATATTTGGCCTGTGGATAGGGTGCATGTCCTTCAACTCCTTCCCCTCCCCTAAAAGCTCTTTAGGTACGATCTGGGTATTGAGCTGTACAGGGTAGTTTTTGACACTGGTAGATGTATGAAATGCACAGGTGATGAATTATTCCTTAAAAGAACAAGCACCAGTGACTTTTGGGTGTCACTTGTGTGGGAGAGGGGAAATGGAGAAGGTGTGAGGCTATTTTATATGATTGTGTTCCTTAACAGATCTGGCCTATTCTTGTCTCCTAAGGTTCCATCCAAGAAGAGGAGCATTTCCTCTAAATGGGTGAGACTAGCTCTTAGCCAGACAGTTTCATTTCGCATGGTGAGGGCACAGTACTGATGGAAATCTCTGAAAGACCCAGGGGGGGTGGAGAGAGACTCTCAGCCAAATGAAAAACAGGCAGTGAGCAGTAAGTGCACTTTCCTAACGACAGCTGAGAAGTGAGAAAGCAGAATATTTGCTTACTAGCAAATTACTGTAGCACGACAGTAGACCACGTAAGCTCTGCTCCATATGGAGACCTCAAGAAAAATCTAGAAAGGGCTTTTTGTTCTTAAGATGATTTTTTTTTTCTTTTCTACATCTCTGAACTGTGGAGGGGAAGTTGTGATGAGAACACAGCAATTCCCAGAAATGTGGTGGGTTGACCTTGGCTGGCTGCCAGATGCCCACCCAGCTGCGCTTTCACTCCCCGTCCTCAGCAGGACAGGGGGAGAAAAATACAGTGAAAAAGCTCATGGGTTGAGATAAGGACAGGGAGATCGCTCACTAATTACTGTAATGGGCAAAAGACTGGAATTAGAGAAAATTAATTTAATTTATTGTCAATTAAAAATAGAGTAGGATAATGAGACACAAACCAAAACTAAAAACACCTTCCCTCCCCTTCTTCCCAGGTGCAACTTCACGCTTGACTTTTCTACCTCCTCTCTCCGCAAGCCGCACAGGGGGACAGGGGATGGGGGTTGAGGTCAGTTTGTAATGCTTCATCCCTGCTGCTCCTTCCTCCTCACGCTCTGCCCCTGCTCCAGCGTGGGGTCCCCACCATAGGTTGAAGTTCCTGCCAGGAGCCTGCTCCTGTGCAGGCTCTCCATGGGCTGCAGCTTCCTTAAGGGCATCTCTACCTGCTCCGGTGTAGGGTCCTCCATGGGCTGCAGACGGACAGCCTGTTTCACCACAGTCTTCTGCACAGGCTGCAGGGGAATCTCTGCTCAGGTGGCTGGAGCACCTCCTCCTCCTTCTTCTCTGACCTTGACGCCTGAAGGGCTGTTTCACATGTTTTCTCACTCCTCTCTGGCCCAGCTGCAGCCACATGGCAGTGTGTTTGTCTTGGAGCCTGCTGGAACTGGCTCTGCCCAACACGGGGGCAGCTTCTGGTCTCTTCTCACAGAGGCCACCCCTGCAGCCCCCCTGCTACCAAAACCTTGCCACGTAAACCCAACACATGTGTGCATACTGCCGAGAGATAATGCATAACCTTCCCCCCAGGGGGCCCGTGCAGCATCACCAGTAAGCACAGCTTGTGCTGGGAGTCGCAGAACTGCTGAAGCATAGAGGCAGCTCAGAGGTGTATGGGGGTTTGGATCTCCTGAGACGTCCCTGTTGGTGCTGGTGATGGCAGCGGAGCAGCAGACTGTCTGCAAGGAGGTAGTGCCCAGCACAACCGCAGTCCATGTGGTCTCTGGGAGCAGTAAGCAGGTGAGTGGGGTCCCCCCAAAAGCTGTGCTGGTGCAAATATCCAGTCCATCGGGGCACTGAGGTGTGAGCTTCACGTATGGCAGGTGCATCTCTGAGCAGGATGGATCAAGGCAGTGGGGATTTTGCCAGCTGCACTCTGTGGGGTCCATGTTTGGGACCTGAAGTCTCAGGCCCCTTCTGGGGCCTTTGTGGTACGCAGAGGCCTTTTGCAGCAGAGCTGTTTTTGTGGATGTTGGGACATTGCTTGTGGGCACAATACCTGGAAACCAGCACGCGTGTCTCTATCTGTGATGGCCGTGGTGTCTGGTCGTCAAGGCTGTGAGCAACTGAGTCTGGTAGCTGGGGTGCGTCTGATTTCATTGCCTGTGATGTCTTGGGAATGAGATCTTGAAAAAGTTGTGTTTGGGTGTGTCCTGTTTGCAGCTAGGATAGAGATAATTTTCTCCCTAGTACCTGGTACAGTGTGTTTTGGATTTAGTGTGAGGATAATGTTGATAACACAGTGATGTTTCCGTTATTGCTAAGTAGTGCTTACCCTAAGTCAAGGATTTTTCAGGTTCCCATGCTCTGCTGGTGAGGAGGTGCACGAGAAGCTGGGAGGGACCACAGCCAGGACAGCTGACCCCAACTAGCCAAAGGGATATTCCATACCATAGAACATCATGCCCAGTATATAAACTGGGGGCGGTTGGCCGGGAGGGGCAGATCGCTGCTTGAGGAGGGGCTGGGCATTGGTCAGCAGCTGGTGAGCAATTGCATTGTGCATCAGTTGTCTTTCTTGGGTTTTATTTCTCTCTCTTTTTGTTATCTTCCTTTTCATTACTATTATTACATTTTATTCCAATTATTAAACTGTTCTTCCCTCAACCCAGGAGCTTTACTTTTTTTTCCCAATTTTCTCCCCCATCCCACTAGGAGGGGGGAGGACTGAGCAAGTGGCTGCCTGGTGCTTCATTGCCGGCTGGGGTTAAACCATGACAGAGTGTCTTCAGCAGCATTCTTTGAGGGCAATAGCGTTGTGGCATCATGTCTTTTGGGAGCACCTTTGTGGAGGCTGAGGTTTGTGACTGAGCTGGGATTTGGGATGATGAATGGGCCTTGCTGGTGCTGGTTTCCAGGTATTTACGCCTGAATCCCTGACAGTAACCTGCCGTCGTGGAGAGCATCGCTCATCTCACTCCAGCGCTCTGCCTGTTCCACAGCTCCATTGGCATGATCTACGCTTTTGTGTGAAAAGTGGCTTCTTGCAGAAAGTGGCCTCCTAAGTGGGAGGAGTGGCCTCTGCAGCAACGGCTCACTGTGAGCTGCTGATAACCTCTGGGTGCTCCAGTGCCCCGGGGTGCCAGGAAGCGGGTACAGTGAAGGGTCAGCGCAGCGTGACAAGGAGGCTGCCGGCGTATCCGGCGCCAGCACCGCCAGTGCTGGCGGCCTCGGGCAGCGTGTTCCGGGGTTGCCAGGCAGGCCTGGCAGGCTGCCCCAGGGTGCTGGCAGGAGGGTGCAGGTCTCCCGGGGAATTTTGCCTGCAGCTTGCTTTCCAAATTCCTCCGAGGCAGCACCGCCGCCTCTGCCCCGGGTCACAACCCGGCCAACACCCCCACCGGCGGGCCCAGCCAGCACCGCGCCCTGAGGCCCACGTCCGCCCCCGCCGCGCGACGGGTGAGGCAGGCGCTGAGGGCTGGCGGAGGCCGGCCGGCTCCTCGCCGGGCGGTGCG
>NW_010972618.1:686280-714946 GCF_000737465.1 Haliaeetus leucocephalus
CGGGCAGCCCCTCGGGTCGGTCGGGCAGCCCCTCGGGTGGGCCGGACGCCGTCGCTAACGCTGTGCTTGCCCCCGCAGAGAGCGGAGTCACCGGGAGCATGCTGCTGGACCTGCCGGCCTGCGCCCTCGAGGTCACTCGCGTCTGGTGAGAGCCGCCCCCGCGGGCCCGGGCGGCGGCAGGGTGGAAGGGCGGTGGAAGGCGGCTCCTTCTCTCGGCCCCATGAGGCGGCCCGCGCCCGGTCTGGGTGAGCCCCCGGGTCCTCCGGTGCTGGCCGGGCTCTGGGAGGTGTGGCCGGCTCTTGGGGGTTCCCCACCGCCCTGGGGAATGGCTCCTTCTTTAGAACTTTTAGGAGGACCTTTAGCGAGGGGCTTCAGGGCGGTGAGGTCCCTGCAGGGGGCGGGGGTCACGGGAGCTGCTGCAGGACGGTCCCTGCCTCGCAGCTCCTGGAGAAAGACGTTTCCTGACCTAACAGGATGGCTTTGTCCCGTTTCTGCCCTTAATGCCCGAGAGCTTGGCTGTAAGGACAGTCGGAGCAGGTGTACGTGACGGGACGGGCTCTGTGTGGCTGGTCTCAGATCCTTCAGAACAGTTTACCACTTTGTTATAAACGCTCGTGACAAATTGGAGGAGCCAATTTGTATTGAATAAAAAAATCGAATTTATTAGCAAGCGATAAGAGAGCAAAACAGCGCTGGGTGGCTGGGGAGGCAATGCTCCGCCACAGGCCCGCAACTTTATGTTACCGTTACATTCCTTATATACATTTCATGTACCCCTTTCTTGTAAGTCTCCGCCTTGTCCTGCTTCTTCTTTCTTCACTTGTGCAGGTCTGTTACTATGCAGATTCGGTAAATTTTCTCAAGGATGAGTATCCTTTGATGTAGAATGTCTTTTGATGTGGAGAAATACAGTCTGGGTTAATTGCAGCTGTTGTCCTTCCTCTCCTTATCTAGTAAGTTATAGCCATTGCTTTTTTCCCCCTTATCTAGTAAGTTATAGCTATTGCCCTCTTCCCGTGACCTTTACGCATCACTTAAGCAAGTTTTTGTTAATTACACAAGGCATATGTTAACTCTCAATATGTCTCTTCCCCCTTCTCGATTTCATGAACAAAGTTAACCCGTTCATTACAACTTCCCCTGCTGATCGCAGCACAGCTACCGCCATCCAGCTAGTTGCCCAGGAACCATGAGAAGGGAAAAAATCCATTTAAAAAGCTTTCATGAAAATACCACCAGCAGCATGATAACCTTTTAAGTGCTAATAGGAACACTGGTGTAAACTCGGGGGGGGTTGGTGAGAACTTTATTCTCAGTGTAAAGTTAATGCTGCTCTGATTCTAGTAATGACAGTAGTAAAAACTTCTAAAATAATGAGTAGGCTCTGCTTTGCGGAGGCTGCGTTTCACCCCTCTCCCTGAGAGAAGTCCCAGGCCTTGAAATTTTAATCTTGCAACAGTTGCTGGGACTTTGCTCTTTGTTGCGTGTGCTACGATAGGGTGGACTGTTAAGGGAAAAGAGATTTTGTTGTGTGTCCTGACAGAATACAGGCCTGTGGGCGAGTGGCAGAGTTCAGTGGCCAGTGTGAGCTGTCACAGCACTTGGCTGTGGGGAGTGGGCATTCTGGCTAAGTCTTACTCCCAGCTCGGTAATGGTCAGCTGCCACGAGCACAGGAAAGCTGAATGCTGTCTTAAAGCATGTAAAGGTTGTTCCCAGCAGTGAAGGAAATGACTGGTCCCCAAAACCTTGTAATTCTTCTGGTGGTGAATATACTTTCTTGCTCTTCTGAAACAGAAGAGAGTATAAAGGCATCCTGTCATCCTATGTGTCTGAATGGCCCCTGCTGCCCCTTCTCTGCCCCACTGGGGTTGGGTTTGCTCAGCTCTCCTGGGATGTGAGCCTGCTTGCTCACCACATACTTCCTGGCACTTTTTAATCTTTAAATGTCTTTTCTTTACTCCTTTGCTAACCTTGTTCATGCTGTTTCCTTCAAATGTCTCTCAAAACCCAACTGTTCCGCTCAAGCTCTTTGCTAATGTTGTGGTTAGGGGACCTAAGGCAGTTTGGAGTGTGGTTATCTGGCAGGCGTACACAAGTGCAGAGCTGTGCTTGTCTGCTGGGGGTTTTGCATACTTGCACACTTTAATGTGCAGGTTGGCTCCTTGGCTGAAAACTTGTTAGAGCTAACACCATGCTGAGGATGAAGAGCCTCATCTCTATTATATTGAGACATCCTGGCTGCGCTCGCAACTTGTGAAGGGTGAGTTGAAAGACCAGGCATCTGGGTGTGACCATTGGTAGAGAAAGAAGAGCTGGCGTGGCTCAAGATGACAAGGCAGAAGGGTTGTGCTTTGGCAGAAATAAGATGTTGGCAGGAGTCATTAAGGTATTTTTGTTTTTTTGGAAGAAGAGTTTTAACTGCAGCTGTTTGAAGTGTGCAGATAGAAATGGTGTGGTATCATGAGGAAGGCAGCTAAAGGCTTTATTTGCTTCTGAAGTATAAAGTAATTGTCTAATTGAAATAACAAGCAGATGTATAGTTTCTGTTTAGAGACTACCAGAAGGCTGGTTGCTTTTAGTACCTCACTGGCTGTCTGAGCATCAAGTGCCCATATGAACGCTCAGACACACTGGACATCTGCAGGCTGCTCTGTGGGTCATCAGAAACTTGTCGGTCAGGCTCTGTTAGTGCTGAATGTAGGCAGGCAGGACGGGGTAGTGAGGAACTCCCTCCAAGCATGTGGTACAGGCAGTAGAGTCAAACAGCTGTGAAGAGCTTTCAGTCAGTATGGGGAGTAGATGGTGTTGGGTGTATGGAATGACATGCTTGTGGGTTTTCTTCTGTAAGGTGTTTCCTTCAATGAGATCTGACATCTTGTTTCTGTTCAGCTGAAAAATGTTGCGAGTTGGATGAGAAATTGCTAAAGCCTTCTGCTTTTTAAAAACATCTCAACTTTGCGCTAAAGAATCATCCCTTTTGCATGCATCTTTCTGCTGCACACTGTGTCCTACAGTAACTTTCATAATTTCTCTGTGACAGGTCAGTAATGAATGTGTATGTTTAGTTCCCTGCCACCCCTGGACGTTCAGCAGACAGAGCTTGGGATGACAAGGGCCTGGAGACAGCGCTGTGGGTTTCCCATGCGATCTCGTGTTCCTGGAAGTGGATGTTTTGTGTGGCATGCTGCATGCTAAATACAAATGATCAGTAGGGCTGTCTGGTTGACCTCTCTGGAATAGTTAAGTTCCTAATGGATGTAGGAAAGGGGTTTTCTCATCCTTGTCACCTGTGGCATGAGGGAGGGTGTGGGGAAAGCAGGGAGGGGCGGAGGGGAGTGCATAGGGAAGTGTCAGTTCTCACCTTTTCAAAGACAGCCAGCAGTATTGGCTGCAGAGCCCTGGAAAACCACAGTACCAGTACATGATTTGTGTGTAACCTCCTGGTTGAGGTGGTCGTACCATGTAGACACCAGGTGAAAAATCCCCTGCTGTTGTTTTTTATCTGAAGAAGGATAGAGAGCTGTCTGTGGTGCGACATTCAGGTGATCATTCACACCAGTACTGTATTGATGGCATGCTTTGTCATCTGGAGGCCAAACCCAAAACAAAAGTTAGTGTTCCTGGAGGCAGGGCAAGACTACAAGAGGCACAGGGCAGTGATGTGGTATGTCAGGCGGGGACTTCCCAGCCTCCCTGGTTGGACCTATGCCTTTTGCTGCTCTCTCACCCATGTGCAGCACCAATCTGTCCCCAGGGGTGACTCCAGCACATACAGTGCAGAGAGCTGTGTTAGGAGTGTTTAATTCAGCCCTGCTGCAGGTGAGTTTCTGGAGCAAAGCAGCACATTAGGCTATGCTCTTTCTGGACAATGTTTGCATAGGTAGTTGTATAATAAACTGTACTGTCAGTAGTAGAGAGCTGTCCTTTCTCTGCTCTTCCTCTAGTTGCAGTCACTGGTAATTTCTCAAGATGGTAGGTGCCCACACACCTTCCTCCTTACGTACCTGGCTATTTTCCAGTTAATTTTCTCCTCACTCCTGAATTTTTGTGGCCTTTAAAAGTATAATCAAGTGCTTCAAATCAACATCAACATGCTGTGCCCTGTATTCAGCAGCACTGTCCCTCACTTAACATTGGGTGCTGCTTTGCACTGCCTCACCTTCTCAAAAATGTCATGAAGTCCTACCTCATGTACTTTGCATGGCCCAGAGTATCTTTTTGGGCGATTGTTACCTGAGGTCTATTGTGTGACTATATGGTGGTGCTGCTGTATCTCTTGCAGCATTACAGCTCGTTGAGAAACACACTTGTGATGTTTGATCTCCATTATTAGCATGCTTTGAAGTGATATCCACTGAAGACCTCAGCTGTAATTAAGAACCTGGGGGTCATCTCTGTACATCAAGTTTGGGTGTTAATTCTTCAAGTCTGCTGAAGCAAAGATGCTCTAGTCCAGGTGTGGTTCTGCATGTTAGCTAAGTGTCTTGAGAGACAACTTCTCCACAGAAGTAAAATAAATATAGATGGCTGGAAGCAGATTGGTTCTGACTTTGCTGTCCCTGAACTGTTTTTGAAGGTAGTGATGGAGATGCTTGGTTACCAGCCCAAGCACTAGTCCTGCCTGAGCTAGCCATACTTGCGGTCAGAAAGGTTACACGTTTCTTAGAAGCAGCAGTTGAATATTCTTGGTCCCATTTTCAAGATAGACCTCAAAGAGCAGTTGGTGGTTGCTTTTCCTGGGAGCGTAAGGATAGATGTGTACAAGCTTCTGGTTTGCTGGCCGCAGAAGGGTTCCTTGGCTCTTCCACCATGCCAAAGTTCATCTTCTCTTAGCAGAGAGAAGAAGGACGGGCAGATGCAGGTGCTCCTCCTCTTGTCCTCGATGTTAGCCCTGTAAATAGTGTAAATAGCCTCTGTTGCCCTGTAAATAGTGGGCTCTTTCAGGAACTCCCTTGTAAGTATCTGGGAGTTTGTGACTGTTGCTACAGACTGAGCTACTTTGGATGTGAAGTAACACACTGGTCAGAGCATCACCACTGGTGCTTTTCATCTTGCTTGCAAGTGGGGGCAGCTAAAGACTTGTGACAATCTGTGAGCAGGAGAGGCTGCAGCCCAAGAGCTCCCTCTTAGGGAAAGGGATGCTAAGTGGTTAAGACAAAAACTGCTCACTGGCAGCTCAGACCTATGCATTTAATATTTTATGGATTGTGAATTATTAAATTATTTGGATGAAAATATGTAGTGCATCAAGCAGTATCTTTTGCTAATAGTTGACATTTTATAGTATTGTTTTCTGTTAAAGTTTAAATTGAAGGACTGATATAAAACTGATCTCGGGGTGGTTAACTGCTGAAGAGTGCAAAGGTAGCAAATCATGTAGCAAATCATACTTTCTCATGATAAAGTGTTTGCTGTCACTCTGAGCCTGAAGCCATTTTGTTCAAGGACAAGGCTTGCAGACACAGTTAATAGAAGTGGGTGTAGTAGAGTGTATTATCTCTCCCTGCAGACTTGTCCTGCCTGTGCTTGTAGACTACTGCGGCTACAGCAGAGTACCTGCACTGAAAGTTTACCTGTGTCTTGTGAAGTGGACCTTTCATAATTTATTAAAAATGACAGCAAAATATCTTTATGAAATAGAAGAATCAATTCTCAACAAAATTAGAGCATCTTTTAAGCTCTGATGGTTCTGCTGTTGGTATTGAAATTAATTTATGTAAAATTCAAGTTAATCTGGTAAAATTAAACTTAATACAGAGTTGACTAACAAAGAAATTTTTATAGAAATTGTTTATTGAACTTTGACATTTTAGTTTAAGGAATTTTTCAACCTTAAAAAATGTCAGTTTTTCACGCACTGCATGCTGTCTTTCCCATAAATTTAAAGGACTTATCCCCAAATGTGACTTTCCCTAAAATAAATTTATGAAAAAATTGTGTATTTCCTGGTATTTCTCTTTCTTGGTTTTGTGTAAGTGGGAGAAGCACTTACACTGCTTTACAGGCAACTTCTGTAGCTATTTCTTCTCTTCCTTCTATACTTGACTTTAGAAGGATAAATGCTTTCAATGTTTTTCTGAAAAACCTGCAGAAATATGTATTTCCATAAAAGGGTCAACAAATATAAGAGTAACATAAACTCACTAAAGTAATTCCATATGTACTGCAAATTGTAAAGGGAAATGCATTGCAAACTTTGCTCTCAATGTCTTTTTTTCCTTTCTAGCCTCCCTGCTGAGAGACTGAAAGTGCTGGCCTGCCTGAACAAACTGAGACAGCAGCACGTGGATGTAATGAAGGTAGCCCCAGCACCGAGTCGGGAGGGCACCACTTCCAGGGCCTCATTGGTGCTTAGCAGCTCTGTCTCTCTCCCTGTCTCTCTGCTTCCCCTCCTTTTGGCTTGGTGGTGCCAGCTGGTGCTGTGATGGTGCCTTTCCTTTGCAGAGCAGCAAACTCTGAGCCCTTCTCCTCGATAGTGGGTGGTCTTTGAAAAACCACATTAACTAGAAAAATTGTTAAAATCATCATCCGTGAGATTTATGTGGGCACCTGGCTGTTGTGAGAGATTGAATGAGCAGATGAGCAGTTTGAAATGTGTTGAGAAGCTTCCACCCTTTCTGCATCTCTTTGTGTAGAGCCCTCCCCTTGGGTTTTTTATTAGTTTAGCCCCAGGTCTGGGTTAACAGACTCCTCCTTGCTTCCACTGTTTGCCGTGTCCAACAGTTTCTCACAGTGGTGTATGTTGGTTTAACTCGGGCCAGGGCTGCACACATTCCTTAGTAGTCTGCACATCCACTAGAGCCCTGTCAGCTCAGTGACTGAGAGTAGAGAGAACACAGGAAAGCCTTATTTGTCTCAATAATGAGGCAAATATGTGCCTCACACCAAGATATGTGTGTGATAAAATGGTTTTGTTGCAAATATTTTGATAAAGAAATTAAAATCTAATTATATAAAAGAGTTTGGTTTGATTAAGAAGTAGAAAATTGTGAAGCATAGGTATGGGAGTGTTAAGTTTGAAATGTAGTCATAGGAACTTAGGAACTTTAGAAAATGTACTGTGTGTAAGTATAAGAATTCAAGTATTGTCTAAAATCAGTTAATCACAGAAACTTTGACAAAGATTTGTTGGTTTGTAGTGTTTTGTTTTAGGAAACTAAGGAAACCGCTATGGGCACTAGTTTGCTGCTTGGAAACCCCTTACCCTTCCCACCTCGATCTAATTATCGAGGATTCCAATCAGTAGAGTTAAGTGAGATTAACCAATGATTGTTTTAACATAAGAATATTAATAAGATGGTGTGACTGAAGGACCAATTATTAGAAAGGTTAAATTTAAGAATAGACATAGTATGCATTTTTATGTAAACTAGTATAGATGATGGTGAGAATTGTATTACGCAGAATCACCTAAGAGAGGTCAAGCGGACAAGTGAGGAAGACTATGGAAGACCACCAGAGGGCTTCTGAAGACCACCAGAGACCTTCACTGCGCCTGCGTGAAGAGACATTTATATATGCTAGTGATTTATTGGAAAGTTAATGATTATGTATAACATTTTCCAGAAATTTAGTGAATATGTATAACAGGTGTGTATTTAACCTGCATAGTTAGACTAGCCAGGTGCACACGATAGGTGGAGCGATCCCCCATGTGCCCAGCACTGCAATAAAGGAGTGCCTGCTTCTTAACTTTTCATTGCTGTTAAGGAGTTTTATTCCGGATTTCAGTAACAGTTTTATCTGCTGTTTTGAGGCAAGGATTAAATGTGTGTGTTTATCTTCTCTAGTAAGTCACTATAGTTACTCAGATGTCTCTTAAAACATGTGCTTAGGGATGATCAGGGAGTACTTCTTTCATATTTCAATTATCTTGGGTTTTGCATTTTCTTTTATGAAAAAGGTAAATCAAAATTTCCACTCTGCAAAATTTCACTTGATTTTAAAAAACATAAACAGCGTCAAACCAAACACTTCTTATTAGGTATCTCAGACATGTATTGCAGTATCCTGTTTTAACTGGAATAGCAGAATAAAGACAGCGGTTTTCTCAAGTGTTAAGTTTTGGAATTACACAGGTGCAGATAACATTTTTAGAGATTTTGACTTTAATTCCCTTGCCCTCTGAAATATGCAGCTTTGTCTTTTTTGATGTCATGCTTAAGTAGTTCTCCAAGATAAATCTTGATACAGGGTAGGCAGGATACAGCTTTTTTCAAGAGAAGACAAAACAGTCCCCCTCTCCCACCAAATACCTAACCATTCTAGGAATCCTTTACCTTGGTGCCTGTTTCTTTTGAAAGTCAAATTTTAAATGTTAATTACACTATTGTTTGGCTTTTGTAGGTTTTTAACGATCCAATTCATGGGCACATTGAAATACATCCCCTTCTTGTTCGTATCATCGACACGCCTCAGTTTCAGCGTCTTCGATACATTAAGCAGCTGGGTGGCACTTACTTTGTTTTTCCAGGAGCCTCTCACAACCGCTTTGAACACTCCATAGGGTAAGGTGATGTCGCCTTGCATGCACATCTCTTGCATTTGGATTTCTCCGAGTTTGGTTCCACTAACGTGGAGTGCCAGCCAAGGGGCATCACTGTCTTTTGAGCATCGGTGAAAACTGCTATGGTGGCATTTTTGGTCTCACAAATGTTCCTGGATTTCCTGTGTGATCATGGGCTGTTCCCTTGAACTTCATTTAATAAAGACAGTGCTTTATGTTCTCCCTGGTCAAAATTTGAGTTTTAAAGCAGAAACCTGGGAAGGGTACCGGGGCTGCTATAAATGACATGCCAGACAGTTATAATCCCCTCATTGTCCAGCACAGCTAAAACCCATTTTATCTGTAATGTTTGCATTTGTAGCTGTGTGCTTTATGCAGTCGATGGCAGATTGTCAGGCTGTTAGCTGTAATAAAAGTTAAACAGAAACAGGTGATGGACAGGGGGATTCCCACAGTGTTGCTAGGTTGTTCATGCTCCACAGAGAAGCTGATTAATGACAAATTTAAGCTTGTTTTAAAGGTATATCCCAAGGTGCAGAGAAATTAAACTAGTCAGTGGTTTTTGTTCAGGTGATCTGGCCAGCCTAAAGTTGCTTTTGTTAGTTCTGAAATATTGTGGAGTAAGTCTGGCTTCTGTCCCCACTCGGTGATGCTAACAAGATGCAAATGGCTATTGAAAAAGGGTCAAATTAGAGAGGCAAGCTGGAATTGATTGCATCTGGTGAACCTGAAAAGACAAAAATGTGAGGGATATGAACAAAACTTTCACATTAGGAGTCTGAAAACTCCAGTGGTATCAACAACCTTTTATTTTAAACAGTCCGATTAATCTATATAGCTAAACTTAGGACATTTGTTCTCAACTTGTTTATCATTGTGAAGATTTCTACAGTGTTAAAATAGAAGAAATGAGCTTTGTGTGATTGTTGGTCTAGTAAAAAAACACAAAACAGTAAAATTTGGTCCAATAAAAGGTACTACCTCATCATATAAAACCTTGTCTTACTTTAAGGTGTTCTGCAAGGGGGACTATTGAGGCAAGTAGAAAAGGAAGTTGGTGTAGCACTTTGTCCTGGTTTCAGCTGGGATAGAGTTAACTGTCTTCCTAGTAGCTGGTACAGTGCTATGTTTTGAGTTCAGTATGTGAAGAATGTTGATAACACTGATGTTTTCAGTTGTTGCTCAGTAGTGTTTAGACTATAGTCAAGGATTTTTCAGCTTCTCATGCCCAGCCAGGGCACCTGACCCAAACTGGCCAACAGTGTGTTCCATACCATGTGACATCCCATCTAGTTTAGGAACTGGTAAGTGGGGGGCAGGGATCCGCCGCTCGGGGACTGGCTGGGTGTCGGTCGGTGGGTGGTGAGCAATTGCCCTGCGCATCATTTGTACATTCCAATCCTTTTATTACTACTGCTGTCATTTTATTAGTGTTATCATTATCACTATTAGTTTCTTCTTTTCTGTTCTATTAAACCGTTCTTATCTCAACCCACGAGTTTTACTTCTTTTCCTGATTTTCTCCCCCATCCCACTGGATGGGGGGGGAGTGAGTGAGTGGCTGCATGGTGCTTAGTTGCTGGCTGGGGTTAAACCATGACACACTTGTAAACAGTTTATAGAATGTGCCATATATTTGTTCCTGCTGTTTTCATATCATGAGAACAGAGGCCATTCAGTAAAATGTCAGATCTAAAATTAATGAAAGAAAGAGAAATAATTGTCATAAGCTATTGTGAAAATAGCAATTTCAAAGAAGAACAAAATGCTTTGGTGACTGTTGTGGACCTTTGCAGTTGTACTGACTCAAGTCAAAGGGTGATATGTAAGCTGTGGTGCTTCAAGATCACACTGTCAGTAGGGCGCTGCTGTTTGCTTACACAGTTACTCCATGGTTATGCATTATGAAATACTGCAGGATGCTGTTGTCTCCATGTTTGGGGCATGGTATCTCATGCTTTGTGCTTTCAAATGTGTTACTGATGACTAAAGCTCTACTACAGAAAATAACTTGTCTGATTCTTTTGCAGGTCAGGGTTTGAGTATTTGTAGTGTGCTCTCTCTCAGACAAGGGGTATGACTTAATAGAACAAAATAGAATAGGTGAACTGCTCCTTTTCTGTTCAGCCTAAAACACTACTATATTCACTTTTTTTTTTTACACCCCAACACCTGCAATAGGGTGGGCTACCTAGCAGGATGTCTGGTTCGTGCACTGAAGGAGAGACAACCAGAACTGGATATAACCCAGCGAGATATCCTCTGTGTAGAAATTGCTGGGCTTTGTCATGATTTGGGTAAGCAACACTTAGGATGGCTCATTGCTCTTTGAAAGGTAACCTGGATGACAAGCTGGCTGTGAGATCAGAATGTGAGAGCTGTTTTGGGCTGCTCAGTGCATGGCTATATTCTGAGATGGGATTTGTCTGTTCCTGTTTGGTTCGGAGTACAACTGTGGAGGCAGCTCCACTTGGTGAATCTGTAACTGCTCTTAGCTAGTTTTTTGTCTTGTTTCCATATGGTGTTTAGAGTTCTGCCCTCAGTGGCTAAAGTATCCGCTTTCTTCTGTGATGTCATCAGGTCTCCTAAAACATTTCAGAGTGAAAATTAATAGCCCTTTAAAAAATTGTTACAATTATTTTATAACTACTTATTTTCTTCAGAGGTGGTGCAGAGTAATGTTCTCAGTGTTACTGTAGTACTTGCCTGTGGTGTAGGTAATGGAACTGGCTATGTTAAGCGCAGTAGTACTTAAGGTGTCTTAGGAAAGTGTACTTGCTGTAGCTGAATCTTCCTCACAGATGATATCAAGATCAAGTCAAATACAAGAGAATCCAGATCTTTAGCTTGCTCAAAATATTTTTACTGACAACCGTGTCTCAGATTAAACCTGTGTAATCTTTATTTTTAAGGTCATGGGCCATTTTCACACATGTTTGATGGAAGATTTATTCCACTCACTCGTCCAGATTTGAAGTGGAAGGTAGGCTTTTCACTATTAAAGTTAAAATAGAAAACTGAAATTTTTAAAGGCAGAATAATTTCATCTTTAAAGACTGCCAGTGCTTGTGAGAATATAGTGATGATCTCACCTTTTCTTGTTGCATCATTTTGATGGCATAATTAGAAACCAGAATGTTGTCTTCTAATCTTGTAATGATTTCGTAGTTGTTCTCTTTAACTGTTTGGGCAATGTCAGCCCCTCAGTATGGCCGTGAGCAGATGCAGCCTTACTAGCAAAGTAGAACGAGGTGTGGGAAGAAGTGAGGGCAGATATTTGTCACCAGCATCTCTTCCCTGAAAGTGCAAATGCTCTTGAACTCCTGTGTACTTTCATGAAATGGGTTTGTGTATGCACGTCCTCTTCCTGCAGATGTCACGCTGGGTGACACAGAGGAGAAATGAAATGCCTCAGTCTTGTCAGTGCCTGTAGTGTGACTCTGAAGAGGCAGACTTCATTAGGACGGCACCGATCATATTGAGCCAGCGTTGTGCCTCAAAATGTGTATTGCGAGCTTTCTTTAGAATATATTTTACAGATGCAAAGTACCAACTGGGAGATTCCTTTCCAGTTTAAGATTTTAGTTCAAGGCCAGGATATTTAATACAGTGATTCAAACTTTCAGAAACTTTGAACAGAGTTTCAAGGGTTGTTTGCTGTGAATGAAATGTAATGCAGTCCTTTCAGGCCTCTCTCTGCTTGTAATTACTAAGCAAAATCACCCAAGTGAGCTTGTTTATCTCCTGCCCAGCAGAATTGGTTATTTTGTCTTTTAGCATTGTAACTGTCTTACTGCTGTTTGTCAAGATACAAAATTAACAGCTCTCTGCTGAAGAGTGTGTTTCTGGACTCTCTAGACTGTGTGATTTCCTGTTTGATTAGATACAAAATGAACAGAAACTCACCCACGTGGTGCACTTTGACACAACCATGCCCAGGTGTCCTGCCGCAGTGCTGCTGGGTTAGGAGAAAGCTGTGACACTGTAGGAAAGATGCTTAAACTTTGTAATGCAACGTTTGGGTGTTTTTTTTCACAGCATGAAACTGCTTCTGTTGAAATGTTTGAGCACCTGATTGCTTCCAATAAACTAGAAGAAATCATGAAGTCCTATGGTCTTGTCCTGGAAGAGGATATGAACTTCATTAAGGAACAAATAGGAGGGCCTATAGATGAAACTGCTTGTGAGAAATCGGTGAGTCAGTGTACTGCTCCTGTGGTTATCCCAATAAATGTCTTTAATTTTACTGAAAGAGTAGATAATTTTTGCTTCTGCCATGTTTTGTTATTTATTTGTAGCCCCATGAAATTCTGAGAATCCTGGCACAAGAGATGCTAGAGAAGTGTAGTGCTTATTTCTGAGAGTGCTGGCAGGAGGTGGTAGCTTCACTCTGTTATGTCCTTATGTCTTCCTGAGAAGTTCTTACCTCAAAGTCTTCAGATTAGAGGAAAGCTTAAGAATGTTATCTATATTTAGTGAACCTAATTCACTGTAACTAGATTGGTAGAACTGAATTTTTAATGGAAACCTTAAATGACCAGGTTAGGATAACAGCCTGTTTACTGGATGCCTGAAGGTGGTGGTGGTGGGAGGTTGTGTTTTCAGGTGGCCATGTGAAGAAAATGTGGAGATAGTTTGGGGTAACAAGCTGATAATGGATAACAAAGCTGAGAACTAGCAGAGATGAGTCAATGAGCAATACAAAGCGTGGCCCAAGTGCCAGAGTCGCATCAGCTTTGATGACAGTAGAAAAATGCTTGGATTTATTGCAGTGACAAACATAGAGACTTGAAGAAATGTGTTGCCTCAAGAGGCAAGGAAGAAGAGATCGTGATTATTAATCCTTGCAATTCTATGAAAGAATCAAGTCCTCTCTCCTCACTTTACAGCTCTTGTCATCTCTTCAAGAACACCCATTCAGTTGCTACCAGAATTAAGAATGTGTCAGTGGGAGATTTGTCATGACAATCTGGTCCTAATCAGAATTTGTATGTTGTCCCAAACAAATCAACCACAAATATTAGCACTTACCCATTATGTTCTGCTGTAGTAGTGTGTAGTTCTACCACGTTTACTCCAGCACTCTAATGATAAACGTAGGGAACTTAGCATAATAAAATTCAGTCTGAGGCCTTGTAGGAAGGGGATATTAAGTTACAAAGTCTGCAAGTTGATTTTTACCCACTCACGCTCATTTGCACACAAATCTTGCTGCCTGCCACTTCCATTAATCTTGTGCCAGGTTCTTACCCAATGTCTGTTTTCCCTTGTTTGGATTCTATGCCTGTTTTTCAGCAGGATAATAGGAAAAGGAGTGTCATACATGATACGTTGCAACCTTCTTGCCACCCTCCTGGTGTTAGGCTGCAGGATCTTCCACTGGCAGGCATTTGTACTGTGGTGGTCTTACCGGAGTACAAGCTCCTCTACTGATGAGGTCTCTGTGCTGTGATGCTATCACATTGCAGGCCTTCCAGTCCTGACACAAACAATGGGTTGTTTATGCTTTGAACATAAATGATCTCCTGAACATTGTCCCAGTAGCCGAGCTCTGTGATCAGCACAGGATGTTTTTATCTATGATGTGCTCTCTTCCTGCTGCTTGCACACATTTCCATTCTTATTCATATCAATTTTAAAATTTTTGTAATGCAGATAACATGAAAGCCATCTACCTGTTTGTGTACAATGTTTTCCACCTTCAGAATTTCAAGACCACTTTATGGCATTTTTTGTTTAGCTGAAGAATCACTAAGTTTTCAAGAAAATAATGTTTATGTGGAACTTGTATCTTCTTATTTTGGTGTTGATTTCCTGTTTGCCTCATGGCTGAATTATCACTTGCTGGTTAGGATTTTAAGTAGCTGGCTGTTTAAACAATTTTTGTTTAAAACATCTAAATAATTGTTTTAAAACTCTGTTCTATAAAGCTGTATAGTTGGTTGCAGAAGACTGCAAGACAGTGACGTGTTTGTGGGTTTAACTAATTCCCTGAGGATTAAATTATTCCAACCTTTTCCCCTCTTCGTTGCTATGCATCCTTTTTTTTTTCAGCGTTTCAAAGCTGCAGGCTTTGCTTTAGTAGAATGGGAAGTGAAATACTTGTGTACATGGTTCTTATTCTTCCTGATATTCTGGGAAGTCAGCTGCTTAAGCCCTAGTTCTGGATTTCTAATGCCCAACAGCTTCTGAAAGCTCTTGCATTGTCTTTGTGGTGTTTGCTGCCTCAGTGTTGGATGTTTATCAGAGGGAAAATCAAAGTCTATTCCCACTGTCTTTAAAAAATTGTTCTGACATTGTTTGCACACTTTAATTTCTTATTGCTTCTGATTTTTTTTCTGTTGTTAGTGGCCCTACCGTGGTCGGCAAAAGGAGAAAAGTTTCCTATATGAGATAGTAGCTAACAAAAAAAATGGCATTGATGTTGACAAATGGGATTATTTTGCAAGGTACAAATCTTATGGTTTTTGTTTTTATTAAAGATTCCTACTGAAACAATGCTACTGTATGTACAAGTATGATCTCATTGTTAAACACTCTCTGTGGAATATTTTTAGGGATTGCCATCACCTAGGAATCCAGAATAATTTTGATTATAAGCGATTACTTAAATTCACTCGGGTCTGTGAAGTAAAAAACCAGAAGCATCTCTGTACCCGTGACAAGGTAAGCAGTGCATGTGAACCGAGGGAACACTCAGCAGCAAAATGTGTGTGAGATACAGCAGCACACTGAGAACATATGGGGCATGGCAAATCCTGCCTCGGGCAGCATGGTACAGCTGCACTCTAGATCGCAGGGGTGTGCTGGGGTTGCCTGCTGGACGCTTTTTTAGCCCAAGAGAGGAAGAAGTAGTTGCTGCTCTGAAAGGTGTTCTCAGAAGCAACTGGTTTAAGGAAGGGAGGGACAGAGCAAGCCTCTGTTTGAAAGGGCTTGTGGTGGGTCCCTCCAGGGGAGACTGCAAAACCATCAGCTGTGCATGATCGTGCTCCAAGTCTTCTGAGCAAGAGGTGAATGTGGCTTTGGTGAGGGGCTGCTAAAGGAGCAAGAGGTCCTCTTCTCTGCCCAGGCTGCCTGGGGTCACTGTCAGGTCTCTGCTCTCCTATGGCGGCCTGAGTCTGTTTCAAAATTTGTAAATTGTGAAAGATAACCATTCTGCTCTATGCTGCAAATAAAAGGAGACAGCTCATTTGATTCCTTGATTGTTTTAGATTTCCAAATAAGTCAATGTCAAAAGTAAAAGATGATTGGGGTTTTTTTGATTCAGGAAGTTGGAAATTTGTATGATATGTTCCACACACGGAATTGCCTGCACCGGCGAGCATACCAGCATAAGATTGGCAACATCATTGAAATAATGCAAGTATTATACTTTGCTTTTCTTGCATTCTGTTTATTTTTAAATTCTTGAAACTGTATCTCTGTTTGGAATATTCAGATAATGAATAAGATGTGACATAGAATAAAAGCCACTGGGCTATATAACCCAATTCTTATGGCAAGGCTCAGTGCTTAGAGTATCATAGAGGCTGTGATTAACAAAAAAAAAAGAGGACAGCAACATCCTTCCATGTGAAATTCAGTTAGAGGAAAATTACTAAAGCCCTGAAGAAGCATAGGACCAGGGTGTGCTTATGCTGTTTTAACCACTGACAGCTGAAGTCAAGTCTTTATCTGTAAGTTAGAGACCACTTTGCTCAAACTGGCTGGTTAATAGAGCAAGGCTACTAACAGAATAAAGTAATGAGCAAGCTTACTGTAGCTCAGCTGAGGCCTGACTTTGTGTTTATGTAATGTCACAGCAGGAATTGTTCAGGACGAGCTCAGCTGGCTACCTGCATTTGTACTTCTCTTGTTGATGCCTATAGAAGTTTCCCTATAGCATTATTCTTTTTACTTTTCTTGAAGAGCAGAAATGTTAGTATCCCCAAGTATTTTTTTTTTCATTAGGATCTTGGCTGCTGAGTAACCACCTGCTGAGTTTGGAAAAAAGGAATGCAGAAGATTACATGGCACAAGAGTGATTCATGACTGCTTTCATTTCATAAACTTCAGCTCCTGGTTTAGTGATCCTTTAAAAGACAGACTGAAGATGCTAAGATTTGATAGTACCTACATGCGAGGAGTAAAACAGCCAAGAAATTTAGTTCTTGGCTTACCATAATTATAGCAGCCTATCCAAATAAGCGTACGAGCTGGAAATGACAACGAGGTACAGGGAACTCTGGAAAAACTTAATCTTTAGAACATCAGTTTTTCCTACCTGAAAAATACCATGTCCATGATGCTTTCCCTTTACAATGCTTTGTATTCTCTCATTTAACTCCTGGAGCAACGAGTCTGTAAAAGAGTATGGTCATCTGTGAGGCAGTGTCATTGCAGCTGAGTGACCATGTCACTGTCTTGCAGGGTTATCCAATTGTCTAAGCAATGTTAAACTCATAGTCTGAAGCAGAACAAAGTGGACTTGCTCATTCATGGAAAGAAGGTTAAGGTCTGATCTGAACCTGTTTTCAGTAAGTGGAAAGACTCTTGAATTGTAATGACAGCATGGAGATAGGACATAGTGCAGTGTGATCAGGGTCTGCTGTGTGCTTGGAATGCAGTTTCATCTATTGTCTTCTATTTATACCATATTAATGCGTTTCTTTTTTGACTCTTGAGCAATAAGGTGTTTCAAAATGATGCTATCCTTAAGTCTTAATTTTGTCTCAAACTAGGATTACGGAAGCCTTTCAAAAAGCAGACAAGTTTTTTAAAATAGAAGGCTCTGGAGGAAAGCTGTACCAGATTTCTACAGCAATGGAGGACATGGAAGCCTACACTAAGCTAACTGGTATGAGCTCTCAGATTTTGTTGTTAAAGTAGAAGAACATGAGTACCTGTTAAAATGCTGTTTTTACAGTTGTTGGCACAGTGGGCCCTTGCCCATGACTAGGATTCTCAAGTACTGCTTTTATGCACAGATGGTGGGGCAGACCTGGGCTGTCCAACCTCTGTGCTCTCATATCTTGCTGGGAGAGCAAGACCTTCTGGTTTGAATTGCTTGTATGTTGAGAGAGAGAAGCACCAACTTCTTACATTCCGCACACATTCGAATTCAGATTATTGCAAGTAGTGCTGTCAGGAGGTCCTGCCTGTGCCCAGAGTTTGTTGCACAAGCGGGATGTAAGTGAGCTCTGAGCAATGCTGTATCTAGCTACACTAGGTAGAGAAGTACTGTATGTGTGTTGTAGTGTGAAACTAACCCCAAGGCAGGTTTCAAAGGGCTCTGATGGGGTCTGAGTTGATTTGCTTGAGACATTGCTACCCTGCTTGCAAATATAACAGAAGAAAACAAAATATATGAACAACTTAGTTTATTGCTGAAAGTTTCTGGTTGCTCAGATAAGAGCTTGTGAGAATAGTTCTTGTAGGGTAAGTACATGGAGCAGCAACCTGCTTGAAGACTGTCATGGTTTAACCCCAGCCAACAGCTAAGTCCCACACAGCCACTCTCTCAGTGCCTTGTGGTGGGATGGGGAGAGAATTGGAAGATTAGAAGTGAGAAAACTTGTGGCTTGAGATAAAGACAGTTTAATAGGTAAAGCAAAAGAAATGCACGCAAGCAAAGCAAAACAAGGAATTCATTCGCTACCTCCCACCAGCAGGCAGGTGTTCAGCCATCTCTAGGAAAGCAGGGCTCCATCACACGTAATGGTTACTTGGGAAGATGCCATCACTCCAAATGTCCCCCTTTCCTTCTTCTTCCCCCAGCTTGATATGCTGAGCATGATACCATATGGACTGGAATATGCCTTGGGTCAGTTGGGGTCAGCTGTCCCAGCTGTGTCCCCTCCCAACTTCTTGTGCAGTCCCAACCTCCTTGCTGGTGGGGTGGGGTGAGAGGCAGAAAAGGCCTTAATTCTGTGTAAGCACTGCTCAGCAGTAACCAAAACATCTCTGTATTATCAACACTGTTTCCAGCACAAATCCAAAACAGAGTCCCATACAAGGTAATAAGATAAAAATTAACTCTATCGCAGTCAAAACCAGCACAAAGACATGTGGGGGAACTCCAGCACGATTACAGAGTGAAGCAAACGAGCTGAGACTTGTGATGTTTTCCCGTTTCTCAAGGTCTGGCTCAGTGCTGTGAAGAGAAGACACAGAGGAATTACTGAATTCACAGAAACTGGCTAGAGTTGTGTTGTGTCCTCTGTTAGTAGTTCCATGGCTTCCCACTACCATGGTGTCTTTTTGTCTGCCCCTCCTGATCTTCACTGTGAGGCACACCAACATTCCTCTGGTTGATGTTCAGTGCTGTGGCACGCCCTTACCAGCTTTGTGCAGCATAGGGGGTGGAAGCCAGTGTGGGCAAGGCAGACCCTGCTGCCCTGAGGGGTTTGTGATTGGGTGACAGCTGCAGACCTTGCTGAAGAGTGCTCCCAAGTATTGGCAGCTCTTGCAGCACCTGTGAGCTATGGCTCATGAGGATTCCCAAGGCATCTTGCCTGAGTGGCAAGGCAACTATTCTGAGTTTCCAACACCAAGCCTTGGCTGGCCAACAGAGAGACTCAAGAACTTGTATCTTTGGTCCACGGACAAGGTGACAGAGGGTGAGGGCACTGTTGCAGAGGATCCTGTGTGCCGTAACCTCTGTCATACTATAATGGCCTTTTGCTGGCAATCCTTCATCTGCCACAGCCCCATTCAGCCTGACCATAGACCTGCTGCATCAAGCAGGTGAAGGGGCTGTACAGAGTGCTGAGCTGAGGAGCTGCCTGGCTCCTCTGGCACTGCGTGCCTCTGCCCCAAGGGAGGAGAAGGGTCTGGCTTTGAGGGGCAGTAGCTATTGGAGAGCATGAACTGCAGTGTTGGGCTGTGGAAGGCTGGGCAGAAAGGCAAGAAGATTAAGTTCTTAATGGGCTAGGATCTGTTCCCTGGGGGCTGTCTGGTCTGTAAGGTCAGCCGTGCTAGCAAGTTAGCAGCAGGGTCCTGTTGTAACTGCTTGCTGACCAGTGGTACCTGGCGAGGAGCACAGCTCAGGGCAAAGGAGACCAGGACTGTTCCCTGCCTTTTACAGTCTGCTGCAGCAAGGAGCTGCTTGCCAGGGCTGTCCTGTTCAACAAGGAGAGCTGAACAGCAAGGAGAGTGTTGCGAGGAATATGCCAATGTCAGATGTAACAGTGGACCATGAAGGATGAGTATGTTCTCTTAAACCAAGGCGTATCCTTCCCTGCTTTCAGTAGTTGCAACCTGTGGGCTTCTGAGAGGACAATACGCTGTTTTCAGTAGTCCATGATGAGTGATGCTTCTGTGAAATTGTCCAATTGCCTTTTGGATCTTTGCAAATTGAAAACTCCTGTGAGGTTCTGCAGCAGAAAGTTCCCTAGCTTTTTTTCATGATGGGTGAAGAACCACTGTTAGTTTTTAATTTGTTGCCTCCTAATTCAACAGCAAATCCTAGTTTTAGTAAAGGATGAGACAGGAAACTTCCTTGTCACTACTGCTTTTGCACAATGGATGTGTTAATGGGCTTCTTATTTGTCGTGGTTTAACCCTAGCCAGCAACTAAGCACCACGCAGCCACTCACTCACTCCCCCCCACCCAGTGGGATGGGGGAGAAAATCAGGAAAAGTAAAACTTGTGGGTTGAGATAAGAATGGTTTAATAGAATAGAAAAGAAGAAACTAATAGTGATAATGATAACACTAATAAAATGACAACAGTAGTAATAAAAGGATTGGAATGTACAAATGATGCGCAGGGCAATTGCTCACCACCTGCCGACCGACACCTAGCTAGTCCCCGAGCGGCGATTCCCTGCCCCCACTTCCCAGTTCCTATACTAAATGGGACATCACATGGTATGGAATACCCTGTTGGCCAGTTTGGGTCAGGTGCCCTGGCTGTGTCCTGTGCCAACTTCTTGTGCCCCTCCAGCTTTCTCCCTGGCTGGGCATGAGAAGCTGAAAAATCCTTGACTATAGTCTAAACACTACTGAGCAACAACTGAAAACATCAGTGTTATCAAGGTTCTTCGCATACTGAACTCAAAACATAGCACTGTACCACCTACTAGGAAGGCAGTTAACTCTATCCCAGCTGAAACCAGGACATTATTTCCCCTGCATTATCTGTTCTCTCAATCTGAAGAGACCTAGTGTATTGTTTCTCGTGGAGAGGTTCCTGAGTTTGATCAACCTTGTCCATAAAAACAACCCTCAGTTAAAGGTTTTGATCCATGGCTCATAGCTTGCTTCTGGAGTGTGTCAGGAGCTTCTTAAGCCAGTTGTGGTCCTAGGTGGGGCATTGCAGAGCTATGCTTGCAACACATGGCAAAGCTGTCTAGGTGTTTCTGGCTGGGGAATGCAAATGGAAATGGAGTGCATCTGTGTTGGTTGTGACAGGTGAGCAGCATTCTGCCAGCAGCAGTCTCTTTAAGACAGCCAAAAATAACCTTTCTGCTCTGAAGCCACATCAAAAGAAGCCTGTGTCTTGCTGCTCATATTGATGGTGGGAAACACACTGCATACTTCACTATCATGTGGAGACAGGAGGGGGGGACTTTGATGCTAGCATCCAAAGTCTGAGAAATTCTGAATTCTTTATTCTTTTACAAGATAGAGCACCCTTGAACCTGAGCCAGTTAATGCTGGGGTTTAGGATGTTCTGCTGAACAAGATTGGCTAAATAAGAAGAGGAAGCAACTTCCAGTGAAATAATAAAACTTGTTGCAAGGGTGAGAATTAAGCTACTTTTTCTGTCATCAACTGTTATGAATCTGATGATAATCAAGGTGATATTGTAAGTGACTTCTCAGCTGTCATACTTGGTGTGTTCAGTTATTCTCTGAAAGTGAGTGTCTTTCCTGAAGCAGCAGTTTTTCTTGTTGCTTTAACCTTTGTCCCTGTACATGCATTTTGCTGTGACGCTGGATTGTGACATGCTTAACAAAAATCAATGGAACTTTGGCAGATAATATCTACCTGGAAATTCTGCACTCAAGTTGTCCAGAACTGAAGGAGGCACGAGACATTTTGCATAAAATAGAACGACGTGAATTATACAAGTTTTTAGGAGAGACTCAACCTGAAACAATGAGGCAAATTGTAAAGGTAACGTCCATTGGTGGAAGATTCTGTATTCTGTCCCTGTAAAAATGTTCTCTAAGTTGCTGACCATCTTTTTTTCTCTACTTCCATGTGGGTTTTGTTTGTTTTGACTGGGTTTTTTGCTTAACTGCTATTCCAAAAATAGAGTCAAAAGTCACCTCCTGTCTTTATGTAGCTGAGACATGAAACATATTATCAGCAATTGGGAAGAATTTTATTTACAAACAGCCAGAAGAATGGCAAGAGGTGGAAATTCAGAAGTTGATTATTGCAGAAATATTTTCAGAAAAAACCTGTTTTCTGAAAAATACAAAATTGCATGGAAAGCTGTTACAGTCCAGTGATTGAGAAGGTTATTACTATCATATTGTGTTCATTAAAATTTCAAAATAATAAGGAACACATTTGCTTTGAATCGTAATTTGTGTGCTTTACTTTGAGAACAAATGTCAGATTGAATAACAGCTTTCTAATTTCTTGGCATTAAAGTCTGTACTTAGCATATGCATGCATGTATTTTTTCCTGTGTTTGCTTTTCAAAGCATTCATCAGACATCAGTTTAACTGTTGTCTTATTTCAAAATCATGTTATGTTAGAGCTGACGTTACTTCAGGTGGTTCAGCTTTTCTTGTAACGTGCTATACCATGTTATCAAATCATCAGTTAATTTTCTCTAAATTTCAGCCATGATGCTTAAAATTTTCCATGCCAAATTTCCAGAAGTGGCTGACTATCTAGAAAGTTTTAATAAGAATAATTCAGCTCTTTCACAGAATAAGGTTAGAGGAGGAATACTAGATGTCTTCTCTCTTCCTCTTCCTGCTCTGTTCCTCATTTTGTTGAAGAGAAGGTTTTCTTGTGTTCTTTGTCTAAGAAAAAGTACTTTTAAGAGATCCTGTATTAAAAAAGTAGGAGGAAATAGGAGGAAGGAAAACATTAAATGGTTGTACATTGATTTTCAAGTTTCTGCCCTTCTGAAGAGGAGTTCAGGATAGGTAGCTTAACAAATGAGATGGGCAGAAGAGTGAATTGCATGTCTTCTACCTTTAAACAGTTCCTTTTAGAAGCTTGGTTAATGAAAAGAAAAACTCTCACTTTGAAAATCCAGCCAGAGGTATTGAGTCTTGGGGTGTCCAGTGTGTTGTTTTGAAGGGAGACTGGATCACTGTTGGTGTCATAATCCAGCCAATGCTTTGCAGCTTCTGATGCTCAGCTGAGGGATTGGGGGAGGGTTTTTCCTCCTGTGGTGCAGGAGTTGCCTGTTGCAGGAGTGTTGGGGGCTCAATTTCCTCTGAAGTGCTGGAGGTGAGCAGTGGCTGGCCAAGACATAGCTGTGTCTGTTCTGCTTCTTAAGAGACTGTAATGCTCTTATGTTTAGAATTATAGAATGGTTTGGGTTGGAAGAGACCTTTAGAGGTCATCAAGTCCAACCCCCCTGCAATGAGCAGGGACATCTGCAACTAGATTAGGTTGCTCAAAGCTCCATCCAGTTTTGTGATCCTCAAGGTGGCCAGAGCTGGGGGAACATCCCAAATAGCTACAGAATTCTTAAATTCAAAGCTAAGTTTCCAGTTGATGCAAACTGGAAGAGGTAACTTAAAAAAGGCAAGCAAACAACAAAGAAAAGGAGAAAGTTAGCATACAAACATTCTGATACAGAATAGAAATAAAATAGCTTATAAACAGACTGCCTCCTGCCAGTTGCCTCCTGGCAATTCTTTGTCTAGGTTTGCTCTCCGTCTAAACCGTTCCTTGGCTTCTTAACTCACAACAAACCACACATACGCCTCAGTTGGCAATGTGTGTGATTCCCTGCTCTTCTGAGCAGTCTCCCCGTCTTTGCAATGGACAAATCATCGCAAAAAAATGCTGCTGGTTGAATTCCTTCCCTTCTGGACCTCTCTTCCTGAATGCTCTGTGCTGCACTCAAAGCTTTTCTCCCATGAGTCTCAGTTGCTCCCAGGAAATCTTACTTCGTCAAATCTTGCGTCTTCCCCATAACATAGCAGCCCTGGACAAAGGTAAACAGGCCACCTTCTCTCTCCTGCCCAGCCACAGCCATTTAATGAAAACTTATACATTTTCATGAAAAACTACTCTCCATCACACTGTGATCCTCTGCTTGGCTTTAGCCTAGCTATCTGCAGGAAATACCCTCTCAGGTCCAAAATCAGACAAAAACCCCTTTGTGGGTTTCAGCTTTCAGCTTTTGAGATACGTCACCATCCCCTCCAAAGTTTGCCTAGGAGCTTGCTGCTTTTTGTTTTGTTTTGTTTTAATAGTGATCAATGACATTACTGATCTTATCTGTCTCGGGGTTTTTTTATATGTTTCAATGTATAGGTATAAAAGCTTTATTAGAGGGTGAGATCCTGCAGCCCTTCATTTGGAAAAATAAAAAAAAGTTTGGTAAAAACATTTAGTATTCAGCTTTGGGGAACTTAATTGGAAAACATTTGTATTCATAAACCAATTGCTTGAAGGCAGTTATTTTCTGCTTTTGTGGAGATTTCAACTTTCTGGATGGACTCTCTCTCCACCTCCACCCCCTGTCATCAGGTGTAAAACTCTTCCTCCACAGACTAGCAGTATTTGGGTCGTCTTGGTTATATAAGCTTGTTTTGTTTCTACAAATTGGTAGAAAAGTTACGGCTAAGATATATAAGGATTCGAACAACCAGATTGCTGCACGAAGAGTCTGTCAAGCTACAAAGAAATGAAAGTTTTAGTTTAGTGACATGTTCTGTCATGCATTTTGTTGCCTTGGTCTAGACCTGATAGTGCATAAATGTAATCTGAGTTACTGTCTTTTTTTCAGAATAATAGCCTGGCAGAAAGCATTGCTAATTCCAAGCCAGAAAAGGATCCTCCAGATGTGGAGCTAAAGGCTGAAGATTTCATAATTGATGTAAATATCTCTCAGAGCAGGTTCAGAGTAAAAACTTCTCAATCACAGTGGGTCTTGTATACCATAGTGAAAATTGAAGATAACGTTTCAGTACATTCGCAAAGTGAAAAACAAACCCACAGGGTTGCCTCATAAATGCAGTCCTAGCTATTCAACTCAAGGCTCTGAGAGCAAGGAGCTTCCCCTTGGGAGGTTTGCTGTGGTTGGGAGTACCTGGGGGCAGAAGCTTCAGGCAGCTTCACTGGGCTGTCCTTTGGGCACTTCTGTTCGCAGTGACAAATGTGTTCTCCCATGACTGTCCTCACTCTGAAAAGAGGCAGAACGGAAACCTTTGAGTTTTAGCATATGGGTGCTAAAGTCAACAGTCCAGGAACCACTGCTGTGGATTATGAAGGCAAGTAAACTGTGGGCCCCAGTGGGAGGGCCCACAGGCACAGTGACTTCCAGGCTTCTGGTATTGCATACCTGATGCATGGCAGTCGCTCCTGGGTTTTGTCTTCTGCATAAAGCACCTTGCTGCCACAGCTCAGTCGCCAGCCAGCACTGGTGGGAAGGAGAGAGCGTGACAGAGGAGAGAGCTTGAGCAGTCTGCACGTATTGAATAGCTTAATCCCTCTTCTTGGTTAATTTCTGAGAAGAGCTAAAGAATCGCTTTCCATAGAGTGCATCACAAATCACTTCGAAAGCTCCCTTGCATTAAAGAGTCACTTCAGGCTGGGTAAAATTGTAGCAATTTACTTAGCTTTAAAGTAGTTGACTGTGCTTTCCTTGTCCCACAAATTGAAGTCATGGGCAAGTGGGCTTCTCCCTACTGACCACAAAACTGTTGGTGTACCAAGCAGATGTAACTAATGTTGTCTAAACCTCATGCTTAAAATTGTAAGCTCTACTGCTGCCTCCGTAGGTTGTGTGTTTCGTGGAGGCACAGGCTGGCAAGGGACCAGCATGCTTCCACTGTTTGAAACTGGAGTGTTTCAGAGCACGACTGGGAGCTGGTTGGTCTAAATGTGAATATCCACCTGGCAGCTTCAGGGCGAAAGGTGGTGGAAGAAAAGATATAAAATGCAAGTACCAGATTGTTTTATTACATAATCATTTGTTAATTACTGTTCTATTTGATTAGTGTCATTTACAGAAGTCTGGTGTGTATCCTTTTATATTTATTGTGAGAAAACTAAAGATAAACATTAACAAATGCCATTTTCTTTGTTTTACTTCAAGGTTATCAACATGGATTATGGAATGAAAGAACAGAATCCCATTGATAAAGTTCTCTTCTATTGCAAGGCTGATCCTTCCAAGGCAGTCAAGATCAGTAAAGAACAGGTAGTCTTTTATTTTCCTTGGCTGGCTTCTGAAGGACATCTCCTTCACTGCTTGCTATAGAAGCAATTACAGTCCTTCATGGTAGTTCTTGCAGGAGTTGTGGAGAGGTTGTAGAATCTGTGTCCTTGCAGGTCTTTGGTGTGTGTTGTACTATGACAATCTGGAATCCTGGTAGCCTTTGCATATGAACAGTATTTAACTTGAATACACTGGGAGTCTTAGAAAAATACAATTGATTTGGATAAAGCTCATAGATTGTAGTGGGATGTTTTTTACTGCTTTCCATTTGTATTCAGATGAAAAAATTGAAGTTCAGTGGACCCTAAATTCCAGGAAATACTAAAGCTTATTTCTTTTTTATTCCAAAGGTTTCAAAGCTTTTACCCATGACATTTGCGGAGCAGGTTATCCGGGTTTATTGCAAAAGTCAGGATCCAGATACTATTTCAGCTGCAAAACAGTATTTTATTCAGTGGTGTATAGAGAAGGATTTCACCAAACCACAGGTAATATTCACATGTTATTTTTCTTGTTCTTAGAGCTCTTCACCTTTGTCCATAAGCTTGCTCTTTCATTAAAAAACTTGGCATTCAGGCCTTGTCTTTGTGGCAGAGCCACTCCTCACTAACCTAGCTTCTGGTTCTATTGTGGCTCGCATCTGGGCGTGCTTTGGTTTCACTGAAATAGTGATGGATTGGCATTGATTTAACTTAAGTCATTTGAGAAGTCATGTTTCTATAACAAAGTTAGTATCCACACAGACACTCGCTAGTTCATGGATACAGGTTTCCTCATAAAAGGCTTAAAACAGCACTGAGAGATTAAAAGATCTAGGGAAGAGGTCAGATCAGTTCTTCTATTGCTTTTCCTCTTTTCCTTCCTTGTTCACCAGCTGTTAAACTCACTCCTCCCCCAGGAGATTCACATCAAGTCCATTTGCTCTGAGTTAGAGTGAAAAATATCTGTGGGAACAAGATTGCAAACCTCTGCTCTCTGGGCAACTAGTCTGTAGTGTGAGTTGCCTGCAAGGCTTTACCTGTTCTCTGTGTTTCCCTTTTCTGTCAACTCTCAGAACATACAAGTTTCCAGCTGTGAGGAAGGAAAGGGGTATATTACAGCTCATCTGACATTTTGTTTTGTCTTGGGAACTGGGTCAGAGCTGCCCTGGCAAGTAAAATGGAGGCTCTAAAGCAGACCCTGAGTCCATATGTCTTGCTTTGCATTCCTCCTGCCAAAGGTGGTGGAGAAGCCTGTAACAGTTGTGGCTGTAAACTGGTGCTGTGTGATACAGCATCCTCATCGCATGCCCCTTGCAGGAAGGTGAGCGCCTTCATCTAAAAAAATTACCATGTGCTACTACTTCCAGTATATTCTTCGTTGTAGGGAAGCAGTTATGGTTGTATTAAGTAAGTTTTCTCAGTAGAAAATGCTAATGGAGCCACTCTGCTATGTGCGTGAGCTGTGAAGTTTCTTGGCTGGAAGTGTCAGTAGGTTTGATATATGTGCTGGCAAATCTGCTGTTACATTTCTCCCCTAATGGTTGGCTTTCACTTTTGTTTCTCTGATAGTCATAGTGGGAAAAGGAATAGCTTGCTTCAGTTCCATGTACTTTTTCAGGTATTTTCCACTATCTGGGATCAAGCGTCAAAGTAAAATAAATGCTTATATCAAAATTTCCCAAGTTGCTTAAGAAATACAGTGCTGTGGTGGGTTGACCCTGGCTGGATGCCAAGTGCCCACTAAAGCCATTCAATCACTCCCCCTCCTCAGCTGGACAGGGGAGAGAAAATATAACAAAGAGCTTGTGCATCAAGATAAGGACAGGAGAGATCACTCACCAATTACTGTCATGGGCAAAACAGACTCAGCTTGGGGAAAATTAACTCGATTTATTACAAATCAACCAGAGCAGGGTAATGAGAAATAAAACCAAATCTCAGAACACCTTCCCTCCACCCCTCCCTTCTTCCCAGGCACAACTTAACTCCTGGATTCTCTACCAAGCCCCCCCAGCAGCACAGGGGGACAGGGAATGGGGTTTACAGTCATTTCATCACACGTTATTTTCTGCCGCTCCATCCTCCTCAGGGGGAGGACTCATCACACTCTTCCCCTGCTCCAGTGTGGGGTCCCTCCCACAGGAGACAGTCCTCCACGAACTTCTCCACAGGCTGCAGTTCTTCATGAACTGCTCCAGCATGAATCCTTTCCACGGCGTGCAGTCCTTCAGGAGCACACTGCTCCAGTGTGGGTCCCCCATGGGGTCACAAGTCCTGCCAGAAAACCTGCTCCGTGGGCTCCTCTCTCCACAGATCCGCAGGTCCTGCCAGGAGCCTGCTCCAGTGCGGGGTTCCCACAGGGTCACAGCCTCCTTCAGGAACCCACCTGCTCCGGCATGGGGTCCTCCACGGGCTGCAGGTGGATATCTGCTCCACCGTGGACCTCCATGGACTGCAGGGGGACAGCCTGCCTCACCATGGTATTCACCATGGGCCGCAGGGGAATCTCTGCTCTGGCGCCTGGAGCATCTCCTCCCCCTCCTTCTTCACTGACCTTCACTGTCTGCAGGGTTGTTTCTCTTACATGTTCTCACTCCTCTCTCCGGCTGCCGTTTTCCATCTGTCCTAACTTTTTTTTCCTTCTTAAAATGTTATCACAGAGGCGTTACCACTATTGCTGATTGGCTCGGCCTTGGCCGGCGGCAGGTCCATCTTAGAGCTGGCTGGTATGGGCTCTCTCTTGAACACAGGGGAAGCTTCCAGCAGCTTCTTACAGAAGCCACCCCTGTAACCCCCCCCACTACCAAAACCTTGCCACACAAAGCCA
>NW_010972618.1:714956-724815 GCF_000737465.1 Haliaeetus leucocephalus
AGTGTGAACAGTTTGTTCTGAGCCATGTATTTTTTCCTTTTCATCAGGTATGTTAATATCCCTGACTTTGCATCTTACTTGCTAGAGACGCCTGCAAGTCTCATTTGGGGAAAGAGCTACATCCTCTGAAATGAAAGACCGCCCAGTAGGAGTGTTCGTATATGCTGGAGCTACAGCTATAGGCACAAACAACTTGTTTTAAGGCTTGTTCTTACGTCATACTTATGGCATCCATCTTTTGAGGGCAGTTCATTTCAGAAGGGCTTTTTACAGATTAATGAAGCAACAGGCTTTCTCTGCTTGTAGCTTGTAGAGTATGGCTGTATCCTATAAGCGTATTCTTCTAGTTCAGGCATACCCATCTTGCAGGCATGTTGTAGAACATAGCAATGTGTATCTCACCAGCTTATTTCTAAACTTAGAGAGCTTATTGCTCTCTCCTCCATGTTTGTGGTGCCTGAGCACTAGATTAACGTATATATCTGACAAGGATGGGCACCACTGCCTTAGACTATACCAGTTACTCTACCGACATTATATGCTTTAAGATGGTGAAAGGCACATCCAAGCACCTACAGCTGGCAGATTGCAACAGTTTTAAATGAGATACTGTGGCAAATTGAGAGGAAGCACAATAATGTTTCTGGTTCATATACCAATGCCCAAAATACAAGCCTGCTGATCTTCCTAGATTTGCTGATAATAATTTAGGAAGAGGTGAACTGCCAAGGGTGAAGGCTTCTCAGATATGCAGAGAATTTTTTTTTTTCTCCCCACCAGATGCTACCACTGACTACAGCAGTTTCCATCTCTGGGATGTGCAGTCTTCAATGTTTGTTGATTTACAATGCTTCTAGGACCTTGGATTTATTTTTTCTATTAACTCTGACACTGAGCTTTTCCCCTGCTTTAGGATAGAAAGCAAAAGTGAATGTACTATCATTAAT
Source organism: Haliaeetus leucocephalus (assembly GCF_000737465.1). NCBI lineage: Eukaryota > Metazoa > Chordata > Aves > Accipitriformes > Accipitridae > Haliaeetus > Haliaeetus leucocephalus. The sequence continues at coordinate 715,904 of NW_010972618.1, forward strand.
GTTTTCTGACTTCTAATAATAGGATGGTGATGTGGTTGCCCCTCATCTAACTCCAATGAAGAAAAGCTGGAATAACATGAGAGATGATGAACACAGGACAGCTGCAGAACCCAGCTGCAAACAAAGGCTTCCTTTTGATAAGTAACACTTTTCCTTTTGGCACTATTCAGTCAGCTTCTTCAGAAGATGAGTAAACCTGAGCAGCAACTCTTTTAAAAACCAGTTGGTTGGACTGTAAGAATTTATGCAACAATGCAGAAATGCATTTTACAATACAGTATGTTTTAATGTAGGTACTTAAACAAAGTGCATATTCCAAATGGACTTTTTAAAAATTAACAACCTATTACAGCAGAGGAAGCTCAGTTCTCATTTATTTTTGAATGTATTAGCACTGTGTAGCAAGAGTAACTGTAAAAATTGCAATTCATCATTATTACAAGAAGTGCTGAAAACACGTTACTGTTCCTTCTAGTCCTGATCCCTTCTTAAATGATTGTGATACTGCATGAGCTAGCAGAAAAACTTCCAGCTCAGGTTTTTGGGTTTGGTGGGTTTTTTTTTCAGTACCTGAGGAAGAGAGGAGTAAGTATGCTTCTGAAAATATAGTGAGGTAATAGAACTTTGAAATAACCATAGATGGCATCTTGAAGAATAGCAAAACAAAATTTCATTTAAAAAGATAAAAGGAGGGGAGAGGGGAATCTTTTTAATAACCAAAGATTACTTTTCTGGTAATCAAAAAGCTGATGAAGATGCAGGCCTCTTGCTATAAGTGTGACCACAATTTTTATTGAAGTAACAATGCATTGCAGTGACATGCAGCCTTTTATTGTTTTATAGTGTATTTTTGATACATTGAATGTTATATTTTTACTGTTACACTGAACTGCAAAAACTGCTCAAAACGTCCATTGTTTGAGTGCTTGCAGGAAAGCAGAGCTACCCGAATGTTTGTCAAGGTAGGTGGACGTGTGCACAGTTCTTGGCATGGTTAGTGAGTTCTGGCAGGATGCTGCACTGGCTCTGCTCTTCCTTGCACCAAGTGTGCCTTGTTTCTGCATTACACTGTACTAGTAGACAGGCTCTTCAGGAATTCTTCCATTCTTGTATCCCTTCCCTGTTTCTTCTGGATCTCCGATTGCTGTTCCTGTGTAATCTTTCTCTCCCTTGTAGAACTATAAGGGTTCTTACATTTGTCCCTTACTGGCAGTACTAAAGTGAGTGTTGCTAAATGTCCATCCAGTTGAAAAAGTGGATGAGGAAGACTGTTTTCCTCTCATCTGTAACTCAGGTCTAAGAGGAAGGCTGCTTTCATTAAACAAAAGCTAAAAGCTTGAAAAAGCCTGCCCTCAAAACTAAAAATGCAAAGCAAAAGGTTCAGTAATACTCAGAAATTGGAATGAGCTTTGGATTTTTATATCTGAAATGGGGAAAGAAAAGTTCAGCATTCTGTTTTGACAGCCAAATGTGGGTGACTAGGTTAGTTTCTGAAAATTAACACAATGGGAATTCACTATGAGAGAACTGCATAACTTTCTTCATATCTGATTATGTTTCCTTTGCCCTTTTTATCATGAGAACTGATAGCTGTTAGGCAGAGGGAAGGAGAATAAGTATTCACGTACTTACTCAGATTTCATTTGTTGAAATAACTAGGAGTCATTTTGTGCTCTGCTGCTTTCTTACGTGCCTGTGCTCGTGTGCCTAAAGGTGCAGCCTCTGCTGTTAATCTCTTTAACAGTATTTCAGATCTGCAGGTGTACCAGGTAACTATTAGAAGGGCTTGTGACCACTTCAAAAGCTTTTAAAGAACTTCTTATTGTGCTCCAAGAAACAACATCATAGAGTGAAGGCATTTATCTCCCTTATCTGCATAAAATCAAGTATTGTTCAGAATAATGTAATTTTGTTATTGCTGCTTGGGTTTGTTTTGAATCTGCTATAAAAGGTGCACTTTATACTTGGGAAATATCTTTTTGCTTATGTTTAAGCAAAAATTCGTACTTAATGTTAAGTCCCGAGACAGAGAATTTCTTTTCCTCAAACATGTTAATCTGAGCCTCTCTGGACTAAGAATAAATTTATAAACAATGATTTTACTATTCTTTTAAGGAATTGCAGTGTGCAAACTTTTTAAAAAAATGGTCTTACTGCATAGTTATAAACAACTAAGTGTATTTCTAAAGGACAGATGCTGCTCTGTGGAAGTGCAGATCTTCCAGCTTGAGGAGATGGTTTCTTAATTTATGTTTACCCAAGTGTGGTGTGAATGGTAACTGCAGTGGAGCCAGCTCAGCTGTAAGGAACCATGGTGCCAGGGCTGGCGGGGAAGCTCACAGGGGTTGTGCCAAGGTGGAGTATCCAGCCTCTCCTCGTGCCTTGCAGTGAAACTGCAGCCACATGGCTGTTGCCATGCCTGGGCAGAGCAGGCAGACCTCTGACTTCAGCATCCTTACAGGAGCCGGGTTGCCTTTAGGCACTGCTCCAACTATTGTGTCGGGGGAAAAAGGAAAGGTGAAGTCATGCTTCACCAACCTGGTGAAGCACCTTCACCTTCTATGATGAAACGAGTGATCTGGTAGCTGAGGGGAGAGCAGTGGATATTGTCTGCTGCAACAAGCTGTTAAGTATGGTCTGGATGAGCAGACAGTGGGGTGGAGTGAAAACTGGCTGAAGGACTGGGCCCACAGGGTGGTTGATCAGTGGCAGAAAATCTAGTTGGAGCCCAGTAACTAGTTGTGTACCCCAGGGGTCAATACTGGGTCCAGTCCCACTAGTCTTCATTACTGGATGATGGGACAGGGTCTACCCTCAGCAAGTTTGCAGGTGACACCGAACAGGGGGTATCATCAAACAGGAGGAGTGGCTGATACACCAGAGGGTTGGGCTGCCATCCAGAGGGACCTTGTCAGGCTGGAGAAATGGGTTGATGGGAACCTCATGAAGTTCAACAAGGGAAAGTGCAAAGTCCTGCTCTGGGGGAGGGTCAGGCTCATTCACCAGTGTGTGCAGGGGTCACTCACCTGGGAAGCAGCTTGGCAGGAAAGGATCTAGGGGTCCTGGTTGGACACATGAGTTGACCATGAGCCAACAATGTGCTCTTGCAGCAAAGTATGCCAATGGTGTCCTGGGCTGCCTTAGGCAAAGTAGTGCCAGCAGGCAGAGGCTCCTTCTCCTCTTCTCAGCACTGGTGAGCCCACCCCTGGAGTGCTGGGTCCAGTGCTGGGCTCCCCAGTACAGCAGAGACAGGGACAGACTAGAGAGAGTCCAGCAAAGGGCCATGAAGGGGGTGAAGGGGCTGGAGCATTTCTGCTAAGAGGAGAGGTTGAGGGAGCTGTGACTGTTCAGCCTGGAGCAGAGCAGGCTCAAGGGGATCCCATCAGTGTGTATAAATACCTGGAGGGAGGGTGCAGAGAGGACGGAGCCAGGCTTTTCTCAGTGGTGCCCAGGGACAGGACCAGAGGCCACAGGCACAAACTGGAACACAGGAGGGTCCTTCTGAACATGAGGAAACACTTTTTCACTGTGAAGGTGGCTGAGCACTGGCACAGGTTGCCCAGCGAGGTGGTGGAGTCTCCATCCATGGAGATACTCAAAAGCTTCCTGGACGCGGTCCAGCTGGCTCTGGGTGGCCCTAATGGAGCAGAAGTTGGACAAGGTGACCTCCGGAGATCACTGCCACCCTCAACCAGCCTGTGATCCTACCCCAGTGCTACTGGCAGAAATATAAAATGGGCCTGCAGTCAGGGGATGTGTGTCGGCGAGGGGTGAGGCAGGGCTGAGAGGCCTGTGAAGAGGATTGGTTCCCAGTGGCTTCCTGGGCAGCCAAGCTTTATTGGAGCCTTTCCCCAGCCTGTTTGGTGATGGCTTGCACCTTCAGTGCTTTCTCTGCTGCTGCCACCATTTACTGCAGCAACAGTTTCTACGGGGTGGGGAGGATGTTCCTCCTTTTCTCCCTGATCTGAAGGTGGGGGCCACAGGCTACTAGTCCTGGGATGTGGGGGGTCTTGTTAATTTGGGGGCTCTGCTGCGTGCCCCCAGCTATGCTTGCAGGCTGTGGTGACAGCAGTGGGCATTGCACCTCAACAAGCAGTCTCGGTGAGGACACATGGGCACCTCATCATGCGTCAAGGTCCTCAGGGATGGTGCTTCACAGCCGGTGGCACCTGCGTACAGGAGGTTGGGTGCCCTGAGTGGCTGTAGTGGGCTCCCGGCATGTGCTGCTGGGGGTGTCCAGGAGCCCCGTGGGGAGGGTACAGGGATGGAGGGATCTGCTCCCCTCAGGGCACCTGGTCAGAGGAGCTGTAAACAACACATGAGCCAAGCCTTACAGTCATGGGATAAGGGAGGTGATAAGTGCCACCACTTGTTGGTGGCACTCCGTGGGAGGGGTAAGGGCAGGAGAACATTAATTTTTTCAGTTGGGAGGATACAGAAAGGAAGGGAGACAAACCTCATCCCACTAACTGATGGACTCTCAAGAAGCTACAGGCAACCAGGACTTTGCAGCTGGTTGGAGTGTAACTCTGCAGGTCTGGGGCATTGGAGGGGATTGGTGGGACTCCACAAGCAGAGGAGGAGGGAGGAATGAAGAGGGTGTAGGCAGAAAAGGGGTATAAAATGGTTGCGTGTAAAATGGGGCTGGTCAGTGAGTTGTCTGCCTGAGCCCCGCACCTGATCTGTCTTACCTTCTGTGTCCTGTTGTCTTAAATCCCTTCTTAACTCTTTCTCTGTTAATCTCACATAGCCTGTGTGGATGTGTGCTGCAAGGACAAGGTGCCAGCCGCTGGAGAGACCAGCGTGGGTGGGTTTGGGGCCAGCAGCTGGGGTCAGACTGGGGCTGTAGGCGCCTCTGGTGTCAGCTACTGGAGCGGGTGGGAGTCCCAGTGCCAGCTGCTAGGGGGTGAGTGGCTGTGTTGTCCCCAAACTGGGTGTCTATGGGGGAGGTGTGTGTCATTTGCAGGTAAACTTTTAAGCTCAACCATCTGGTGTGTATGGGGCTGTGGTGGGGCTAAGAGGGCAGGGATGCGGGCAGGGGGCTGGGCAGGTTGAGGCAGCTGTGTTCCTTGGGTAGATGCTGGGGTCCAGCAGCTGGGCAGGAGGGTCCTGGGCTGGAGCGGCTGGAGGAGGCCACAGCTCCTGACATCCTTCAGCACCCATCAGGTCAGGGAGGGATGTGCAACGTAGCCTGGACACCCCTGAGGAGGAAGCCATGGTCCTCAGGAGGTGATGGGATAGATAGAGTGGATGCTGCCAGAGGGGGATGGGTCCCCACAACCCCCTGGAGCAGCGCCCTGGGCCGACCCCCCAAGCTTGCTGCGGGCACACAGCCCCAGGCTGCGACAGAGCACGGACGGTGCTCTTGCAGCTCCCGGCCTGCTCGCTGTCACTTGCTTTGCACAACTTCATGGTGCCATGCATTGTTTCTAGGGCAAGGACAAAGCTGGGAGCGCAGCTCTGCCTCTTTATTGATGAGTGGTCACCATATTGCCTGCCAGCCCTGGCAGCACCATCCCCAGGGGCAGTGGCTGGTGGGGCAGAGGCTGCCTGGACTTGCTTGGTCCTGCTGGTATCATGCTGCTCTCGAAGCTTGCTTCTCCATGTGGGACTGTTTGGTGCTTGGCCCCACCATGCACTCTCCTCCTGGGGTGGCTCTACGTCATCCTGGCCAGTGCCATGGTGGGGGCCAGTCCTGCAGCCACCCTGGCATGGTGGCAGCAGCACTGCAGGGGTCTGAGATCCCACTTGCAGACTGTCCCCATCATGCTGCCCCCACCAGCTGTTGGCACATGAAATGGGGACATTGTCAGGGACAGGGTGGAGGGAGGCAAGGGTGAGGCTGTGCACCATCCCAGCAGGCTTGGTGAGTGTTGGCAGGGAACAGCTGTTCACGAGACATCAGTCCCAAAGCATCCCCCCTGATGCCACCTCTGTCCCCAGGTGTGGGTGGCAGGGTCAGACCAGGCCCCACACTTCCAGGTCTTGGATGCAGAACTCTTCCCAGCGTGAGAGGGTCTCATTGTCAAAAGTCTTGCAGGGGTGGCTGCCCCTGTAGTGCAGGTCTCCGTCCAGCCACAGCCCAGATTTACTGCTGGGAAGGTGCCAACGGCATGGTTGGCTGAGAGTTCCCTCCCCTGCCTCCTCCATGCCTGGAGACCTCCCCAGCCACCTCCCTGTCCCCAAGTCCCAGCTGCCCTCCTGCTGAGGAAGCCAAGCACAAGGGACAGGCACAACGGGGATGAGACAGGACAAGCAGCCACCCCTGGGGCTGCTACCCTGCCTGCAGGCAAGGAGCAGGCAGGCCTGCCAGCAGCAGGGTCAGGGAGATGAAATGGCTAGTGCTGCTGGACAACCTCCACTGGTGTTTTTGGGTTCAAACCACTGGCACTGCCTGGACCTAGCTCTGCAGGGCAGCCTGGGCTCAGATCATGGCCCTGAAGGCCATTGGGGCTGGGGACCCAGTGGGCTGCTGAAGCTGCCGGTGCAGCTCCTACCTGCCCCCACCAATCATCAGCAGATCTATGTCCCCTTTCACAAAGAAGTTGTTCCTGCCTGTCCACCTGAACACCTGTGTGAGGACAGCAGTTGGCTGGGACTGTGGGCTGGGGCGTAACATCCCCATCCCCACCCCTGTTCCTGTCCTGCAAGGGACAGCTGGGAGCTGCTGATCAAAGCTTGCTCTGCCTGTCTCCACTGTGTCCTGCTTCTCCAGAGGAAGACCTGGCTGAACCTGTGGGCACCATCCTGGTGCTGGCCCATCCCTGCCAGCAGTGCTGGGGGCCCCCCAGGGGATGGCTGCCACCCACTGATGCCACCAGCCCCATCTCACACACGGACCCCCACTACTGCAGGCAGATGTGGCTGAGCTGCCTCCATGTCCCACTGATGCTGGGCTGCGACTGCCCTGGCATGCAGACGATGCCTGGTGATGCCTGGCCGGGTAGGGTTCCCTTCCCTGAGCCCCCCTCCCTGCATGGCTGGCTGGGATTTGCCTTCTCCCTCCAGCCCTGGATGAACCCAGGGAACTACAGCTGGTAGGGTCCCCTGGCTGCTTCACCCACATCCAGCCAAGTGCAGTCATGTCACCCCAGACCACTCCCCAGCACCTTGGGGACCCCCTAGCATGGTCAGGTCCCAGGGGCATCACCAGCCCCCCCACTCTGGGGTGCCCTGTGGCTGGCAGCCTGCAGCGCCCACCTTCAGCTCTGGGGAGAAGAAGAAAAAGGTCTCCCCTGTCCTGTAGAAGCCATTGCTGCAGCAAATGGTGGTGACAGAAAAGGCACCGAGGGCCTGGGGGGAACAGAGAGGGAGACTCCCATGCCGCGGTGCTTGGTGGAGCTCCCCAATGCCAGAGCGTGTCCCCCATCCTGCTGTCAGCAGTGTGGATGTGGCCAGGCCCTGGGTGATGCTGTGTTCGCTGCCCCCAGTGCCATGGGGCAGCTGGGCTGGGGAGGGCCCAGCTGTGCCTCTGTGTCCCTGATGAGCAGCAGGGTGGGGGAGCCTAGCTGGCCCCTGAACCAGTACAGGGTCTGCAGGCTGAAGCTGTCCTGCCTGCTGCAGCACAGCAGGTGCCAGGGCTGCTGTGTCAGCCGGGGCGGGGGGGGGCAGGTGGGGCCCCAGCTGGGGCAGAGTGGGCTCAACCAGGGCTGGCAGGCTGCTTCTGAGCATCCTCCCCCACCCCAAGCATCCCCCCTGAAGAGGTCTCCCCAGGCATCCTCCCCACCTCATGCCCAGTATCATCCCAAGACATCTCCCCAAGCACTCAAACCCCTCCCAAGAGACCTCCTCCCAAGTAAGCATCCTCCCAAAAGGTGTCCTCAAGAATCCTGCTCCCCAAACATGTTCCCAAAGGGTCTCCTCAAGCTCCTGGTCCACCCAGCAGCCTCCCAGCATGCTCCCCCACAAGCATTCTCATCCTGAGAACCCTTCTGACATATGTCCCTGAGCATCCTCCCCCCCCACCCCCTGCAACCTCCAAGAGGCACTGCTGAGGTGGCTGTCCCCTGGGACAGAGAGATGTCACCCATCTGGCCTTGCACTGGACCAGTTCCTGGCAGAACAGCGGCCATGGCTGCACGGCGCAGGGGAGGTGCGTGTGTGTTGGGGTTCTTGTGCTGGTGGGAGGCTCCCTTACCTCCTGGATCTCCCTGTCCTGCAGGATGCTGCTTGGTGTGCTCAGCACCAGCCTGCACAGCTCCTCCAGTGCAGGGGCCACTGCTGGGGCTCCCTCCCAGCCTGGCTGCCCCTCTCCGGCCAGCTCCCCACATCCCACAGGCAGCTCCTCATCCTGGTCAGGCTGGGGGCAGGTGGAGGTGAGCATCTCTGGAGGTTCCGGGGGATCAGCATCCCTGAACCCACCCTGCATGGAGTGTGTCCCATCCAGGGGCTGGGTGAAGGGGCCCAAAGGCCACAGGGATGGGCACTTGGCTGAGCCTCCAGCCAAGCCCCTGGCTGCCTGCTGCTCCCAACAGCCCTGCTGGGCCGTGCCATGCCCTCGGTACCCTGGCCAGGCCATACCACCACTGCATACAGAAGTACCGGGGGGGTGTGTGGGGGGGGGGCTGCCTGAGGAGGAGGTGGAGGGAGAGGAGGCAAAGGAGGCTTTCACAACTGCAGCCCAACCTCAGCCCCAGCAGAAGGGGTGAAGCCCAGCTGCTCCCCTCCTTGTCCACAGCTGGGCTGGCCCCGCAGTGCATGGGGTCAGGGATGTGCCTTGGTCCTGGTGGCAGCTGGTGACAAGTGTCTCAGCCAGCCACACGCTCAGGGCCGCTGTGGGTGCAGCCCCTGCCAGAGGGCAGGTGGGCAGCAATTCCCTGCCACAGGTGGGGGACCGGCAGAAAACCCCCCAAGGGCACAAGAGGGCAGCCCCAGGCAGCAGGAGATCTCCTGCCCCGAGGGTGCTTGGATCC
>NW_010972618.1:724825-725030 GCF_000737465.1 Haliaeetus leucocephalus
CTGCAGGATGTCAGCCCAGGCTGCGTCTCCCAGAGCAAGGGACACGTGCCACCAGGTTTTGGCAGTTGCTACAACCATTGCAAAAGGCATGTTGCAAAGAGCAACACAAGCATGACTTGCCTGTTGATCCCAAAACAAGGGCTCCCATGCAGCCTAAGGGCTCCCCGCTTGGTGATCCAGACCCTGGCCCAGGCTGCGGCTGGGC
>NW_010972618.1:725175-757598 GCF_000737465.1 Haliaeetus leucocephalus
CCTCTAGTCCCGTCCTGACCCCCATTCTCAGCCCCCTCCCAAACACAGACCACACAAGAGAGGTTTAAAACTTGCATTTATTTTGCTCCTTGACATGCCACACAGCCAGCAGCCCTGCCTCCATGTGCCCACGCCACGGCTGGAGGCACAGGGCTGCTGCACTGCCTGCCCCAGCCAGAGTGGCTGAGCGCGGGGGGCTGAGCTGGGCTCGGATTAACAATCCCCCACCAAAACGCTAATAGCAGTGCAGTAAGGCAAAAGTTTTAATTGTCCAGAAAGAAAGAAGAGCTGTTTACACAATTGCCTGGGCACATTGGTCTCTCAGTTGCTCTGTACCAGGTGCAGTTCGGTTTCGATGTTGTCACATTGCCAGCCCTTTGGATTTTTCTTGGGGTCAGTGGAGAAGCGGGCTGCCTGCTGCCCCAACACCAATGAGAAGGCTTTCACACTGTGATTACCGCTTCTCAGCGCCACCACACAACCGGCAGAGCAAGAAGCCAGCCTGGTGGATTCGCCCCGGTGGGTCACATTCACAGGGTCAGCAGTGGCAGCAGCTCTGAAGTGAGCAGGTCTGAGCACAGACAGAAGGGAGCCATGGGGGAACCAAGGGCTAGTGCTTTAATGGAGTCCCCCATGCACAGCTGCAAGAGGTTAACATGGGGAAGTACATATCCCATAGTGCTAAGTGGCTGTGGAACACCTGGAGCCCAACAGCTTCACAACAGCAGTGGCTGAGGCTCCTTCTGAATTTGGTCTGGGGCCTTAAATGGGAGATTTTGACACCTCCTGGTCTCTAGCCCAGGCAGGCAGCTTGCTCATTCCACATCCAGGCTGCCTCCCCAAGCAATCACAACAGTATAGTGTGAGCCCTGCACTGCCAAGCTTTGTTACCCTACAGAAACGAGGAGTAGCAGGAGTCTATCCATCACCTCCACAGTAGTGTTCCTTCTTCTGAGACCCTGTAATGCCTCTGTGCAGCTCCTGACATGAAAGTGTCTGCGTTGCTTTAATGGGATCCAGCAGTTACCTGGTGCCCACCCTGCTCTTGCTTTCACCTCAATTCCAGTTCTTACTAGTGTTTGAGCGCCAAGATTATTACCTGAGGCAGCAGCTTTAGCTGTCCTTTCAACAGGTCATTCATCCTTGGTCACCCATTTGTTTCACAAGCACCCACTGTGCCTGAGCACGTGTGATTTTTCCAGGTCCCACAACAGTAGGAGAACCAAGAAATGGCATGTGCAGTCAGGGCTTAAGCACCAGGTATCCAGAAATTGCCTTGAGCCAAGCAGGAGCAGGGGGCAATTTCCAGGAGAAGCAAACATCTCCAAGAAGCAGTAATAATAAATTAAACAGCTTATGGGCTGAGCTCTTTCTGGGCCAGAGATTCAGCCCCACTTTTAGCTCAAGACACTTTCTCCAGTTCGTGCTGGACTGCCCAGAGTTGATGGTTGAGGTCGCAGTGAAAAGCACAGCTGAGGGAAGGGAGATGCTCCAAACAGAGGCACTGCAGCTCCTACTTGTACCTCCTACAGTCTCTGCACTGAGCCCACAGCTCAGGAGGGTATTCCCAGAAGAACTTCAGCCCTTTCTTTCAGTAGGTATCATTCCCCAAGTCAGACCTCATTCAGGGAACCTTCCCCACCCACCCCACATACCCCAAGCTTTGCATGTCCCAGGGAATGGCGGGTACAATCCTTATTTCAAAACAAGCATGGCCTCTGTCCCATCTTGCCTTGTCAAGTGGAGTCCATGAGCGAGGTAGTACTCCCGCCGGAGGAAGGCATAGAAATAATCCGAGATGAGCAGGATCTGCAGAAGCGAGATGTTCAGACACATCAGTGATGCTTCAGAACAAGGAATAAAAAGGGACATGTGTTTGTGATGGACCCTGAAGGGGTTTAAGAAGTTCTTAGCCTGTTCATCACACTTTGCAAAAGAAGACACTGTGATTCTGTGAACGCTCCTTGTCCATAGCCTGACAGTATTAAGCCAAAGGAGACTTACACTAATCTATTTGTTGTGCTACCAGTGTGTTCTCACAGACATCTCTGCTAAGGAGACAGCAGCTCCATAAACTGGCCAAAATAGATGACAATGGCCAGTCCATCTGTGTCACAGCTTTACAGACCATCTCAGCCTCACCCATAGGACTCCTTCCATGCAAGCACTGTCATGCAGTTCAACCCAAATGCTCAAAGTCTCCTGCTGCTGATTGCTATTAAGCACTTTTCAATTGTGGTTGGTTTTCAACTGCCGTTTCCACTCAGAAAGGGTAAGAAGCTTGCAGGCAGCAGAAGGAATATCACAGCTCCCCAGGTCAGCCTTAGCAAACAGAAGTTTTAGCAGTTTAACAAAATAATACTTACCAGGCTAAGGGGTGAAGAGAAGAGTTGAAATGTCAAGGCTGTGGCTTCACAGTACAACACTGACAGACACCACCAGATAAAAGCACTTCTTCCACCCCCATCACTTCTGCATCTCCTTCCTGCCCGTCATGCCCTCTCTGTGGGACACCCAACCCTGTGTATGTGTTTGCACACTGTCTCCTTTTAAGTGGTGAACAGAGCTTGCTATCCCCCAGATTTTCCCCTGATCCAGGTCAGAGTATGCTGCCACACACATGGATGTTGGCACTGTCCCATGTTGCTCAGGAGATGGGTGTAACTTAGGCTGGTATTGCCACTGGCCACGTCGTAATGCGAAATCACAACTGAAGTGCCTTGCAGAGAACCACAGTGAACATGGAAACCTGACGTGGAAATCACAAGGTCCCTCCCTTCCTCAGCCCCACTTTGGCTGTACTGAGGCACCACAGTGTGACAGCTCCCTTTCCTAAAAGGCACTGAGAACACACAAGTGAGTCTCAGTGGTTCTTCTAAAGCAGTCACCTTGGGCAAGCTGCCTCTGCAGGGGCAGGCTAGGCTACTGTAAGCACAGGCAGTGACCCACTGGCTCTGTAGTGCCATTTGTCATTTAGCCTCTTGTAGTGTGACCCTTCCTCAAGAATGCTGACCTTCTCCATCTGGAAACAGCATCACATAACTAGATTGGAAAATCTTTTGAGTGCCAGACCAAGCTAGCAGTTATTGTCCTAATGTCCAGATGCCACTAAATGCATCCCTTTGGCACAATGCCTCACCTGAAGTATGCTGCAGTGCTAAGGGGACAGGGGAGGGAGAGTCAGGCTGTCAGCCAGAGCCTGCTTGGGTTACTGTTAAGTACAGCTCCTGTGGAGAAGACTCAGTGGCAGGATGGGAGGATATGGAGGACCGGGTGGAGACTGAGGGAAAAGAGAAACAGGGCTGCAAACTGCTGAGGTCAGAGGAGAAAGTGCAAAGGAGAACAGAAGAGAAGGGTAGAGGTGCCCAGGAAGAATGAAAACAGCCATGCTTATTCTGTCTGCTTGTTTTGCTGAACACCATGGCTGACTACTGACATGCTATATCAATATGGTTGATTTTACTTTTAACTACACTTCTCTGCAGATGTCTTAATGGGAAAAGAAAGAGCTGAGGTTAATGGTGCTGAGGGCTAGTTCTTTCTCACAAGGAAATTAGATTTTTGCTCGGTCTGCATTTACACAGAGCACAAGACCTTGCAGGATCTACTATGACTTTCTCAGGTAGGAAATAAAATCCTCTTAGAATATCAACACCTGCCATCTCTAATTAAAGTTTTACTATTGCTTTCATTCCATAGCAAGACATGTAGTTAGAGAGTTAAAGAACCACTCCCAATTTCCTATAAACCCTTCTCAGTAGTATCTCTCTACACCCTCTCACTCCACAGAGTCCCTTTTTGCTTTTACAGAATGGATGTTTGTCCCCATTTATCAATGGGGTGGGGGAGGTACAAGCAGGTGATTTTCAGCCCCTGGCAAAACTGCTCCTCTAGTTTTAGGAGAAGCAGACAAACATAAATGGCTGAGGCATATTCAAAACAAAGGCAACTTTAAGATGAAATGAACATTCTGCTCACCCCCATGTGAAACTGTCCCACAGCTTAGGGACGCAAGAAATAGCACAGAGAAGAGGAAGGACTTAGAAAAGGTTGTAGCAACTGTGTACACTGAATCCCATCCTCCAGGGGTGCTAAGCTCTGTTTTCCCTAAGGCTAGTGAAAGTCATGCATCTAGAACAGCCTTGAGAGAAGCAGGGAGAGCAAGCCCTGGCATGACTGAAACCCTGCATGTGCTCACAACCCTACGATTCAGTCAGGTATAGTGCTCAGAAAAATTGGTGACATATCCCTGTGTATGGGCAGTTCTCATTTGCCTGTTGTCTGGCCCCACTGCTGCTGCCCCATGTTTTTTTTCATTTCCCCTCTTAGCTCACCTTCTCCATTCACGTGTGCCCTTAGTCCTGCCATACCGAGACACTTTTCCTCTGCTATCAAGGAACAGACCATGTAACTTGCAGTACAGTCTAGTTGGATTGTTAAGCTATAGCTCAAATACTACAAGAACTCTTTTCCATCAGTGTCCCAGAATGTGAGGACGAGGTAGATTTCAGCTGGAGCAAGGAGAGGCAGGAAGCTGCTATGCAGGACTACACAGGATGCAAAGATCCAGACACGTCCTGCAGAATTCACTGTTTTTGACAGGACACCCGATCCAGTGATCTACCCAAAGCACAGCCTTGTTTGCCTTGCTCTACTAACCTGCCCTATGTTGAAAGTCAACGTGATGGCATAATAAAAATTGGAGTTGGCACTTCCTGCATAAATCCATAGATGCCAAAGAACGGGGAACAGGAGGGAGCAGACAATGAGCACACATGACAGGATGAAGATGTTCCGGAGGACTGCAAAAGAAAACCAAGATGTTAAAATGATGCATTATTGATCAGCCATGCTCACACAACCACTGATGGTATTTAGGGTATGCGCAGTGGGGGAGAGGCACTTGCCAACACATACTTCTCTCCAATAATCTTTCACAGTTTGCTTTAATAATTTCCTGGCTAGCTTTTATAAGAAATCCACTACATTTCCCTTTAAAATAAATACTTCTGCCTTTTCTTGAGTGTGAAATCCTCATTTGGAGCTCTTTCCCTCTAGGTCCTGCTTCCAAATACTCTTCCTTGGAGGACTTTGGCTTTTTGGTGTCTACTTTACAGTAACTAGCAGTTTTGAGAAGGGCTTTCCACTAGCATCACGATTCAGAGAGCAGAGCATGCCATTCCCTAGCTTCGTCAAGCTGACAACAAAGGAAAAAAAATGAACCTGTGGGCCCTAGGAAAAGGGATACTTTCTCGGGAGGCAGTAAGGAAATGAAAGCACCATAAAAGGAGGAAACTCAATTAGGCCAAATGTGTTGACAAACACTTGACTGTGGGAGGTGCAAGTATAGTGAGAATCCATTAGTGTGTGTGAGGATGTGTCAGATGGACAAAACCCAAGCACAACTTTGTCTAAAAGAGCTAAGAACTACTAGGTCAGAAGAGATTTTGTTTTCTGTGAACTATTTATGCCTGTCCTTTTGGCAGCAGTATTATAATTCATCCCGGCACTTGTGTTGCTGTGCTTGGCTATAGTTCAGCCAATGTCCCTGAAGGTAAGTGAAAGACTCCCCATCATTCTGCAGCTGAAGGGAGCTATCTGACATTTTAAGAGCATTGTCACATCCAAACCTGTTCACACCTCTCTTTTTAAACTTCTTGTTCACTATTCACTCACTGTGGGGTGGGAGCATGTGACAGATGACTGTCCCTCTCACTGGTCACAGTCCCCTTATCTGCATGCTTGTAATATGCAACTGAATTATGCTGAATCAGGATTTTTCAGAAGTGCATCATCTGCTATGGCTGCAACATGCTCAGGGCTAGCATGGGGCTTCCTGGCCTGTTTTATCACAGTTGCTTTGGCCTTAGCTTTCCTTAGTCTAAAACTAATAGAGCAGATGGTGTCCAAGTCTCTTGACTCCTGATTATGTCTCCTGACACCAGGAAGGCTACCTGTCCATAAACACACTTGGCCTGGGTTAGAGAACACTGCAGTAAAAGGCCCAGACAACCTGGCAGGGTTGGTCAAAGCAGTTGGTTTAAGCAAGAAACACCAGGAACACAGCACTCCCAAATCTCACCAGTCAGGAAGCTCTCTGGTGATTTATAGAGCTAAAGACACTCTTTATGAAGCATTTAAGAAAAACTGGACAATTGCTTGGAATAATGCAGTTTCACTCTGAGCAAACAAGGAGATGCAAAACAAAGATCCACTGCAAGGTGCAGGATTTTAGGGCTGGGGGACTCACCAACTGCAGGAGCAATGTTCAAGTTACACAGCCTTAAATGGGAGTGAAGCATTTGAAGGACGGATGTACTTTAAATAAGCCACATCCCTTCTGCAGGACTGTAAAAGGTTCTTACAAAAAAGTTTATCTTCAGAACAACTTGGAGAGAGGGGGAAGATAAGGTACAAGTGAAAATTCCCTCCTCAACCAATTTCAACCCTAGTCCTAAAGACATGTTAGAGACTGTAGAGAAAAATCAAGCCTCCTGCCAGACACCCCAAGGAGGCCACAAGAGCCTGTGGACCTAGGCTTGGTTTGGTTTAGTGGTGACAGGTATTGGACAGGCCCTTTCCCATTCCAGATAAGGAACAATCAAACACAAAGAACTTACATCTGTAAAGGTGGTTCCAGACTGGGAGGAAGGCCATGTACAATGCAATGTCTCCCACAGTGGGATAGGACTTGAAGATAGAAATGATTGCGATCTGGACAAACATGAAGAACACAGGGTGTTCCCTAGAAGGGAAAAGACACAAAGGATAAGAGGATGCAGCAGGGTCTCTGGAAACTGGAAATAAATATCAGCAAGGGCACAAATGTACCGTGAGATAGGCTCAGAGAGGATCTCATAACCCTGTTCTCTCCAAACAAGCTTCTGAGTGCTGGGTGGGGTAGACTGAGCTGCTCTGCAGAGAACTAGTAAAAGGGGATGCATATCTGCTCACTGCCCTCACACAGAAACTTCATGCCTCAACTCAGCATACATTCATACAGTTGGTCATCTGGGCTGCTCTTCCTCAGCTCTGTCTTATTCACCAAAAAGCAATCAGCACCTCATCTCTGAAGGTTATTTGGAGAAGCCCATAGTTTATCCCTCTGGTATGTCATTATGTCTGTATCCATTCCAGGTCAACAGGATAAGCACACTGAGAATCCAGGCATGTTAACGGGTGTTTTTATCAGAAAGAAGGGTAATGTTGTCAGCGCAGTCCACTAGGAATGTCTCCAAGTTTTCACTTTTTTTCTGACAATAAAGAACTTGAAGTTCCACTCAAGAGTTCTTGCTTTCTGACTACACTGGCTTATGCTGGCAGGGAGCAGGCACCTCTATAGCCTAAATTTCTGCTCTCTGATGCCTGTAACACATCTGTTGCATAGCAGAACCCTACTCACTTTATTTAAGAGGAATAAAGATTGAAACTTTGGGAAGTGAGAAGGATAGGCCCTGTTAAAAAAAACCCTATCCTTTTCAGGCTTGTAGATCCAGACATTTGATGCCAGCTTTATAAGCTTCCACCGGACAACTGAGATTAAAAAAACTAGCAGAGAAACATACTTACTTTAGCTTTATTGCCAAGGGAATGGTGTAGAAGAACACATTGATTTGAAACACACATACGAAGAAAAGACTAAAGTGTTCAAACATCTCTGCAAAGAAGTACCAGAAAAGGCCAATATTGGGTGTCAGATCTGGAACGGAAAGGCTGAAATTTGAAAAGAAAAGTTAAAGTAACATTTTTAAATGGTTGTTTTTCACTGCCCTGCTTCTGTTAGATTAATTAACCATTGTGTGCTACTGGCTGGAGGATCTATATTGTAAATCCGTGGAAGAGAAACCAAAAGGGTGAAAACCTGGAGAGAAAAGGGACTATCCTATGCTTTCCTATGCCCCAGCAGGATTTAAACCGTTCCCAAGCAGACATTTCTGCAGAGGTGAAAATTTCGCAGCCGTGGTAGCTCAACGATCAAATCAATTTCCAAACAACTCAGTGGAAAACATCTCCTGTCTTCTCTAATTCTTGCTGTTACTTAATTAACAGAAGTTGGCTAATGCCTGCTCTCCTCCACACACTCTTTCTTTTCTTGCATTGCCAGTAAAATCACAGATCACACTCTCCTTAGGACAGGGAGTGGGACACCTGTGTGTGATGCACAAGAAACAACATGGATGGAGGCTACTCAGAAAAAACAGTAAGAATCCTTATACTTACATAAACCCGTAAACAGATGGGATAAAATCCCAGGAGTTGAGGAGGAAGAAGGAGAGGCAGATGATCACCACCAGGCTGCACAGGTACAGGGCTGCATACTGCATGGTGTAGAGCCAGAAACTTTTACTTTTCAGTTTTATTGGTATGAACTGACGCTGAAAATGAAATAGAAGCAGGCAGATATCCCTCATCAGGTAGAAAGCCACAAGAAAGCCTGATTGTTCAGAACATCATTTTAAATTGATAAAAGAAAGCATCAAACACTGGCACTATGGCACTGGAAGGAGTGGCTGTCAACCACAATTTGCTTGATGTCCTCCACTTTGGCCAATTAAGTCATACACATTGCACGCATTTCCAGAACTGTGCTTAAAAATACAGTGAGCTAAGCTGGTCATTTCTTCTTGCAGCAAGTCAAGTTTCATGCACTCAATGTATATTTACACACACCTCCTCACAGCTACACCTGTATTTCAGATGTTTGCAATACTGTACTGCTGCCTGCCTTCGACTGCATGAACCCATATCAACTGGGTGACTGAGAGCCCTGCTCCATGACACACCACCCTGCGATGCCAGGTCTCTATCACATGGACTGGCACTCATGCTCTGCTGAAATCAGGGAAAGAGGACATTCAGTGGGTTCCTAAGCACAAAGGAGTCCCTCTAAAAGGCTGCCTCCTCAGACAAAGACAACCACTGCAGTCCTGCCACTGCCACATGCCCTGACAGGTCAACCACAAGCCCTTGTCACATAACATGACATATGGCTATCTCACTCCAAGAGGTCCCCTGACTGCATTTGTAAAGACAAAAATACACAGAGGGGCAAACAGCTTTGGGAATTGCTCAGAGTTCTGCAGCTCCAAGTCAGTGATGTAGCTTTTCCATTTGGTACTACGGTTTACACTGGCAGATGTACAGAGAGCCAGCTCTAACTGGTGTGGGCTCTGTGTAAAGCCTGCTCTGTTTTCTCAGTCATGGTGTGTTTAACGCCACTTTCTGGAATAATGTAAGCAAGTTTACCAAGGATTTTTGACAGGACAGATTGCAAAGTCCTGGAGAAAAGCTATTTAATTCTGTACAAAGAATGCAGGAAAGTTCATTTACAAATCTGGATAAAAGAACACACACTAGCATGATGCCCTTTAAAAGTTGCAAATTAGGCATTCACATATCAAAGCACTTGCTGCTTGTGAACACAATGCTTGTACTTTACTTTGACTAAAGTTAAAAGAGAGCAAATGAGACCAAAATATAAGACATAGAAAGTAAATGCTCCTAAAAATTATCAAACTGAAAAAGCAACACTGACTCGTAGACGTTCTTGTCTTGCAAAGAGTAATAATAATACTATAATTTCTGAAAAAATGTAAGAGACATTTATGTCAGATAGTCAGGGAAAGAAAATGGACTAGAACTGACTCTCCATTCTCTTTTGAAGCTCAGAGATTTGAGAATAGGCTGTAATGAACCTGTAGTTAAGATTAGCTATAAAAATCATGAGGGAGACAGGACAGAAGCAACCAAGAAAGACTGGCAAAACACTCAACAGCAGGACTTTCAAAATGGCAAAATAATAAAAATGATCACCAAGTCATCTGCAAAGTGGGATAAGAGTTCTCTGCTAGCAGTCACAGCCTCACATTACTCCCATAACAGAATAAGACTAGCAAATGATCAGTTTTCATTAAGTGCATTACAATTTGGACTCTCAGTTAAGTCATTGTTTACAGTATCAGCACAAGAGCTGAGAGAGACCAGTGGGAAGCATGCAGACAAATGGGTGATGAATCCACTCACTAGCAAAGAGCTGCCTCAGCTTTAAACCCCACCCCTGCCTGCATATGTGCCTACCAGCCTACTGCTGGGCTAGTTTTACCTGGAGCAGTGTCTGTCTGTTGAGGCACTGTTTACCCATGAATGATCAAGGTCAGCCCTGCTGGAATTCAGGGGTCCTGTTAATGGGAGGGAGAAAGGACAAGGGCAACCAGCCACTTTCACAAGCACATGCCTTTTGCCATTAAACTCCAAATCAGCATTTCTGAGTTTGAGTGATTCAAACATACAGCTCCTCATTCAAACACAGCTCAGTGATCCACACCAATGCAAAGGAAATTCTCCAGGTCTAAAATCCTCATTGCTATTCACACAACACAAAGAATAGCACTTATTTAGGGCAAGCTAAACACCAGCCAGTTCTTTAGATGACTTTCTGGTCCCTTCTCTCTATGCACAGGCATCCCCACTAAGGCTTCAAACTTCCCATGGCTTGAGGAGAGTCACTTTTTCTGAAACTCAGGACTTCTCCAACTCCCCTCTCAACAGCTAAGGACTGTCCCTGCACAGCTACAAGAAGACAACAGGTACCAACAGTCAGAAAGCATCTACCTGTAGAAGGTAAAGGAGTGCTGGAGCAAACAATGTGAGAGGGTAGAGTGACTGGTAGGTTGCTAAGGCCAGGAACACAGCACTGAGGAAGGCACTACCTGCAAAGAAAAAAAATGTTCATTTGTAAGGAACATTTAATATAAACAGCTTTACAGACAGGAAGTCCAAATGGGAAGAAATGCATAATCCTCTGCAGGGGCTTTACAAATATCAGAACACCACTTTAAAGGCGTTTTTAGCAGAATGTGTCCTGGAGAGTGTCCTTTTCTTAACTACATTTTGAACAGAGAATGATTCATACCAAGGTGATTCTCCCACAAGAAAAAAATGCTGACTGGTTTATATCTCCTATCATTCACATACAGAAAGAGATTAATGTAATTCAGTCTATAAATAGACCGTGCTGGCTGCTGTTTATGCATGGGAATGCATTCACTTAAGTCATATCCACATGAAACAGCTATTATACTCATAGTGGGCATGCTGGATAACCTCGTCACCAGAATGTGTCAGAGCCCTCAGCAAAGCTCTGTGAAAGAGAGCAAGCCAAAGTCTGCAGCTGAAGGAATTGAGTGGCATTAGCCCTACTTTACAGATACCAAAACTGAGGCATAGAAAGGATTAGCACAGCTTTTCCAAGTGGTCTTAAAAATATGAATGCCTTTATTGAGGAAGCTTTATTTGAGGTGTATCAGGTTGAGCTAAGTGCTGAGTACCCACATTGCCCAACCACTAACACCAGAAATCAAGTCCAAAAGGTCCCAGGTTAAACAATAAAAATACAAGCACCCAGTGTAGTAGCCTGGTTATAGCTTTCAGTCTTAAGTCACTTGATGGAAGTCATCTTTAAAAATACATCTTAGACAGCAAGAACCCTGACTCAGTGCATTGGACTAATCGTCAGCCTACTGACATCAAACACTCGGGAAGCTTCTCGCTGCTTCCACCTTTTGAAAGAAAATATAAGGTTACCTGGTGATGAGCCTTCTCCATTCTTCAACTACGCTCTCCTAGACAGAAACCTCCCTATGCTCTATTTTATCAAGTGTCCAATTCTGCACAGAGCTAAAGAATCTGATTCTTTACCCAGAAATCAGTCATAATCTGATATCCTCTCTTTGCCCACTTTAAAACCTAGAGGCTGCCTCACTCCCAGTCAAGGAGGAAACACTGGGGACAGCCACTACAGTTTTGTCTATGACTGAACTATTTGTCATATGGTATCAGTGAACAGTTAAAAATCAGTTTAACTAAAAGGATCCCACTTGTTTGCCTTTGCAAATGCTTTTAAATCAAAACCCCTCCTGCCTCAATTAGTCAATAATTGGAGGAAAAGTTTCTTTTGGAAACACTGATAGAAACAATCTGTATCAGCTTTCTTCACACGTCTGGGCAGTGCTGGAGACAAGAGACCAGACTGACCTTTCCTCTGATCCAGCAGAGAACTCCTAAAACTTATATGACTAGTACAAATCACATATGCTAAAAGACTTCAGCACTGGGGAGTCATAAAAGAAAAAGAAACCTGGCATTATGCACAAAATGAATGAAACAGCTATTCTGTCATAATCTATTCAACTGTGCTGGTATGGGTCTTTGGTTATGGTTTCTGTTTCCCCAAAGCTTAATTAGCTAATTTCAAACCAAGTTTACAACTGTGAGTGAAAGCCAAATAATAGCTGCAGGCAACTGCTTGCTTTTGAATAAAAGTTCAAAGATACACTTTAAAACCAAATTACAACAGTTTAAGTGCATATTCATGTGCAAAAGAAAGAGCAGCAGAGTATATGTCCTCCTACACACAGACATGCATTACTTCATAAACAGAAAACTATTTTAAGTCATCCAGGAAAAGGAGTCAGTTTTTAGAGATGAAATTCCTAGGTACACTGCTGTGAAATTAAGTTTTGACTTGACTATAATGTCTCTCAATCTTGTGATTTCAGCTAGAAACTTTGACCTTGCTCCAGTCCCATTTCTGCTGTGTGTTTCACCGAGATCTTTGTAGCAATCATACCTGTAAAGTTCCACCTCTATTTAATTTCTGCTACTCTTCTAATCTTTACAGAAAGTAATAAAGAACCATTTTTTCTTTATTGCATTACCTTTTATTGTAGCTAAAATGAAGAATGCAATGACAGTATTGTTGATGGCGCAGGTGGACTTTGCCACGCAAGACATCACAGTGTAGGGGTTTAACAGGTAGCTGAAAAAGAGCAAAGCTCGAGTAAAATTCAAAGGACACAGCATCTGATTAAAGAGATGTTCAAAGGAAAAACAGATGCACTTTGCTATTTCTTTTCATTTATTTACATTTGATGGGATCCTCTCATCCTCATATTAACTCAGCTGAACAGGTTCTTCAGTCTGGAGCAAAAACCAGATCTTTGGATTGTAGCCTTGGACACAGTGGCCACAGGGAGCACACTGGAGAAAAGGAGACAATTGGGAAGATGTCTAAAATGCAAGTTCTGTCCTAGAAAATGACCACCAAAAATGTTTCTTGCTTAGCAGAAACATCGTGCATTTATTCAGTCAGACCTAGGATTATTGGATCCAAAGTAAACTCTTTCTGCTACTCACATCTACTGGCTCTGAAGAAGTAATAAAAATAAGAAGATAGCAACATGGAAACAAATCCTGAGACATTAGCAGAGTTTCCCCCAACCCAATTGCACCTGCACACTCTGCTATGGCAGAGCAATCATTTATGTTCACCATGGCATGATCTGAGCACAAAACCTGCCAGATATGAAAATCTGGCATATTTTAATTGGAATTATGGCAAGACAGCAAACTCTGAACACCTTTACCTTCCAGACTGCAGCCACACTTTAGTTAGTAAGGATGCCAGCTCCTTTTGGAAATGAGAATTACAATAATCTCATTTAACTAGGTTCAAAGCACAGAAAAATGGAAGGATTACCAATACAATAAGCAAGATAATGTACAGATCAACCTTGCTAATAACTAAATCAATCAGAGTGAGCCGGCAGGGCTGATGATTTCCTAATTATCTCTTTACATTTTTCCTATTTCTCTGAGTCCCAGCCTGCCTTTTCCTGTGTTTCCACAGAGACAGCATACAGCAGGATAGGTACAATTTAACAGCAACCTTACTGTGGTAACAATGTTAAATACAAACCAGTCTGCAAGTTACCGCTTGCCCTGGGGAATTTAGCATTTTACAAAATTCATATGAAAAGAAAAAAATAACAACTTATCTAACAGAAAATTTCTCTGTCACAGAATAATTCAGGCAATAATTTCTTCAAGACAAATCCCAATGAAAAAAATTATTCTTTGACATTAAGTACCTTACTTGTATATTATTTATTTTAGTTGAAGCTTTCTGAAATAAAAAAAAATGTTTAGTATACAGAGGAACATCAAGACATGACATTATTAAGATGACAACCTGAAAATATCTTTGAATTGTTATAAGCAATTCTGGTATATTCAAGTTGTGATATTCAGCAAACATTTTGTCCAACTGCTCAAAAATTCACCTAACTTTTCTGAAATGACACCTGAGGCATTTGGGAGGCATAGAATCAATTTTGATAACATTAGCATACGGCCAAAATAAACGGGAGTGCGATCTGTGCAGACACAACATTCTTGCTACCAAACTAATGACCTTATGCTGTTGAGCCGGTCTTAGAGTGCCTGAGTGAATTTACTTGTTGGCAACAATCATTTGGAAAAGCATCTGCTTTTCACTTTCAAATAGAGTATTCCGGGCTGGGTTTTTTTTAATGTATAATAGGAAATTCAAAATTTCGGGGGGGGGGAGGAATCTTCAACAAATGTTGAAGCCCCAAATCAGACAAATAAAACCCAAAGGAAGCTGAGGAACCAAAGCAGCCTACTGCAGCCTATGAGAAGCAGTACTTACAATAGTGCTACCTTGAGGGGGATGTAGTGCATTTCCATGGGCGTCTGGATGAGTTCAGCCACATCTGGTGCATATTTATCCAGTTCTATTAGAAGCTTTTGCTTTTTGAACTGAACAAGGGAAAACAACGAAAGACTGTCAGATGAGGAAAGTCATTATTTCTTATTACTCAGGATATCCCTTACAGTAAAACAGATATGAGCCCCCAGTGTGAGCCAAAACTCATGTCATGTGAGGTGTTGTACAAACAGAACAATCCCCCTCCTCTCTTTTCCCAAATACTTAACAACTGAAGTGGAACTCAGGAGAAAGCAGATAATCTCTACTTATTTGAACTTCCTTAATTACCTGTGTCTAGCTCTTGACACAGCTGACAGTGAATTCAACACACTAGAGTTTAATACTTTCAATCTTCCTAAAGCCTGTCTGGATCTCCAATGAAAAGCTGACTTTATAAATTCACTGTTCAACAAACAAGCTCCTGAGAAACCAAGTCACAGAAGTTTGCAGTCTTGTTATTTTGAAGATGGATACCTCTATGCCAAATCTCCTTTAGGGACCTAAAATCTCTCTCTAATCTATTTTGTTCTATGATGCTCTCTATGGAGACAAAAGAGAAATCTGAATTACGAACCTACTGAACTATGTCATGGTGAGACAGAAGGAGAGAGATGCTGGCAATAAATTCTCAATGAGCAAAGTAACTCGCACGCAGGATTTTTACATGTCTGCAGTTCTACTGTGAGTTATTTCTTCAACCTCAAAGTCAGAGGACAAGGAACAAGCATGTAGCAGGATGGGAGACCACACAGATGCTGTAGAAAATTAACTCAGCTGAACAGGTTCTTCAGTCTGGAGCAAAAACCAGATCTTTGGATTGTAGAAAATGCAGCCTCCCTCTTCATGCTGATACTGAATCACTGCCTCTCTAGGATCGCAGAGAGCACAGCATTGCTTACACAAAATGTTCTTTGAGCTACTTATGAGAGAGAGCTGGGAAGAATCACTCACCTCCAAATATATGTACTTATAATTTGGTCACTAGAATGACTGATGTCACCTCAGCATCCTTGGAATATTTCATTCCTTCCTTTACACATTTCCAGCCTGTGTATTAACTCACGCTGCGTGCAAACACAAAGCCTGTTCAACCTAAAACCTTCCAGGCTCTAGCTACAAAATGTACAGAAGATTGTAGCAGGAGCAGAGGTGAGAAAAGGGAGTGCTCAAGTCTTGCCAAATCCATAATCCAATAATTAAATTCTGTATACTGCAAACTGCCACAACAACTGAAAGTGGGTTTTCAGTATGCATTCTAAAATCTCACATCTCCTCTTGTGTACCTTGTGTACAAGACTCTAGACTTGTCTGTGTTTCATTGGCTATTGCATTCTCACAAATTTCTCAAATTCTTTACACTCCTTTCAGATCACAGAACCTACACTGCTGTGATCATCATTCAAGTGCAGTGTGGTAGCTACAGACACTAATTTGTTTCATACTGTAATACTGCCACAACAGAACTTAAAATAACCTCAGTTGTTTACCACATTCACTCCCCATGTTTACTGATCATCCAGATAGGATCAGATTTACTGCAACAAGGACTGGTTGATACTGCATCTTCTGGCATGTTTTCTTTGGTACAAGATATTTATACTTGCTGGGAGAAGAGGACCAACAACACTGGCAAGTCAGCTTACCACAACTTTGTTGAAGTCTTGAATGGCCAAGTAAAGGGCAACAGCAGTTAGCACATCAGTTACCTAAAAAAGCAAGGCATAGACAGACTGACTGTAAGCAAAATAAACAAATGGAGAAAAAGATATTGGACAGGACTGCAATGCTGAATAAGGGCTCTGATCTGATTCAGCTCACAAGAAGAAAAAACAAGCTTTAAAAACACTATATTGCTGATTTGTACACTGTGCTCACACACCACCGCTTAACCTTGAAGCCATGAGCTGTATCAAAGATACTAATATTTACAAAACCAGAGAACGGGGAATTAAGGGGAAATAAATTGCACATGGAAAGAAGTATGCAAGGGTAATAGAGAGAATCACTGGTTTAATTAGAGCACAGGCAACACTGGGGCAGTGCCCAGCTGGCTAAACCCACCTGTCCATTAACCAACCAAAGCATGACAGCGCTTTGAGCTGTCCCAAACCAGGCAGCAGTACAGTCATCTGAACGACCAGCACAAGCACAACGCAGATGGCTGTTAGCTCTGCATGAGACCTGCCCAGCAGGGATCTGGGGAGAGAGGCTCCACCAGGTGCTATGTGCAGCCAGCTATATGATTTCTGTCCTTCTGAATTACGCAGAACTCGGAGAAGAGTTTACAAGAGACATTTGGAGGACTAACCCATTTGTGCTCTCTTTGCAGGCCTGGGGTTTGGCAGCAGGTTTTAGTGAGAAACACTGCAGTGTAGGAATCAGGCTGGGGGGACAAAATATTCTGACCTGTAAGAGGTAACCTTTGAAATTTGAAACCACATGCCAACTTCCCATCCCTCTGTGGGATACTTATCTAACCAAGAACTCACAAGAAAGAAGGAATACGTACAACAAGGGGAAAGCCCAAATGTGGGTTTGTACAGGCAAAGCTGCCTTTCTAATTAAACTGTGAGCTCAGCAGGAGTCTGAAGGTCCCTGATTCTTGCAGGAGTAAGAAGAGAGTCATACTCAGCATTTCACAGAACAGCACCTTTCAAGAGGAGCTTTCCAGGAGCACTTACCATGAACACCAATTCAGCATATTCAATCAGGAAGTGAAAGAGATATATTATCAGTGGGGTCTAAAAGAGAGCAGAAGGGAAACCCATGTCAAATACTGTCCAGATAAAACAACTGGCGATTTGATGAGAAAAAGAGAGTAGTACTACAAGAGACTTTGAAAGGTAATTTTCCTCAGCCTCTTCTACAATGCTGTTACTTCAGAGTAAAGTGATTAATCAAAGCGCACTTACTGGTCTTTTTCCTTGCAAAGCCCTCAATACACTTTACGAAAAGACACCATCAACTTTGAAAATTATATTCTATTCCAACTTTTCACTTCTACTAGTACAGTGGTAGAATTACAATAGAAAGCATATAAAGAATAGCTTTAGAAAATATTTTTTTCTAAAGAATCTATTTTCAGGTTGTTTGCAGGTACTTTTGAAAGTATTTCCTACATAGCTGGTTTCACTGTTTAGTCTGTTGTTTAGATGAGTCTTTTATAAAGCACAAATAAGAAAGCATGTTAAAAACATAAAGCAGTAAGACTACAGTCCTGTCATCCTCTTACTCCCACAGCTTTTCCCTTTTAGGGTAAGAGGAAGACCAAGTTTCTGAATTATTCCTATGACAGAAAAGCTTAATCTGGAAGTACTATATTTACATGGTGTAAATTCAGTCTTCACTGTGAGAAAATATATTTCTTTTGAAATACTTTTAAAATAATGTGAAGGTACAAATAAGCATTGGAAAATATTTCAGAGTCTGGGAGAAAACTGTGTTTAAAGAAGGAGAATTTATTGAAGAGAAACAAGTTTTCAGAGGTGTACAAAGTATCTGCCTCACCCCTAGGAGACACTATGTATGAGCATACCTTGGTATCAATAAGACCACTCAAGGGCACAAAACCCCACAGGTGCTTAAGTGTTTGGAGGAACAAGGTGTGTTCAAGATGAGGAATAAATGTACTGTGCGCTTGTGCTAATGTTAGTATTTCTGCAAATGCAGAAACACTTGATGCTGCTATCCACTAAAACTGTGTTCGGACTCACAATGACACTGTCACTCCCTGCTCTGGCTTCTGCCGACAGAAACATCTGGATGTGAACAAAGTATTTTGCTTACTACAGATTTCCCCTATTTCAGACTCTCCTTATGCAGTAACAAATACTACAATGTCTATCATCTGCACAGCAATGAGTTATTCTGTGATGAACTGTATTTCCTCACTGTGCTAGTCACTACATATACAACTATTGCACAGACAACTGCATTACTCCAAGTTCTCTGAAGCCTTTGGGACAAGACAGGTCCCCAGCCTTTGCCAGTCCATGAGCAGTAAGACTAAGAAACATGCCACTTGAATATCACGTTTAAAATGAAGCTTGCATACCGACCTCATGAAAAATAGCTCCAGAATATGGTGAGACCCCTAAATCCAGCAGAGCTAATCCTTCGACCACTGAAACATAGAAAATGCCTGCATTAGAATCATGTAATGTGGGAAGAGAAAAATCTCATGATGGTAAAACTACAGTTTTTAAAACACCCACACTCGTAAGAATCTCATGTTGAATTGCCATCTGAATGGGTGACACAAAAATCTCACAAAGCCAACAACCAGCTAGAATTGATTGCTTTCTTACTTCTGCCATGCAAATTTCTTTAGCTACTGAATGGTCAGTTGTAATCTAGTTGTTTGTTTCAGCTAAAAATGTTACAGCTGAAATGTTTTGCACTTAACTATATATAAATCACGTGTATGATATTTACTGATTTTAAGTCATCTATTATGTGATACATGATATCTGTACTGGAGAAATACTAATTCTAAGAGGACAAATCACGACATAATATAGCTACTTTGCCTAATTAGATGTAGAGAGACCTGAGACGTCTAAAACCACAATAAAAAGAGCAGAAATGAATACGTATTACCAGGCAAAGCTAAAAGCTTTATCCATTGTTGAAACTTTCTGACATTTTGCAGCCTTAATTCAGATCCTTTGTGATCGTGTAATTACAGCTTGCGCTGCAATGCACATGTTTTTCCATAGGATCTCCACCTTACTGAGCACAAAGGTCCCCTGGGGATTGAGCAGCGTATGCAGTGAAAGAAGCTATGGGAAATGGGTCCATTTGTTCAGAGGGAAATGAGGCAGGAGACTGCAGGAAGCAACAAGAGGTTCTCAGTTCAGCAATATGCTGGAGAAGTAGATTCTGTCTCTGCCACAAAGTTACCGTATGATGACAGTCCAGGCTTTTCAAGGTGATCTTAATTATGCTCCTTACTATCTAGATGCCTACCATGATGCTCTAAGGTAAGATTTAGAAAGTATCCATTGCTGCAAGGGAATTTTTGGGAGCTGTATTTTGAAACTATGAAGCATGAAGTGCTACGCACTGTGGAGCAGAGGCCTCAGGTCATCAAATGCATTCATGCTTTTGACCTTTATTACCCTGTGCTGCTGTTTTCCACCCCAAAATTGCAAGTAATTTTACCTGCGTAATAACTGGATATTATTTTCCCAAAGGGCTGTCTTTAAAGCAAATTAAGGTTCCTAATGGGCTCAGATGCTATAGAGATGAATGCCACTGAAAAGCCTTGATCTAACTGTACTTCAGAAGAGAATTTGAATCATGTCGGTAACAAGGCGTGGGGCCACAAGCTGAACAAGGAAAATGAAACAGTGAATAGCTCTGCACGAACAGGGAATCACTGTGAGACGGTGCCCGTGCAGTTACAGCATAACAAAAGTGACTCAATCAAGACTGCTGAAACTCCATATGCAGTGCGAGGTTTCGTCATTCTTCCATTTGACATACACCTGTGACACAACCAGCTTGTACAAGTGCAACCAGGCCAGCTGCACACAATGGCTGAATCCCCGTCCTCCTGCCTTCGGCCCAGTGTCCCTCCCGCTCCCTCCCACCTGCCCAACCCGTGCTCTTCCCTCGAGGACAACTGCTGCGGACCATTCCCTGCAGCTTTTTGTCGGGCCCGGGAGAGGAGCGGCCGGTCCCCAACCCCGGTACCGCAGCCCGGCCCTCGCCCCGCGGGGCCGTGCCCCAACCTGGCGCCGGGCCGGGGACAGGCACCCGCCCGCCTCGCAGCTGCGCTCCCGGCCCCCGGGGGTCCCCGGTCCCGGGCGGCCGCCGCTCCCGGGCCCCTCACCGCCCACCCCCGCGAGCCTCGGCCCATTCAGCCGCGCCGGGGAAGCGGTGCCCCGTCCCGGGCCCGCCGGGCCTCACCTCGCTTCCAAGCGTTTAACGGGGACGACACCTCGACCCGCTCGGAGATGAAGGCGGCGAGGCTGGAGCGGTAGAGCACAGCCCGGACCGTCACGGCCACCAGGACCACCAGCACCAAGGGAGCCGCCATCCTCGCGGGCACACACTGGCTACCGCCGGCTGTAGTTCCCGGGCGGCCCCGGAGAACGCGGCGCCGATGCACCGGCCCGGCCGGGAAGACTACATCTACCGGCACGCCCCGCGCCGCCCCGCCCCACCGCTTCCCGACAGTGCTTGACAGCTACGGCGAGCGCGGCGGGGCGAACTTCGCCGGAGCGCAAAGGCCGCTCCCCTGGCCCGCCTGGCGAGGGCGGGAGCGGGAGCGGCCGGGCCCGGCTGGAGGCGGGCCGGGGACACCAGCGCTGCTGTGCGGCGCGGCCGGGCCCGGGCGAGTGTCCCACCTTTCAGCCCCGAGCTGCCCCTTTCCGCTCACTGTTGCGCTCCCTCGCCTGCCTGGGCATGTGGCCTGCCCCAGCGCCGGGGCGGGCCGGGCTGTAGGTCTGGTCGGGGCCCTGCGCTTCCCACTGCTGCACATCGTCCTCCCGCCTCTGCCGAGAGCCTGGCTCCGTCTCCTCCTCGCTGGCTTCCCAGCAGGCGGCTGTGCTGCCCCACAAAGGCATCTTGTGTCCCGTCACGGAGCAGGCCCTGGTGCCTCGGCCTTGCCTCCGAGCCGGCGCTCCAGCACCAGAGCGTCGTGGCGGCCTTGCGCTGAACTCGGACAGGACTGCTGCAAGGGATTCCTCCTCCTCCTCTTCCTCAGCTGCAGGACACCGCACGTGTCCCTGAGTTTCATCAGGCTCCTTTTGGCCCATTTCTCCAGCCTGTGGAGGTGAGGTGCCTCTGGATGGCAGCTCTGCCCCTGAGCGTGAACTGCTCACACACTGCATTCACTTCTTCACTCGCTGCCCAACTGGAGCAGAGCCTGGCAGGCTGAGCCCAGCGCTACACTCAGAAGTGGAAGCTCCGTGGCTTCTGGGCAGCTGTTTGGAAAGTCCCTCAGACTGTTCTTTATTTCATCAGGTGTATATGTACCCCTGTAGTCTTCGCCTGCATGTAGCTGCCACCACCCTTTTGGCTATGGTTGGAGTTACACAGCTGTTGCTGATGGCAGTGAGTGCCGGTGGCCTTGTATGGTTTCAACAGGCTCTTGGCAAACTGATACTGTCAGTCCATGTAGTTTCAACAGGACCATCAGTCTCCAGAGCTTACGAGTTCTTGGGAGACTTTCACACACTACCTTCCCAGCACATGCTTTCCTGCTGTTTTCCGATAACTGTTCCTCCATCCACATCCCCAGATACCTATACAGCCCATTCACACAAACTCTTACAAAAGCACCCTTTACAACACTTCCTCTGGGGTGGAGACAAATGGAAGGAAGACCCGGTAGTCTCTTAAAAAATTGAGGGACAGAATGAAAACAGGCGTTGCACAACACTTACTTTCATGTAAGAAACTGATAGGATTTGCTGACTCTACTGGGGTTGCCACTTCAAAGAGCTGGATAATGTCCAAGCCACAACATTTACATTGGATTTATGCAGCTTCAGAGCCATAGTGTAGACTTGCACCCACCTGCAGAAATGGAGAAAGGCTGAGTGCCAGTGGGACATGGTCCCTAAAGGCCCAGATGGCACAGCTTATACTCTCCCCAGGACTGGAGAGACTGGTGGGTTTAAATGGTAAATCACATGCACTTTCTGCACCAAGACCATAGCTACTTAGAACAGCATTAATCCCTTCGTGCTACAAAACCAGCTTCAGATGGCCCAAGGAGTGTGTCCTACTGTGCTCACTCCCTTGCCAGGGTGAGGCAGCTTATCTGTTCAGCTGCTGCCTTTGCAGGGCTTTCCTCAAATGTGGTCCTATGCACTGCCACAGAACAGCAAATCTGGTCCTGAAGCAATAAGGGGAGCTTCAGTGTTCAGTCCATCATGTGGCAACGCTTCTGCTCTCAGGCCACTGGCATGAAGGTGCTGATTGTGGTGGTGAAACTGATTTCCTATTGGCATGGGCACTAGCTGGTTGTGGAACTTGATGGCCCCAGGACTGACTGGGCTTGTCACATACTCTGATTAATCAGAGTGGATTTATTCAAGTTAATTTATTGTGCAGGCATCTGTAAATAAGAAGCCAGAAATGCTGATTCTTCTTATTTGCAGCTGTTAACAATGCTCTCTTGAGTTTTCTGATCAGAAGTGCTTTTTTTCCAACACTGGTTGCTCTCCAAGTGACAGCTCTGATCCAATGTAATTGACAGCAGTTGCCTGAGAGTGCTACTTTGTTGAATAATTGGAACACAGTTGTGTGGTTAAAGCTGCCATGCTCAGAGATGCTAATTTTGCTAGTCTGATCTGTGCCATATGCTTTCCAGCACCATCTGATGCAGCACAGCGAAATGGAAGCTCTGGGGAAATTCAGATAACCTCCAGGGGCACCAGGAATCAGATGTGAAATCATGCCACTCCAGTTGTTCTGTGTTTAATTGGAGTGCAAAAGCCAACTAAAAAGAAAGGTCAAAAGAATAATTCATTACAAATGCAGCAGTTATTTCTGGAGCATAGGTTTGCTCAAATGTTTCTCCAGTAGGTGATCCTGGGGCTAGCAACAGAGTGAAGTTCATAAGCGAAGTTCACATGTTCAGCCCCCCCAAAGCATCAAATGTGTAAGGCAAATATGAGTGGTTAAACCAGTGCTAGAGTCTTGGTGTCTGTCTACAGACAGACACTAATTTGGGGGGCTAGACCTGGGTCTTTTGTCTGGCAGTAACTTGGTTCATGCAACAAATTGTTTTTTTTCAAGCAGAGGCATAAACCTGATCTCCTGTGTCCTGGTGTTTACCCCAAGCTGATGGTAGTTTTTGCAGCACTGGGGTTTTTAAGTGCTATCCTTTCTTCGTGAAATTCTGTGCTATGTAAGTGAACTGGTACTAACATGCACAGAGGGCTTCGTATACTGAAGCATGGGAGCAGTTTAACCATCTGAAGTTTGAGTATCTCCTACTGTGATACCACCAGTAGTACTGCAGTGGGACAGTGAAGTGATTGTTGGACTACACAGGTAGTGGCAAATGCAGCCCTGAAGGGGACTTACTCTCACTGCCTACCCCAAAGCCTCCAGCTTTTGTTGCCTAACAAAAAAGTGCAGATCTAGATGGAGCCAAAAAGGCAACTGAGAGCTGCTGTTGGAAGTTTCTTTGCTTCATTGATTGCATTGCCTATGTGGGGCACCCACACTGATAATTTAGGTGATGAATACAACCTGGTGATGTTGCATCACAGAACTTTCATAAAACTCTCTGTTTAAGACTGAGCCAATTCAGGGATGATTCATCTTTGTTCCTGCAAACAGATGCTGGTTTGGGCACTTTTTGTGTGCCCTGTTGGAATTACGCAATGGTGTCATTTTTCTGGGTAAACAAGCCACTCCTTTTCTAGCTTCATTGTACAAAACAGGTGTTCTGATTCTTCAGACACCCTACAGTCCTTCCTGGCAGGTCTTCCAATCTAATCCAATCTCTTTGTACTTGGGACACTACAACTATATGTATTATTCTAACTGTGATCTCATCAGGGCCCTGTGCAATGGCGTTCATAGTTCAGAGATGCTTCCTTTTCCTGTGGGATCTATTCCACCCCATCCCCATGTCCCAGAGGGAAAATTTTCACCCACCATTTATTTTGGCCAAGCTGTCGTGTTTTATTTCCTTACAGTCAACCACTTCAGTACTACATTGTGCTGTCTTCTGCCTTTCCTACCACAGACCTTACATAGCAATAGTTGCAATGTAGTCATTACTGTTCCTCAGTGGTTTTGGTTTTCCTGTGAAGTCCACTTTTATGTACTCTATCTTACATACCAGGATCCTTTATTAATAAAAGACTTCAGTTGCTTTTACCTCTTCTTTTCCAAGTTGTCTCCTGTTGGAGTTTATTGGTTAGAACACCTGCCAGCTTTTGGTTGTGCCAATGAGAAAATACCCACCTCCCAATTCATATGCATTTCATGTGTGGGCTTCATGAGTTCTCATTACTTCTTTTCTTTGGCATTCCTGGGTAAAAACTGCTGTTAAGTTGAAGTGTATTGCTGTTTTTATAAATTGCTGGGAGAAAGGTACTTGCCTTTTATTTACTACTTTATTTACTGCTTGGAAAACAACAGGCTGGAATAGCAGTACTGTGTCTTCCAGTCTTTCTGCTGCTGGTTGACAGAAGACAACATGAACTTTATGGTCTTTTGTGGAGGTGAGCAGCAGTCTGTATCAAAAATGGAGTCTGAGTGATCAGCTCTTCTTCTTTGGCTTCAGAGAGAGGAGTGAATAAATTGCACTTCGGATTTCTCTGAGTGGCTTCATATGCTAGGAACTTCCTTTACATGAAAGACAGATCTCTTTGTTAAGAGAGGAAATCAGCTTTTATCAGCCCCCAGAAAGATGATATTTCTGGTGCCACACTGAACATTTTCCAGAGTGAGTTTTAAATGGCAACATTTAAAAATTAAAATACCCCCAAAGGAAAGCTGTAATTCCTGCCAGCTAACTTAAGCCAACTAATCATCTAGTGGAAGCTCATCATCTGCACGAGGGAGAAATGGGCCTGTCCAGAGAGCTAAAAACTTACTTCAGACATCTTTCCTAGGTGGGGAAAGGCCAAGCTGGTTACATGAACTGAACACCAAAACTCTGGACAGCTGAAGTTAGGCAAGATGAATCTAAAGGGTCTTACAAACAGCACTGTTCAGCTTTTGGGCATTGTCTAAACAGAGCATTATGAACTACTCACCTTGACAGGAGTAGCTTTAAAAATGGGCTGTCTCATCTGCTGGTGTTGACTTTGCCATCATTTCACTCAGCCTGCTCAGGGCTGCACCACCTGGGCATGTGATCAGCTCCCAATAATAATATTGTGATGGACCTGGCACCCTTCTTCTGGGAAGGTCCCTGGTTAAAATCCCTTGCTGGGTTGCATTGATTGTTCATATCAGACTTGTGAAGGTTTATGGTTTTGGTTGTTGGTTTCACTTCTCATCCTAGTAGCTGCCTGACAGAGTCATCTGCTTTGCACCTTTCTTGGCAAGTCAGAGCAAAGACCAGAGGGTGTTTTAGGTCTTTTTTATATGATGAGAAGCTCTTCAGGTGTGATGAGTTCATAGGTCACAGGTTTAACGGTTCAGAGTACTTCTGTACCAGTATTTCAGCAGTGCTTTACTTTTCCACAGTATTGCTCATTCGGAGGGTTTGAGAACGGTCTGCAACACCCACTGGCCGAGCAGCTAAGGGCTACATATACAGTTTGTAACAACCTGCATTATGATCTGTTACAGGTACTGTGCTTACCAAGGCCACAGACCCATGTGCAGAGACCCCCACTGTTGTGGAAGTGCATGCACCAGCTGGTCTAAAGAAAAGGAGAAGCAGAAAGGAGGAGAGGAGGCAACATACAGGATGTGTGCACTGCCAAGCTGAGAGTACAGATATCCAAATCAACATGATTTTCTTCATTTGTGGGAATTCAGCGAAAGAATTGAAGCCAACAGGGTGTGACAGATGGAAAAGCAATTGTTAAAACTAGGTGTGCTTTTTCCTTTGCCTTGTTCATGCGACATGAGAAATGGGAACAGGCAGATGAGGGAACTCAGTGCACGTGGAAGCTTGTCAGCTTTTCCCAGTTAGATCTAACCCAACTTGTTTACCTCCATCTGGGATCTGCCATACAATCAGATGGGAAAGAAGTGAAAAGGGAGCTATCTGTGCATTACTAAGACTCTTTGCAAACCAGCCCTTGCCCAGGTCACTCCCCTCCACTCTCCTCTGTATTTCTCTTCTGTTCTCACTTGATCATTTCCAGGGTGCTTTGCTAGTTGCAGGAGCAGTGTCTTCTCCCCTACCAGACCCGTGCCATGGTACCTAGTTCACCTTTTCCAACTGCAGTAAT
Organism: Haliaeetus leucocephalus; assembly: GCF_000737465.1. Taxonomy (NCBI): domain Eukaryota; kingdom Metazoa; phylum Chordata; class Aves; order Accipitriformes; family Accipitridae; genus Haliaeetus; species Haliaeetus leucocephalus. Next base: position 751,630 of record NW_010972618.1, read on the forward strand.
ATGCTGGAGCATAAACGTCCCCACTGCAGGGGTAGGGTGTTTGCTGCTGTCAGCAAGGTTTGGATGAATTATTTGTAGTTGTTCAGTCTCTTCTCAGCTTTTGGGAACAGTCAAGCCAGAAGGAAATCCTTAAGTGTTGGGAAAGGGAATGCAAGTGTTTAAAATTTGGATGTTTGCTGCAATGGTTGTCTGCAACATTAACTGGTGAGGCTGGTGGCTTATGCCAGTGACACTGGAGCACTGCCTTCCTGGAGAGGTGTTTTCATGGAAAGCTGCCCAAGAACCATGTACTTCAGCAGTGACCTGTCACAGAGGCAGGGGACAACATGTGAGCTGTTACAGAAAGCAGTGCATTGGACTGAGTCCAGAGCAGCTGGCTCTATGCTTCCAGGCTGCGTGTCTGGAGCAGTGTCACATCCTCTGTTTTGTGCAGAGCCATCCAAGGCCTTGAGCAATAGGTAATTGGTCTAGATACAGTCTATATGACTGCTGCTCCAGAGGTCGTGTGAATGTAGAGTCATTCAAACAACTACATTTGCACAGAAATCCCAGGAATTAAAGATTTTCTCTTAAACAACCAGTGTAAAACTGCTGACGCCACAAACCTCGCTTCTTTTGTCTCCCTTAGCTAGCAAAGATCTCACTATGCAGGGGCCCATTTTACATAGCACCTGTCAAATCCTTCATTTAACCTCAGCCTCAATCTTGAAGCCTAGAGGAAGGTAACAGGGGCAGACCAGGGCTCCTAAAACAGCAGTGGGGATACTGAGCATTCCCCACTGAATCTTGTGGTTCAGGAAAAAAAGGTGGATACTTTTCTAGTGGGGAATTTCAGTGGCAAAGGTATCACATTATCAAGACATTCACACATTGTCTGGGCTGGGGGAGTATGGTTAGCAGTGAGATACCCATCTGTGAAATGGAATTATTTCTGTCTCCCCTTCTTTGCATGGAGGCACTAAGAAGTTAATAAAGATGGTATGAAGCTTTTCTACCTCCAGCTGCCCACCAGTTAATGATGTAAGTCCAGATCATCTACTCACCAGTCAATAGATCAGAACCATAAAACCACCTTCCCTGATTAGTCCTTCAAAGACTGAAGAGGCTCAGGCTCTGCAAATTCTTGGACTGCAGACAAAAATAAAAGCAACTTAAATTTTGTGATCCAGTCTTGACAAAGCTGTATTTGGAACAAGGCGTGGTTAATATGTCATTGCCATAATAACAACCTGGAGCTGAGACCGGCTGAAGCACTCAATACAGAGGGATTAGTCCAAACACAACCACCACATGCCATCAGGAGCTTGAAATTCATAGCGAATCTAGCCAAGGACAGCTCAAAACCTTTCTTTCAAGATTTAAGACAAATTCTGTCTAGAACTCCCTGTTCAGAGAGGAGCGAAGAGCTGAGCTGCCTCAAGACACACAACATCTTCTTGTCATTTAAAAAAAAAAAAAAGAAAATCAAATATTTAAAAAGGAATAAAAGGAGTATGACTGCTGTGGATGTAGGTGACTGTGGAAGCCAGCAATGAGGCCGTTGGAGAAGCTTTTCAGCAAAGCAGGGAGGGTCAGTGCAATCCCTGCCCCATCATCACCAGAGGACCCTCACTCTTGGAGCCAGAAGCACTGCAGCAACTGAGCCGATCTTGATTAGAAAATGACCTTTCAAGAGCTCTCTGGGGTTCACAACTTCCATGATTAACTGTCACTTCAGCATTTTTTTAGGTTGCTGCTCTAATTGTTGTATCTAGATAGGCCCTGAAGCTGTTAATGCTTTCTACGGGTGGTGGGATTACACATTTGGACACAACATCAGTTGCATCCTGGTGGCAGATTAACTGGCCTAATGAAACAGTAATGAAACATGTTGCTATTGATTTCCTCCCCTCTTCCTTGCTGAGGGCAATCACTTTGTCTTTGCTCTGCTAAGTATATTCAGCATTTGACTTCTGCATATCTCTGTGATTTTAACACATCAAAGAGCCTAAGCAATTTTAATGTGGCAGCAAATTTACAGCCAGGTCTGCAGTATTCTACACAATATTTTTGCAACTGAATAGACTTGTGGATCTTCTAGATTCACTCATTTATAACAAACACATGGGTTTTGTTCTGATGAAGTAGAACATTGGCTTTCAAGTCCTTTATACCAAAAGGTTGGGTCAGATCCAGGATCCTGAGGACACCGGCTGAGCATTCACAGCTGGCAGCCCCATTTCCATCCTCCTTTTCAAGCAAAAGAAAACCAGGCAGGTCTGTAACAGCTGGAGCAATGACAGAATGGAAAGGCAAAGTGTGTTATGAAAAGCAGCTCTGTATATCACACTGTCTTATTGGCCACGTTTTCCTCTATGGGAGGCCAGTGGGACAACATGGTCTCGAAGGAAAACAGATCTGTGAGTTCATCTTGGGTCTGCCTCACCTGCCTCTGCAAAGAGCAGCGAGGGGGTACATTACCCAGCTCAGCACTGTCCCAGCCGAGGAGGAGCTGCTGGTGAGAGCCAGACAAGGAAAGTGGAGAAAAACAAAGCACACGCTTCCTTGGGCAGACTCCTTCCACCCACCTGGGAACCACCGGTCACCCATTGCCTTTGGGAGCAGGACTGTGGGTGCAGGGAATGCTGCTGCTCAGCATTGTGCCTTCCCCAAGCATCTCCTGCACCCCTCTCCTGTCCTTGCACAATTCTTGCCAACAGGCAGCTACAGTGGCAGCACACATTGTTCTTTTGACACACATGGCTTGTTCCTTTTGCTTCAGCCTTTGCTGCCAGTGTGATAAAGCAGTTGGTTTGTATGGTGGATGCTCCCTCTCCTTGTGTGATTACACAAGAGTATTAGTGTGTTTTAAGAAAAGAAAGTTGATTTTTGGCTGGCAGCTGCTGAACTGTACTGTGCCTTTGTGTGCTGCAGGGACTGCTAGAGCAGAGTGTTTTTCTCAGCCATTTCACTAGATTTATTTATTTTCAAGGCAAGTGTGTGTTTTCAGGCAAAAAGCAGATGCAGACAAGCCCTGTGAGCAGCCCTGCTCTGACCCAGGCACTGGGAACCCATTTCCACTACATCCCTGAGCAATGAATCCCCACCTCGCACCCCCTTCACCACTCATGCACTGTTCCTGGACTACTCAGGGACCAGCTTGCGCACCCAAGTTTCCAGTAGAGGGGTGAAAAAACAACCTGTGCCCCCCTGGCCCCCAGCCAACTGGGACCTCGGCCTCAGGAGGGTTTTGTGCAGAGGGATATGTATTGGTCCTACAGAGCACCTGAGCAGCCCTTCCCAGCTGCTGAGCTTTCCTGGAGCATCAGGTCCACCCGCAGACCTGTCCTCTCCCAGCATCAGCCTCTTGCACCCAATCCAGCCCCAGGGCACCGCAGTGGCAGTGTCTGAGGGTTTTTCCTGTCTTTCCCCAGGAACGTGGAAAAAAGGCACATGGTGTTGTATAGCACTATACACTATAGATGCCACAGAGATTTCCTATTATGTGGGCTATTGCAGATGGTTGAGGTGGCTGCAGGGCCATGGGAAGTAGAGTGGCCCTTGTATGCACCTGTGTCAAATCTTGCCAATCTTTTTGCACTGTAGAAGCTCAGTGTTGTTTTAAATCACTGAAGTACAAATTTAGATTCTGTTTTCCTTGGAAATAAAGGTGGCAGGATAGAGAATCCACCTCGTTGTGTGCAGTTTTAGTTACAGTGAACATATTTCTTGGTTTAAAGTCATGGAATTGCAAATTTGTCCTGTGACAAGTTTTCTGACCGTCCCTGCTGTGTAACAGAAGACAGCAGTGCTGTCCTTAGAGCAGGGAGCAGCCCTCACTTGGAAAGCCAATGCTAACCTGAAACCAGGTGAGAGTCTGGATCAATATTTTTCCAGCTAATCTTCTGAAGGGACGGGAGGGAATGGGCTAAATGACGACATAAATTGAAGTAAGGTGAATTGCAATCTCCTCCACAAAACATCAGCCAAATTTGTGGATGGCTTGATCCTGGTCCAAAACAATGCAGCAAACCCAATGCCAGCCCAGGGAAGTGCAGGCTTGTCACTTCCATCATTTGGTAACCCTGGATGACATCTAGAAGTACGCCTCTTCCTAATCCATTAATTCTGTGGATATTCATTTGTATAGAAGAAACACTGTTAGTTCCTGGGAGTTCCCCACAGAAAGTCAATTTAAGGGCTGATTGCTGGAAAGTGTCACGTTGCCACCTGGGGTTTCAGCTGCAATTGCAGGGATTAAGTCCAGCATGAGGAACAAAGTGGGCAACATGTAAAACCAGATTAAAGGAAAATTAAAGCATGGCTTACTCTCCAGTTGTATTTCCATGTTCACACTGGGTTGAACTGTTGGAGGGGCTACAAGGCTGTGGTGGAGGGGGCAGCTGGATGTGTGTGGTGGGGACTGGTCATTTGTAAGCTGGAGGTGGGACGGGCACAGGTGGAATGGGAAGGGCCTTGGTGCTGCTGTTGCCTGCAGGGTGCAGGGGAGCAAGGGCTGTAATGTCCACCTGCCCTCTGCTCCTCTGTCAGCTCCATGGTGGAGAGGACACTTCATGCATGCAAAGAGAAGCCTGCAGGGAAGGGACCTCTCTTGTTGCAAAAAGGATTTCGATATCTGGAGGGCGGTGAGACAGTGGACCAGGTTGCCCAGAGAAGCCGTGGCTGCCCCATCCCTGGAAGTGTTCAAGGTCAGGTTGGGTGGGGCTTTGTGCAACCTGATCTAGTGAAAGATGTCCCTGGCCACAGCAGGGGTGTTGGAACTAGGTGATCTGCAAAGGTCCCTTCCGACCCAAACCACTCTGTGAGTCTATGATTCTCTCTGGAAGGAGTCACTGGGGAATAACATGCCCTTCTTAGCCAGATTTTACAACTGAAGTTGACCCAAATGTCCTACTAAATGTCATTCCCCCTCAGTGGGCACTACGGGGTCTGAGCCAGCATTTTTAAAGGTTTTGTTACATTATGAATATAGTAAATTTTAGCACTATTAAGGGTGCACTAATGTGTGTTAGTCTATTGAAATAGGCAAGAGGAAGGGTGTTTTTCTTTCCCAAATGGCAAACCAAAGTAGAGAAGGGTGAAGCTGCTTGCCCTAAATCAACTGGGAATGAATCTTTAGACCCTGAGCCCAGCTCCACAGTCCTAATCCCTTGGTTCCCTCTGCTTGGGATGCAGTAATTAAAAACGTGTCATTTTTTGGGAGGCTGAGGAGACAAGTGGAAGATTGTCATAGAAAAGGAAAGGCCACCAAGCCAAAACAGGGTGACTGAGTCATGCCTGTTACTGGAAAATGAGAGCCCTGAGCCCTGCCAGCAGCTCTTGGTGCACCCAGCACGGAACAACCCGCACCTCGCAGGGGGGGTCTGAGCTGGAGAAAGAAAGAAGGTGTGGACCGCAAGGATAGCAATTGTCTTCCCCGCATGGTGCCATCCCCTCCTCATCCCCAGGGTTTCGGCCATGGCAGCTCCTTGCAGCACAGCTTTCCCTCCCAGCATGAAGCAGGAGGACATACGCAGAGCAAACAGTGTCTTGAGCCCTGCACGAGAAAGACATCACGCTTGTATGGACAATGAGTGTATCCACCATTACGTGAGATAAAGAACTTTTATGGGCATTCAAGGACAGGCAGCAGGCAGGGTGCCGATCGCACCGGCTGCCAAGCCCCTCTGTCTCGGACAGGACACTGTGGAGGTCTGCGTGTGACAGCAGTGGCAGCAGGCAGGCTGCCCTCAAGGGACAGTTTCCAAAATTATAACAGGGGTTACAGAAGCTCAATTTTGGTCCATCAGCTGGCAGGTGGTGTAGACAGACACTGATGGGTAGCCACTGCCTGCTCCAACACCTTCTTTTTGGTTGTGTCCCTCCTTCTGAGCAGCCACAGGAAAGCTGCTGTTGTTACTCAGAAGAACCATGGCCTTTCCACCTGCTTCCTCATGTCAGGTGAGGTTTATAGCAAACCCCAATCCCCG
>NW_010972618.1:758387-776096 GCF_000737465.1 Haliaeetus leucocephalus
ACATTTGAATTAATTTGTTCCTCTTGATGCTAAAACTGGAGTTTGCAGTTAGTTGAGTGGGGGCTGAGAGCTGCCTCTGCGGTGGGGGTGCAGCAGCCTGACCCGCAGCGTGGGCACTCTGCTGTGACCCCAGGTGGGTGCAGGATGTCCAACATCTTACTAGGACCGTTGGCTGGGGCACCGCATGGACGCATGGACCCCTGAGCTGCTCTGGCTCTTTGAGAATCCCCCAGGCACAGCCATCCTGCCACGAACCTGCATGAAAGTGCTGCTGCCCATAGCTGCAGCTACCCGCGATCTCTGCCCCATTTCTGTCCTCTCTGGGGATGAAGAGCAAAGGAATCTCCCCAAAACCATGTTCCCACATAAATGGTCCTTCACTGGAGACTTTTCCCTCACCCATGCTGTCTCCTCCCTCCTGGAGAAGGGGGCTGCCCCCAGCTAGAAGATATGCTGAATTTTTTAATTAGAAAAGTTTGCAGGTCAGGGTACAGCTGGGAGAGTCCCTCCCTCCGCCCATGCCACCCTGACATGTCTGAGCCCCTGGTGGCCCCAGCTCCTCCAGGCGATGGGTGATCCTGAGGGTGTTGGGACCATGGTCTGTGCAATGCTCCTGGGCTGCGAGGAGCTCCCTTCCCGCTGGCGTGGGTTGTATCAGCCAGGCTTCCCTGGGTGACCGCACAACTGCCGGGGTGGCAAACATCCATCTCGCCTGACAAACCCCACTGGACTCTGATGGCAGGACCACAGCCACATGCTCATGTTTTCTTCCCCCGTGGCAGCAGATGCAGCTCAGGATGTTCCTGCCTCACCTGCCCCCAGGCCTCATCCGGATGCTTCCAGGCTTTTAGGGTTAAAAAAGAGATCTCTCTCCTCCTCCAGCCCTGGTGCAAGGTAGTGGCCATGAGCAAATCAGCTCAGGGAAGGAACCTTACCCGGTATTGTTTTGACCAGCACATCCTGTAGCGCTTGCTGAGCCGGGGCGGGAGGTGCCGGCACCACCGTGTCTCATGCCAGTCCTGCCACGGCTGTGTGTGCGTGCTGGGACACGGGTGGGCTGGGACATGGAGGCAGCAGCTTGGGTGAGGTGAGCCCTGCAAGCAGACGACTCCTAGCTCCCTCTCCTGGTGCCAGGCGAGCACTGAGGGCTGGCTCCTTGCAGGGCAGAGGGTGATCCTGCCCGGGCACAGGTCACCCCAACCCTGAGCACTCCTGGAGGTCTCCCCATGGCACCAGTGCAGCAGGGATGGAGCCTCCTGTCACAGATGGGGGGTGTCAGGATGAAAAGGAGGGGGACAGGCATTCCCAAGGAGAGGGCACAAGTTTGGTCAAGGTGGGACGTTTGCTGGCGGGAGGCACCGGGCGACGCTTTGGGTAGCAGGGCTGGACGGGAGCTGGTGGCTGGTGCTGAGGAGTGTAGTGCTCAGACCTGCCAGTGACTCAGTTGGTGACCTCTGGTCCTCCTGCCTCCCCAGGCCTGAACCTGGGGCCATTTGCAGTCATGCATGAAGCCTTCATGATGCGCAACTTGCCTGACCATGACTCTGTCACTGCTCCGGATGCTCAGCATGGCTGCTAGGTGCTCAGCCTTGTGACTGGCTCTCTGAGAGGAGTCACACCCTGGCTGTTTTGTCCTGTGGGACCTGGCTTTTTGAAGTCCACACCCAGCCTGTCCTGTGGTGTGTGACTTGGCTGCCGGCTGCCCTGGGGACCCTTCCCTCATGCCTGTCACATGTTGCCTGAGGTGCCAACCACGGCCCCATGCTCTCCCTATCCCGTGGCTGGGCAGTGGGTGCAGAGCCTGGGGTGCTCAGCAAGGCAGAAGGTTTTGCTGCTGCCTCTCAAGAGGAGGTTGATGACCCTGAGGGCAAACCCCTGCCATTGTGCACTGGGTAAAGGAAGTGCTGGGGGTCTCTGACCATGTCGGGGGCTCCTCACCCCTGAGCTGTGAGCTCTGGAGAAGCAATGGGGCATTTCTGGCCAACATTTGGAAAACCGTGTCCTCCCCATCATCGCCACGCAAGAGCATCCCTGCCCCCAGTGATGTGCCTGGTGAAGGATGAGAGCACCAGTGTGCACCCTGTCCTGTTGGGGTGCACCATGTCCCTCTGGGGTGGACCCTGTCCCATTGGGGTGCACCCTGTCCCATCGGGGTGCACCCTGTCCCATTGGGGTGTACCTACTGCCCACCTCTACCCTTGATGGCTATTCCTGTCCTCATGGGGAGGGACCCCAGGGTACAGTGGGGAGTGGAGCATCAGGTTCCGCAGGACCAGGGCTCACAGCCCTCCCTGGGGGCAGGGGTTGTTCCAGACTGTGTCAGTGCCACCCCGGCACCTCTGCTACCTGCGTGCTGGGCACGCTGTGCTGTGCTCCAGAGACGGCCAGCATGTCTGCCACAGTAACCATCGTGGTTTGCAAGGGGCCAAGGGAGGGCGAGTGCAAGCTGGGCACTGCCCCCACCAGCCTAGCACCCGTGTGTCCTCCTGCTTGCACACTGATGGACTCTTCCCACCTGCTGCAAAGAGCACATCGGGGCTGTGCTGGGCAACATGGCAGGGAGGACAGATGGACAGACCCTTGGGGTCCCCTGCTCCGCTCCCCCTGCACTGCACTGCTTGCTTTGCTGCTCCCCCTGGGCGGCCACAAGGCACTGGTGGGTTCAAAGGCCATGGCAGGGACGCATGTCTGGGCAATGTGGCTACAGAGGGACTGTCCCAGGCTGCACAGGGTGTTTGGAGGAAGCTCTGAGGAGGTGCTGTCCCTCTCCCAAACCTGTATGTCCGGCTCCTCACCACCCCCAGCTCTACTCGCCTGGCCGGATTGCCCAGGCCACGTCTCTCCAGTTTTTGTCCCCAGGGTGACCCCCAGTGTTTTGGCCAGTGCCCGCCCTGGCTTGGCTGCCTGCACTCATGGTGGCAGGAGGCAGCGGGAAGGTCTACTGGACATGGTCCTCAGTGGCTCCTGGCACAGCCCCAGCTGCACCATGCCATGCTGATGCCACTCTGCTGTGCCTGCAGTGGGTGGGCACGGAGGGGGATCCTGGCACAGGTGCTGACCTGCTCACTCACCTCCACTGCTGCTAGACATCAGGGAAGCAGGGCAGGGGTCCGCTGCCCTCCTTGGCGTGTCAGTGAAATTAATTTGTCTTCATTCCACTCCAGCTTTATTTCTTCAGATCGCTGATGGAAAGAGGCGGTGATGAAAACATCACCTTTAGCTTCCTGGTTATAGGGTGGCACACGAGCAGGTGGAGTCTCACTGACTGGAAATACCTTCCTACAGAGGAGCACGTCCATGCAGCCTCTTCAACTGGCCCCACTGATGCCAGCCCCAATGGTGGCATTACAATATTCTGGCTCCATCCCAACTGCAGCATTTAGGATGCTGAACCAGGCACATCTGAAATAATTTATCGCAACCAAAAGTGTGGTTTCTATTCTCCCCGTTGCTTTTCTACAATCTGCCCTTACCACAGGGGAGGCCAGGCCTAGCAGTTGGCTCTGTCTCCAGCTTTACCTTCACACCAGTTCAGTAAATCCCCCCCTTGCACAACACCCTGTGTACCCAGGGCAGGAGAGTGGAGCTGGCACTAGTGCCTGTGCCTACCCTGGCTGCAATTGCAGCTGACTCTTGCATCACCTTGCCAGTGGCCTTCGGTTGCAGAAGAGCAGGAAGTAAAAAGGATTTTTTTTAATGACCCAAGCTACACACACACCTCATTATCCCACTGGGGCAAAATGGGCTTTGCAGGAGAAGCAGTTCTGCAGAAGCCTTTTATCTAAGTGTGTGATGGTTCAGAGGTGAAGCTGTTTGTAGCCAGAAAAGCAGTAATGCTCCTAAGCATGCTCTTTCTGCAGCTGCCCTGGTGTCATTGGATGAGACCAGGGAAAGAGCTTACTGAAATAAAATTCCTCTCTATGGCCCAACTGGGAAGGGATGCTGAGGAGCTGCCTAGGGGGATTTTGCAGGGACTTGGGGTTGTTGGTGCAGGGACAGGAGCTGGGGTGAAGGATACTGGAGTGATTTTTCCCACTGGACCCATGATTTGGTCCCCCCCTAACAACCTCACTCGTGTCTGTCCTTGCTCAGGGGAGAGTTTGCCTAAAGTTAACCTCACCCTGGACACGGTCACGATCCCACACTAGTGCAGGAGAGAAGCGGTGTCGGGGGTGGTCATTCCCAGTGCTGCCTGGCTTCAACCCAGCCAGCTCCCAACACCAGCCATGCATGTGCTTTCCTGGATGAGGGTCACAGTGCCCTCAGTAAGGCAGAATCAAACCCCGTAACTTTGAGAAGTGGCTGGCTCAAGGAGGAGGCAGCAAAACTCTGGGCTCTGGTCCCTGGTCCCTCTCCTTGCCCAGGTCACAACTAGCTGGCAGGTGGGCAGACCTGTCCATGCCCGCTGAAGCACTGCCAGCTCTGCCCCTGAATCCCACAAACTGCCATTTCTCCTTTGTCCATCTCCAACTGCACTTCCAGCAGCAGGTAACCCCACTCCCGGGAGTGGAAGGGAGAAGGCTTACAGGGGCCATGAGCCCCCAGGGTTACCGACTCGTGTGACTGCAGCAGTTCCCCATCCCATTCCTCCTCCATGTTGTGGGTTTTCCGTAGCCACCAGCCAGCAACCTGCCCCGGACAGCCACAGGACGTTTCCTTGCACTGAGCTCGCCTCTCCAGCCCCTTCCTGGTCTTAACTGTAATGATGGGGTGTCACAGTCCTGTGAAGGACAGGCAAGGATGGAAACACCTGACACTGTTTGTGAGAGCTTATCTATACCATACAATGACACAGTTTTTATGAAAGAAGTCATTAAGAATGTCTGGGGCATCCGGGAAGGTCTGGTCACAGATCTTAGAGGTGTGTTTGTGTTTCTGATATTGCAAAACCAGCTGCCTCAGTGGCCGAAACCAGGCTGCTGCAGCTAGAGGTCAAGAAGGGCTGATGTGAGTTGGGAGCAGAAATAAGGGGGAAGCACCTCAGGTCCTGAGGGCAATGCCATGGAGAGCAGTGCCTCTTCCCGTGGCCCATGTGCTGAGCCGGCTGCATCAGATGTGCTTGGCAAAGTGTGTATTTACCTAAAAATCCATGAATAAAGTACATCTGCAAGCATCAGCTGGTGAAGCCAGCCTCGTGCTCCAGGTATGACTTTGTTCCCAAAAGAGACCCTGCTGCCACAGGTGAGGCTGTTTCTTGACAGCTTGGATCTGCTAACGGCAGGGGCAGAGGAAGGTGCTGGGCTGCCAGGGCTCACTCAGGCTGCAGTTAATGAGCTGTAAGGACTTCAAAGGATCTTGGACCTTTTTAAAGGAGACTTTCCCATCTCATTTCAAAAAGATAGCAAGGCTTGGCCCTATCAGACACATTTCATGAGCTTCCTTCTGCCTTTGCCTCAGTCCTCATGCTCAGGGCAGGGTTTTTTTAATCCCAGGAGCTGGTGACCAAAAATCACTGAATCTCAGAAACACGCAGAGCTGCTGGATCTGCTTTGGTGCCTGCCCGGAGCTCTGGAGATATTCTCCTGGGAGGGCAGTCCTCCAGTGCCTGGGGACTGCATGGGAAAAATTCCCTTCCTCCCCTCCTTCTGCCCACCAGTGTTCACCTCTGCTCCCCCTGGCCATGCTTGTCCTCCTTGGCAATTTATGTGCCTGGAAGCCTCGGTCACTCCTGCACCTCAATGGGCCAGGAGACAGGGAAGTGGCATATTTATCAGGCCAAGATGTTGCCAGGGGTCTGGCAGGCTACAGAAGGAAAAAGCCCACCCCTGACATGGCTTTAAAACCGCAGCCTGGGCAAGCAGAGACCCACTGAAGACAACTCAACTGCAAGGTCTGAAGGTGGCAGTGCCTGCTTGGACTAACGGATGCTGCTGGGCTCAGGGCTGCCTGGACCCCCCCCGCCCCCAAAGCTTTTGCAGCAGGTCGCAGTTCCACGCCGTGCAGGGCAGAGGGCATGGTTAGGCTTTTACAGGGCTGTAAAGTGCTGGAAAACTGGAAGGTTTCCCACTCTGTGCTGTAAACGGAGCTGAATGACCTGCCTCATGAAAGGAGCCCCTGCCTGCATCATCCCCTGTGTGTTAAGCCTATAGCAAAGCTATTTCTGAAGTTCAGGGTGATCTGGGCTATCTGGTGGCCAGGGGAGGTGATTCTTGTGCAAACTGCTGTCACACGGTGGTGGCAGCAGCGGAGCCTGGTTTATATCACTCCCAGCAGGATCACATAGTGCCTGTGCCTTCAAAAAGCCAGTGCGGATCCACTATGGAAATCTCTCATAGGGGACGTGTTCCCCTGTGACTGGGGTTGTACACACCCCGGGCTTGCTGCCTCTCCTCCTCAGCTGGGATGCTCACCCTGGGAGCATCTGCAGGGATGATAATCTTGGTCACCCACTTTCTGAGAGCCCTGAGAGCCGTGGCAGAGCGACGTGGGGCTGTATCCAGCCAAGGTATGTCATGAACCTGCTCTGACCACATCAGCTGGGATGGCTGTGGACCTTTAAAAAGCCTGCCTGTCTGCAAGTGATGCTTCGCTATGCACTGGGCTGGCCAGCGCTGCAGCTGGGGGCCGAAACTTTTTTGTCTATATTTAGTGAATTTTTCAGATAACCCTCTCGTTCTATTTTTGGGCCATGTGCTGACTTAGGGCCCCTTTTTGCTCTTGTGCTCAGCTGTATCACAGTTCAAAGTCTTTCCGTTTTTGGGATCATCGGATACCCAAATGTTTGGAAGATGTTTGAGGAGAAGGCAGGCAAATAGGCTTTTTGGCAGCTTTATTAATATTCCAAAAAAGGTGAGAAGATTATTTTTTTAAGCATTTTGATGGAGCATCTAAGCCTGGAAACTCTGAAGGGCCTTTGCCACCTCTTCCTCCTTCCAACGAGACTTTCAGAGGAACAGAAACCTGGGCTTCACATGTGAGAGAAGGGGAGAAGGTGCTGGGACATCTTCTGCCTTGAGTGGATTTTGAAGGTTTCATCTCCATGAGCATCACGGAGAGAGCAGAGGGGTCTGAGAGTGGTTTCAGTGATGGGTCCTTATAAGGGCCAGGCTCGGTGAGAGCCACCCTCCTTGGTGAGAGAGCTTGGCTGGCAGAACCAGGGTGCCTGCCAAGACCCAATGGAAATACCTGAGAGCAGAAACCTTCAAAGCAGCCTGTGTTTTGCTCTTTTTAAGGTCAGCTCCTTGGAGACCACTGTGCTTGGTCAGGCCACCGTCCGAGGAGCAAACTGACAGGCACATGTGTCCCCAGAAGCCCCATGCCGCTGTGACGGTCCCCCTTGCCTGCTTCTGTGAGGGGCCAAAGCAGCATGTTGACCTGAGTACTGGGGGAACTTCACCCCCTCGAGAGCTTGCTGTGCTCTCCCCATTATGTCAGAGCTCTCTGAGGTTTCCAAAAGCAGCCATGGCTCCTGAGGTCATGGGGAGTGGAGCCACCATGCTTTGATGTGGGGTTGGGCAGTGCTCCTGCAAGTCAAACCAGACCAATCCCACCACCATACCTGATCCAGGAAGGACAAACGCTGCAAAGCCGTGTATTGCTCACATCTCCCACTGCGCTCTGCGTTTGATCTGCAACCAGGACCCAGACAGTGTGACCCAGAGGCACGGGGTGACCAGGGATTGTAGGTATTTTAAAACTCCTGTATGTGTCAATGGTCTTGGAATGGTGCCCAAAGAGCAAAGGAAAAACTTTCCCCTTGTCCTCTCCTCTCCTCAAATTTGGAGTCCCATCTCCAATGTCACTGCAATCCTACCTCCTGTCCTGGCTCCTGGGGAGGCTGACATAATCCTTCAGCAAGGTGCCAAGGTACACATGGTGAGACACTGCCTTGCAACAGTCATCTGGGAGATGATTTTTGAAATGCCACATGGTCCTTGAAGGCTTTCAGTCCTCTGTCACCGAGCTCTGTGGTGTTTATCACCACCCCAGCCTGCACACGGCAAGACAGGCTGCACGCAGCCAAGGTCAGCCCAGGGCTCATGGAAGGGCAGAGCCGCTGTCTCTCATCTGGCTTGGGGGTGACCTCAGTCCCAGCCTGCAGCACCTAACCAGCATTGGCACAGCCCAGCTTACCCCGCACCCAACCGCAGCAGGAACCTCCTCCTGGCCCCTGTGCTGGGCTGCTGGATGGTGCCCTGCCAGCACAACTGGATGCTTGGCAGCACCTGGAGCAAATGTGGCCATTAATGCTGTGCATCCATGACTGCAGGCAGGTGGAGGTGGCTTGTCCTCAGGCTTTTAGGAGTCTGCTGCACATGAAGCACAGCCCTGTGAGAGGGGCTTGCTCCCAGCCATGCAGAAGGCAGCACAGCTGCAAGGCAGTGGTAATTTGGTGCCTGGGCTCAGCCTAACCGTGGGAGAGGTGCTGCAGGAGGAGAACCAGAGCCACAACCAGAGGTAGGATGAGACCAGGACTCAGCCCTTCTGCTGGCCCTGAAGGTCCTTCACTTGTCCCAATTCATCTGGGACCTATAGGCACTGCAGCCCAATCCCTACCAACTCATCTTGTGTCAGGCACCAGATGCACAGTGGTGTGGTGGGAAGTTTCTCCATGATGGTCCTAATGTGGCTGTGCACCATGGTGCTGCCTCCCCCGGTGCCATGCACGTGGCTGTAGCTCCACCCAAGGGACTAACCAGAGACTCTGAACGTCCCCAGGAGCACAGAAAATGGAGCATGGACGTTCGCAGCCAGATTTACAGCCCCTCTCTCCAGATGCCCATCCCATGTCTGGCTGTCTGGAGCCGTGGTCCCAAATTTCACACTGCTCCCATGTGGGAGCTGTGCTCCGTCTCTAGGCTGGGGCCACGGCCCTGGCTCAGCCAGCCGTGTCGCCGGTGTTGCCGCCAAGCAGTGTTGCTGGCTTGGCTGAAAATAGCCCAAAGCTAATTTTAACTTTGGTGGTATGTTTTTCAGGTCATTGGGGTGGGTGGTGGGGAGGATGGGGCAGGGGCATGCTAAGGGCATGGTGTGCACGGGGATGTGCATACACAGGCATCTGCACAGACATTAAGACTCGGGGGAGGCACCCTGGGTATGATAACAGGGGATCTGTTCCTATCGTCTCAGCACAAAACCAGACTGTGGATTAAGAGGAGACTTTAGTGTTCCCTTCCTCCCCTCAATATAGCGAAACCTGCACAGGGCAGGACATTTATAGCAGCCCTCCCTTATTGGGAGCTCTCTTGGGTTTCGCTCTGGGGTGACACCTGGGAGCATGCTCTGGTGCTGCTGTAGGCAGCTGAGAGGGGTTGCAGAGTCTTCCTGACCTGCATATATTGCACAGTCCCAAGGTCCCTGTGGTCTGGAGTTGGCATTGTGCAAAGTGGGGGTTGCAGCCGTGGTGCTGGACACCTGCAGCACCCATCTCATGCTCCTCGGAGCCACCCCATTTCTCTGTGAGCAGCAGGCAGGGGAGATCTCTTGGCCTCGTATGATGCTGCTTCTGTTGGTATCTGTGCCATAAGACTCCATAAGCTCAGTGCTACTGTAGCCTTTACTGCAGCCAGAGGAGCTCGACAAGGAGGAAAGTGCCCCCTTTGGAGACATGCCACATGCAAATTGGTGATCTTGCTCCAGGCTGTCCATCAGCTCCCTGGGTCCCTCCTCTCCATTTTTCATACCTGGCTTCACAATTTTGCTTCAAGAAGGAGATAAAGAGCTGCTCAACAGGGTCCCGAGAGCAAGGGACTCTCCAGGGAGAGACTCTGAGCCAAAGTGCCAAATGGGCAGGGGGATCCCAGGGTGGGCAGAAGCCCTCCCAGCATCGTGGAACAGCTCATGGGCAGCACGTGGGAAAAACTGCAGGCAGGCAGTCCCTGTCCCCCAAGGAGAGCCAGGCCAGGGCTCAGGGCTGCAGCAGCAGCAAGGTCCCTTTTCACCCCAGGACAGCTGCAGAGAGCAGGTCCCTGCCTGGCTGCCCTGTAACCCCCCTGGGGACAAGGAGTTCGGGGGGCTGACACACTGTGGTGAGCTGCCCTCTCTCCTGGCTGGCACATTGTAGTCTGAAGACACCATAAAAAGAATCGAGGTGACATCAACACAGCTGAGATGCTGCCTGGAACAGATCCTCCAAGACTGTTATTTAAGGCTGAGGGCCACACTGAGTGCTGGATAAACCCAGGCTTGTCCCAAGGATCCTACTCCAGCATGAACTCCTTAGACTGCAGAAAACTCACTAAGGAAAAAGAAAGTAGAGCAGAGTTGGTGCTGGTGACCTGGCCAGGGCAGCTGAGTGCAGTGTGGCCATCCCAAAGCTGCTCCTGCCAGCTGCTGCTGGCATAAGGCCCCTTGGATGCTCTGGAGATGCATCCGGGATGCTCTGGAGAGCCCTTTCTTTCCACAGCAGGAAAAAAACAAACTGCAGGACAGCATACTCCTCTGGAGGGGGTGATGGGTTCACTTTTCCCTACTAAAGTAGGGAAGTACTTGGAACCTCTGGGATGAGGATGCCCATGATGAGGCTTTGACCGTGCAGTTTAGGTGGGAGCATGGGGATCTGGAGGAAAGCCCAAGGGAGCAGCTTTGTCTCCATGCCAGAAACGGACCATGACACCATGTCACCATGTCATTATGGTGGTGGCCAGCAGCAGTGTCCTCTGCGGACACCACCTGCTAGGGAAGGTGTGGTGTGACCCTGTATCATGAGGTACAGGGACCAAAGGGAAGGGGCATATCTGGATGGCACCAGCAAAGTGCAGGAGAACTAGTCTGCCTGGGACATACTGCTCTGACTGCTCTCTGAAAAGCTTTAGCTGAGCAAGCAAGGCTGGGCACCCACAGAAGAGTGATTTTTCTCCCCCATAATTTTCCCATCTCCTGAAATGGAAGACCCAGCTTTCATTTTATTTGCTCCTAATTGTCCTGGCTTGAATTTGAGTGTAGGAGGTTTCTGCTTCTTGTCCTAGGGGGTGATTTAAAATAAAATGATACCAATAAATGGGACCGTGAACAGATGAAGCCAACCCAAGGTAAAGGCCAGCATGCTGCTGCTGCCTGCCATGGGCTGGAAGCATGTGAGGTTGCTGCTGCCATGCTACATCCTCCATGATTACAGCTGCTGTGTGCCTCAGCCCAGCTGGGGTTGGCATTTAAGTGTGTGCACTCCCAGGGCTCCAGCTGGAACAGGCAAGTAATAAGCAAATCCATACTGAACCATGGGGCAGCCTGGCTGGGCGATTGAGGGGTTGTTCTTTTATTCATCTGCAACTCAGCATAATTTTTCACCCTTGCCATGGGAGGGCTGAGCCTTCCCTGCCTGGATGGATCCCTGGGGCTCAGTGCCATTCTCCAGCAGGACCAACAGCCAAGACCTCGTCTTGCACAAGACAAATATGTGGCAGGAGTCAAAAGAGCCAGAAACCCCTTCATGCAAGAGCTGACAGCTTGCAGGTTGCTTGATTCATCCAGCCTGGACACGCACAGGGCTCCAGCAGCATCCCAGTGTGACCTGCCCTGACCCAGCGGGCTGCAGCACCTCCAGTGACTGAGGCATTGGCCAGGCTTGAACTTCCACTGGCCTGGGGTTAGCTTAGGCAGGATTTAACCCTGACCTTAAAGAGGCCCTGAATGCTGATTCAAATGCTCATCCTCCCTTTGGGACATGTGACTTGAGGGCAACCCAGGAGCACCCTTGAGTAAAGCATCACTGGGCAGAGCACTGGCCACCTCATGACACCTATCACTTCCAACCCAGGAGCAGGCAGAAGAGCCAGACATATGCATGATCCAACACCTGGAAAATCCAGCTGCCCTGATTTATAAAAGCTGCAAGCCCATGTCATCGCTGAAGCCACTCAGGGAGTGTCAGAGGTGTTGGGGACTCTGTAGTCTCAAGGCACTCAAGGTCCTCCAAGGTCCTCATCCAGACTTGTTGGAGTCAGTAGGACTGTAGGAAGAGCAAGCCTTGAGCTGGGGTGCATTCCTTGCCTCCGCACCATGATATGCCTTCTGGGGCACCACCTCTGGTGCATACTCACCCTATGGAGCACATACTCCTCTCTCTGGAGCACACCCCACCCCTATGGAGAACACCCCACCCCCTATGGCTTGTGGCATGAGCCCTTTTGGGGGTGAGGCTGGGCTGCCCTGGGAGGTAACTGCTGCTGCTGGAAACCACAGCCCATGTGGGGAAGGGCAAGCCCTGAGGGAGATGCAAAGGCTGAACTGATCAGGGACGAGGAAGGACCAGGTAGTGGAGGGGCACGGAGTGGCAGGGTGGGCAGGCTCCTCTCCTTGGTTCCATGGTGAAGGTGGAAGATGGGTATCATCAGCCACATTTGAGGGGACCCATCACTGAAATACCACTAAGGATGAGATGGCCCATGGATGTTAACGGGGCAGCAGCTGAGTTCCCCACTCCCTTTTCTGCAGCACAGGCAGGGAGAGAGCAAACCTTTGCCTGCTCTCCTTGCCCCTGAAAGCTGCCTGCTCCCACTGTCGGGCTCTGGCAGAGGTGCTGAAGCTGCCTGGGAGGTGGCAGTGGCAGCGGGTGATGGGGAACTGCCATGCCCGATCCTGCGCCAGCCCCTCGCTGCACGGGCAGTGACCCTGGCTGCCTGCACCCAGGCTGGCAAGGCTACTCCACGCTGAGACACACACCCCAAAATTGCCCTGGGTCAAATTACTGGGCTCATCTCACCAGCTGCTATTTCCTTCTGTCCCAAAGCCAAGCAAGAAGCTTGTAGAAAACAAGAACGTGTCAGTCAAAGGGTGCACTGAGTCAGAAAGCTCCTGGGCTCAGGTCACATGGGGCTGCTCATGGCAATGGGCTCTCTGCAGTGTTCCCAGCTGGGAGGGACACCCCACCCCGGCTGGGTGCTGCTGCGGAAGGTGGCCAACTTCTCCCCTGATGACTCCCCCAAAGTATCTGCCTCCCTGGGCAGCCTTCCCAAGGGGACACCACTGCCTGGCCGAAAGTCAGTTAGCAACCCTGTTTTCAAAAGATGTTTTGGTATCTCCTGGCAGAAAGCTGCTGGTGACCCAAATTCTAAATATAGAAGCAAATCCATTTTTTTGTAATGAATGCAAAACATCTGTACCACGTTCATCTTTGGGAAATAGGTCTTTTTGTCAGAGAAGTGTAAATATAACACCTAGATTTCTTTCAAGTGAGGTCACCTCCTGGCTGTGGTCATTCTCAGAGTGCTCTCATGGTTATTTGCTCTAGGTAAACTCCTCCATGCTCCTTCACTGCTAGAAAGCCACACTCAGAGCCTCCGGCAAATCCCAGGCCTGGGGCTGCAGCTCTTCATGTGATGGACCATCCCCATCTCAGGTGATGGGGAATTCCTCCAGGACAAAAGTGCGGTGTGAAGCCTGCCTGCTGCTTGCTCCTTGGGCAGAGCGGCTGGGGAAGGCCAGTGAGCCAGGCCCCTGTCTCTCCCCCGCACCCCCGGGTGCCATGCGGGTTGTGGGTATCTACTGGCTGCACAAGGAGGTTTCTTGGGGCTAGAGGGCTGTGGCTTCCCTGTAGGTGTGATCGGCATCCATCCCCTCCGCACCTCGCTCAGGCTGGTGTCTCTTGTCCAGCCTCAGCAGCACAGAGCAGCTCCTGCCCACTGAAGAGCACATCGCTGTCCCCATCCCACAGGCATACGAGGTGTCCCCATGGAGGATCTGTCCCCAGCCTTGAAATAATCACAGGTTCCCTGAGTGCCCGGCTCCTCACAGAGTTTGAGGAGCCTCATAGCTCTTCTCCAGCATGGGCTGGATGGGTAGGCAGAGGTCTCCGTGCCCACCAGAGGCTGGGAGCCAGTGCCGGCAGTGGAGCAAGGGCAGGTGAAGGCTGCAAAGCCCCGTGCTGGGAGCCATGGGGTCCCAGCCACCAGACAGCAAGTGAGCAAAGGTTGTAACAACTCCAATTTAATGAACACCTAAGCCACACCATGTCCACACAGTCCTGGCTCCTGCAGGGACTGAATCTAACCCTTCACCTGTGTGTGTGTCTGGCCAAGCATGGTTGGGTTTCCCTGCCAGTGTCCCTTTGATGCCAGTGGAGAGGAGGAGAAGGGAAGAGGGAGGAGGCACTGCTGTGGAGTCCCATGGACCTGGGATGGAGTCCACCTGGGCCAGCAAGGTCTTGGGCATCTCTGGGGGAGCAGGGCAGTGGGAGAACCCATGCTGGGCCCTTTACTGATGGATCTTCCTCTGGCCACTAAAACCCAGCAAGACTCCACTGAGATGTCTCAGGGCCTGGTAGTTTTGGCCAGTTTAAGTGAATTTTGAGAAGAGTAAGTAGAGGCAGAGCTGACACCCATGAGCACACCTCCTGTCCCTGGTGCCACTACTCAAGGAGCCAGAGCTGCTCATAAGGAGAGTGATGAGGATTTTTAATGATGTAAAACAGCATATGTTGCCTTTTCTTGATCTAGGACACAGAAAAAACAACTTCAGGCAGGAGCTCCCAGGCAAAGCCATCCCAAGGGACAAGCAGCATGGAGATAGCAGCCTGAGGAGCTGAAGCATGGCAGACACCCAGACACTGGAGATATGGGTTATTGGTGGCACCTCCCAGTCCCCTTCACTGGGGCTGGATGGGTGTCAGGGTTTCTGGGCACACCCCAGGCCCCTGGAGTCGGCACCCCAAGGGCTTACAGTGGAATGGGGGTGGCCGGGACAGGGTGTCCTTCTGGGGAGGAAGAAAGCAGCTTCTGCTCATTTCATTTTCCTGGTCTCTGTTGTTTCATGCAGAGTGTGTGTTTAAGGACTGTCTCTGTACATCACACACGTACCTCTTCATTAACTGCTCTTCCCAGCCTCAAATGATGAGCACACAAATCATAAAATGGTGGCAAGCCACATGGCTCAAATCTATTGTGGCCTGCAGGCACCTGGGAGCTGCGAGGACTTCAGCCTGTTGTTGATCCATACCCCCAGGACATACAGGGCCACGGTTGTGAAATGCTCTGTCATGGTGCTCATCAGTTACCTGTGTGACTCTAGCATCACCAGGAGAAATGACTGAGGCAGTGCTCCCTGGGCCAGGGGAAAAACTCATGCCAGGGATGCCAGGACCACCATCTGCTCAGGATGCAGCGAGGTGACCCCAGGGACCTGCAAAGAAACCAGAGCAGACAGCTGGGGCTGGAAAGACACCCTGGGACACCCTTGCTCAGTCCATCCTGAACGCTGGAGACGTGTTCTTGGAGGGCTTTGCAAAGATCCAGTCATGCTATTATTTCCTGATCTCCTATTTTTTTAGAAGCTTTGGGTAGCTGGACCCAGCATCCTTTTTTTTTTTTAATAAAGGATGGGCAAATAATGAGAGCCCTGACTGATTTGCATGCCATTTGTTGGTGAAACAAAGCACATGCTTTACATGCCGGCCCTGCACCTTGCCAAGAGCTATCAGCGCTGCTTCCCAAAACCTCTTGGGTGAAGCAGAAGCCAACGTGATCACCATCCTATTTTCAACAGTCACCTGAATACAGAGTGCTGCTGGTTACGCACCTGAGCAGCAGAGCCTGAGGTGCCTGCTGGTGTAGCCTCATGCTGTGACATACCAAGGCTACAGCTACCTCTCCATTACCTGCGGGCAGGTGATGTGCAGTCAGCTGCCTGCTCACCCTCTCCAGTGTGACTTTCCTCAGTGACCTGATGGCCAGGGCCATCCAGGAGCCAAAGTCAGGTCATCCCCTTTGTTATGGTGGGTGTCCCTGCATCCTACCCCAGGATGCCACAGAGAAGTCACTGTGGTTTTCTTTCCCTTATTCAGTATCAACTGACACTGCTGTCCCCAGGGACTGAAGAGGGCAGAGGGACATGGACCCCAGCTCAGGGTGGTAGCTTAGTCACTGAGGGCTGAGCAACCACAGCTTCCTGACTGCTGTTCCCTGCACTGGCGAGATTAAAGTCACCATTTCCTGCTGCCACATAGACACGGCTGTCAACCATTGCTTGGGCCCATCGACCACAGCACCCAGAGCCAGGCCCAGCAGCCACCAGCAACCTCTGCTGACTGCTCCAGGCCAGTGCAAAGCTTGCTCCTCTGCTTTATTGTGTTTGCAGCAGCTTCCCCCCAGCAATGAATCACTGCGGCTAAAAACTGCGCTGGGAGGGGGGCTGCCTCCCTTTTTTTTGCAGTAAAAGACCAGGGCAGGGTGCAGCAGAGGCCAAAGCATTTCCCATCCCAATGGGGAGAGAGGGTCATCCCATTAAACCAGCCCTTCTGGGGACATGCCATTGCGAATGGGACCATTTACCCTGGAAGAAGTTTAACCCTAGCAAGATTTGTTCTGATGCATTTATTTATATCCACTCCTGTATGGCAGCGGGATTAAAGGTTGATTTCTGCACTCCTGCTGCAGCCAGTAAGAGCCATGTTGTAATCCCTCCTTGCCAAACAAGTACTAATAAAAGCAGCAAAACGAAACCCCTCCAGAAGCACGAGCTGTTGTCTTCAAGCAGGGACCAGACTGGGGGTCAAGTGTGCGTTACGCCCTAACTTCTGGGTGTCTCCTGCAGATGCCTCCACCGCTACGCCCAGCGGCACTAAGCACCTCCAGCTCTTTGTGGCATTAATTGAAAATGCCCTTGTCAGCTGGAAATGCCCTCTACGGACATCCCAAATGAGTGGATTTTCTGCTTAGAAATGTTTCAAGCTTCACGGGCTTCTGGTCCCCTCCTGGTGAAGGAGGGTAAGAGCTCTGCCAGGTGGCAGCTCTCCTCCTGAGATAGTTTACACCCTTCTGCAAGATCCTTCAATTACAGTAGACTAAATGTTATTTAATTTTGAGTAAGACTCAATTAAATTCTGCCTCGTGTGAATTTGTGATGGGGAATTCTCACCTGTGATGCCAGATGAGTCCTAACTGTAACATGCATGACTCAGATGCTTAAACTGCTCTATTAATGACTGTTTTAATAAATGTTCTATCTTTATATGGACAATTTCCTGCCGTGTGACAAGCTCGGCACGACGTCAAACCAAACCTCGGTCCCATGGTCAGCCCGTGCTGAGGACAAAGGTGATCCTGGAGCTGCCGAGCATCTCGGGGGCTGCCCAATGCTCACGGGATGGTCCCGGTGACGGCCCGCAGGTACCAGCTGTGCCTCCGAACCCCCACTTGTTTTGAAGGCGGGCAAAAGGCTGCGTGCCCCTCACCTTCGACCCTCTCATTTGTGGCCCATCAGAGTTGCTCTTTGAACGAGGCCTCCTCAGCGCAACAGGGAGAAGGAAACGGGTGTCCAGCCGGTGCGGGGGGGCCGCTCCCCGGGAAGGCCGGGGCCGCTGTCCCCCCTCTCCCGCTGCCCACCCCTGGCCTCTGGCAGGGAAGGAGCCCGGGCGCAGCCAGCGCGCGGGGGCCTGTGGCCCCCCAAGCCCGGGCCCCCCAGGCCCCCGGAGCGGGATCCCCCCCCGTTCGGGGCCGCTCCGCTGCCCGCCGCCTCGGCTCCCGGGCTGAGCGGGGCAGTGGGGGCGGCGGCGGCTCCGGGCTGAGCTGCCCCCGGGAGCCGCCGTCCCCATAGTGGACCCCCCCCGAAGCGAGACCCCGCGCTCGAGGTGGGCGGTGCCCTCCCTCCCCACCGATCCCGCCCTCCCGGTGCCGCCTCCCATTGGCCGTTTACCCGTCGGCGGGCGGGCCGCTTTGTGACGTCACGATCAGCTGTCGGAAGGTCCCGATTTGTGCGGGGGAGCGGCGGGCGCTCGGCAGAACCGCGCGATCGGCACCGGCACCGGCAATCCCCCAGCGCCCCCCCGCCGCTCTCTCC
>NW_010972618.1:776111-776313 GCF_000737465.1 Haliaeetus leucocephalus
GCCGCTCCCCTTCAAGGCGGCCTGACGGGCAAGGTGAGTCTCCCGCCGCCCGGGGTTTGTGCGCTGCGGGGCGGGGGGGGGCGGTCGGGACCAGCCGGGCGGGGGCGGCGGGCAAGGCTCGGTCTGAGCGGGCGCCCACCGCCCCGGTGTCCTCCCGCCGGGGTCGGGGGGGGGGGGGGGTCCCGTGCCGTCCTCCCCCCCC
>NW_010972618.1:776323-850230 GCF_000737465.1 Haliaeetus leucocephalus
CCCCCCCCGCGCCTGTTGTTTGTTTCTTCATCACCGGATTAAGATTCGAGGTTGGTCTCCGCTCCCATTGGCTCCGCTGTAGTGACGTGTGCGTCATTTGCATATGACATTGAGACGTCATAAGGCTGGTGTCTCCCCACCTCCGCGTTCCGGGCGCGCTGTCCCGCCGTGACCCCGCGGAGTGCTGCCTCCCCCGGCGGCCATGCCCCGGTCTCGCGTGGGACGCGTCACCCGGTGTTTATTAGAGGCTGTTTGGGTGAAAAACGTGGCTTCTTGGAAAGGGAATGTAAATATATAATATAGAAATATATGTAAGACAGAAATAGCTGCATCGGTATTTTCTATTTAACTCACTGCTTTCCAGCAAATCCTCGATGCTTTTGAATACCTCCATCTTTAAATCTCGATTTACTTTGTAAATCCCAGCGGTTTTAATGAGATTTGGGCACGTGCTTAGATAGTTTTATTGAGTTTAACTGTGACGCTCAGGAAGGAGCCACGGGGCCACGCATGGCAGGTGAAGGATGCTGGGAGTGCCAGGCTGAGGTCCATGCTGTGGCATCCCACCTTGTCACCAGTGTGGCACTGATGGGTCCTGGGAAGCTGAGCCCATGAGTATGTCGGGTACCGCCTGTAGTGGCTACTTTTGTTATAGCTGCTCTAAGTGCACATGCTTTGGGACATCTCAGAAATGTCCTAAGTCCTAAAAGGTCAACTTTCTTATGGATTTCACGCCTCTTGCCTCTGGTCCTCAGCAGCTTGGCTGACCCTGGAAGGCCCTGGGCACTAAACCTGCTCTTATCTGAGGGGGCTCATCAGCTGAAAAACTTGGACTCTGTGGAGTGTAATTGTAGAAACATGTTAAAAAGGGCATTCTTGGTTTTGTAATTTTTTTATACATATACCTATATCTATACATTTATGTCTCTTGTGTGCAGGGGAGCTACAGCCCTGCTTAGAGAGCCTGAGCAAAGGCACTGGCACCCTGGGGTCCCCAGCTACTGGCTTAAAGTGCATCTCTTGGGACCAGCAACACCCACTGCTGACAGCGGCAGCAGTGAGGGCTGAGCTGGGTAGGTGCCAAGTGCTGTCGCTAATTTGGCCAAGGATTTGCTAAGGTAGGAAACCATCCCAGAAACAGGTGTTGGGCTCTGGTACAGGACTGCGCTGTACCTTCTTTCCCACCGGGCTTAGTCTACAAAGTGCCAAGAACAATTGTTTTTGCTCTAAAATAAATCTTTCCTCTCCTTTCATATATTTTTTTCATCCCTCCAAAAAGACAAAAGCTTTCTGCTGTAGCTCACTGTCACCATTAGGAACCCGTTGCATCAAATTGCTGCTTATCTGACTGAACACAAAAGGAAAAACGTAATGGGAGTTTTTCCCCTCGAGAATAAACTAGTATCACCTGCTTGTAGCAAGACTGGCAAAACCTGTGATGTGAATTCTTATCTAAGAGCTTTTTAGCGCTAATTGCACAGCAAGCTCTGCACAGGCAAATCTTGCCCCAGTGCATACATGGCACCGGGTGGGCTCGGGAGGACCTGGAGGGGAGCTCAGGGCTCCTGTGATATCAAAGTCCAACTTGTATTCAGCCTCCTGTGATTTACGGAGGCTGTAACATTGGGGCTGCTCCCCTCTCAAGGCGCATGCTCATAGGGATGTTTCACGTAGTGCATCCCAGGGGGGAAACTTCTAAAATTTCATAGGACAGCTCATGGCAAATCTAAGAATTTCCTGGTTGCTCAGATCCTGCCAGCCACTGACAGATTTTCCTGGGATCTGTGCAATGACATCAAATAGCAGAAGGTTGGGCTTATCCTTGTGGCAAGGATGTTCCTGCAGCAGTTACACAAGGGAGCTGGTGCGTATGGGAACACCACCTCCAGGAAAAACACCCCCCCTTTCTGTGACCCCAAGTCCCCCTCCTTCAGGTGGGATCTGGAGGAACATGTGGGGACTCCAGTCCATGCTGAGCTCCTGGGCTGGCTGAGGAAAGCCCTTCCAGGTGCTGGCTTGCTCTGCCATTAATAATGAGTCTCATGATAAAGAGGGGTTTTTTTAATTATTTTTCTAATTACCCTCTGCCTTCTTCCCGCCTCCACTTCCCAGCTCTGCAGTGGAAGAGGCTCTGGCTGTGAATCAGCCTCTGGTTTGCTGGCATCAGTCTGTCCGTGCCAGCAGCAGCCTCGGTGTCCAGCTCTACCCGTGTGGTCAGTGTTCCCCCAGGGGAACCCCATAAACGAGGCTGCTGGCGAAGGAAAGGGATCAGCAGGAGCTGTGGTGCAGCTGTTGAGTGATCAAATGCTTTAATCCAGCCCTGCCAAACTGTCCCAGGCAAGTCCCTGCCAGCTCTGGTCCCTTCCTCGATGGGGACAGATAGAGGACAGCGCAGGGATGCTTCACTGGTCATTTTTGGGGTGATGAGCAGCCCCCTGCCCCCGAGCTGCCCAGCTGCTGGACCGAGTTCTCCTTTGCTTTGTGTTTCTGTGCCAGGTTTAGGATTTTGGTACCTACAGCATGGTGAGAGCAGCCTGTGAAACCCTTGTCTAATTTAGGTAAAATGAGTTGAAAATAACATTTCCCAAGTGGGTTGGAGGAAGGCACCTGATTTATACTTCCAACGCCTGCTGTGATGACTGCACTGGGTATTCTTAGCTCTGCTGAGGAAGGACCACTTCTGCCGCTTGTCAGCAGCATCGCTCCCGCTGCAGAGTATTTATGGAAATTTTAAGGGAGACTGTTGCCATTTCCAAGTGGAGTTGCTGTTGTTCTTGTAGCCTGTGACTTTTGGGAGCTGCCAGTCCTGCGAAGCTGTGGCTCCCACCCTGGCGAGTTCCTGGCGCATCCCGGGGCTCTGCTGCCAATCCTTTTGCCTATTCTTAGCTCCTGGGATTATTTGCAGTGATGGTGACTCAGAAAACTAATTAATGTGTTGAGGTTTCTGAAAGGGGGAAAAGAAAATAACTTGATGGATTATGGTTTCCTTACTCCTATGTCGCAGTAGAGACGGACACAACAAGTAATAGATCATGCAAAATGGCTACTTTATTGTTCTAACACAGCTTTTTATACCCTTCTTTAGAGTATGTGTTAGTATATGATTGGTTTGGTTAGTAACTAACAATTCATGATTGGTGAGTTCGTTAGGACGGTTCTTCTTATCACTATCTTGTTTTTGTACTGGTCTTCTCGGATCTTTCCAGACTCTTCAAGGATATACTACAAGCTGCTCAAGGTCGCGCTGTTCTCGAACTGTCAGGAATTCCGTAGACTCGTTGCATCCCCCAACACTCCTACTTTAACTTTTAATATTTAATACCCTCTGGCTGGTTTTAAAAGGCTGTTGGACTTTCTGGAAGGATTCTGATACACTTGATTCATTAAGAAACTCATGTGTCCCCAAGTGAGTGTCACCTGTGGGCTGTCCACTCGTGCTGGCAGTGGCCTGGGATGGGGTTGCCATGCTGAGTAAGGGGGCTTGTGGAAGCCTGAGAAGGATCGCAGCTGTCCTGTGGTGGTGACCCCAGCTCTGGCAGGGGACAGGGGATGGATGTGCGGTTTCTGGGGCAGCTCAGCCCCAAGGATGTGGCGCACAGGCAGTCCTCTTATGCCCTAGTGCTGGCCATACCTCCTCTGTGGATGTGGGACATCTGGCAGATACAGGTGGGCTGGAAGAAGGTACCAGAGCTCTGACCAGCCCTGGCCACCGGAGGAGCAGAGAAGTCACCTCCTGGTCCACTGCTTCTGTGGTCACCGTCTCTGCCAGGTGACAAGGCACTACTTGGGCAGCAGTGACTTAAATCCCCTGGCAGGGACACATTTGGGTCTCTCCCGCACTGCAGTTCCTGTGAGGCTGCTGGCCCTGGTTCCCCTGTTGTAAATGGGGCAAACATTTGCCACAGGGAAAGCGGAGGCTTTCCGAAAACCTGGAGAAACTTTGGAGCTTGATCTGCCAATGGCTGTGGGCTGTCCCAGCCAGAGAAGGGCTTGGTGGAAACCACAAGGACTGAGGTGGCGTGTGGCTGTCTTGCCATCTGGGTGCTATGGGTAGCAGTCAGCCAAGGAGCCTTTGCCTCACAAAGGGCTGAAAGACTCACTGCCAACCCTTCATGATGGTGACATTGAGGAGCTGATGTTCTTGGTGGCTTGCAGGGAGGGTCTGGAGTGGCTCAAGGACACATTGGCCAGGAGCTGCTCCCTTCTAGAGTGGATGGGTGATCATAGACTCACAGACTCACAGAACAGTTTGGGTTGGAAGGGACCTTCAAAGACCATCTAGTCCAATGCCCCTGCCTTGGGCAGGGACACCTTCCACTAGACCAGGTTGCTCAAAGCCCTGTCCAACCTGACTTGGAACACTTCCGGGCATGGGACATCCACAGCTTCTCTGGGCAACCTGGTCCACTGTCTCACCACCCTCACTGTAAAACATTTCTTATGTCCACTCCAAGCCTATCCTCTTTCAGTTTAAAACTGTTTCCCCTTGTCTTGTCACTACAGGCCCTGCTAAAAAGTTTTTTCTCTGTCTTTCTTTAAGCCCCCTTTATACAGTGAAAGGCTGCTGCAAGGTCTTCCCAGAGCCTTTTCTTCTCCAGGCTGAACAACCCCAGCCCGCTCAGCCTCTCTCCATAGCAGAAGTGTTCCATCCCTCTGACCATTTCCGTGACCTCCTCTAGACCCGCTCAAGCAGGTCTGTGTCTTTCTTATGCTGGGGACCCCAGAGCTGGACAGAGTACTCCAGGAGATCTCACCAGAGCAGAGCAGAGGGGCAGAATCCCTTCCCTCGACCTGCTGGCCATGCTGCCTGTGATGCCACCCAGGATACAGTTGGCTTTCTGAGCTGCGAGTGCACATTGCCAGCTCATGTCCAATCTGTCACCCACAAGTACCCCCAAGTCCTTCTCCGCAGGGCTGCTCTCAACCCATCCAGCCCCCAGTCTGTGCTGGTACTGGGGATTGCCCCAACCCAGGTGCAGGACATTGCATGTGTCCTTGTTGAACTTCATGAGGTTGAGATGGGCCCACTTCTCCAGCCCGCCAAAGTCCCTCTGGATGGCATCCCGTCCCCCTGGCAAATCAACTGCACCCTCAGCTTGGTGTCATCTGCAAACTTGCTGAAGGTGCATCTCAGGGATAAAGAGCCTGATCCTGCCTTTTTAACCAGATGTTGTGGAGGGATTTCAGATCAGACAGGATAAAGTGAGGGTGAGGATTAAAGCTCATTTTGGTCCTTGCTTGCCAGGATCTAGCTCCTGCCTCTGCCATGCAGGTTTAATCCTGAAGGTTTTGCCAGCTGCACTGGCAGGAGCTCCCCTGCAGGTCCCTGAGTGCCATTGGGGCTGGCCCTGGCAGGGCTCCTCTGACTCTCAGGAAGCCTTTGCTCTCTTCCTGTGAGGCCTGTCTGATCGTGCTGTCTGTCCCTCTGCCCAGCTCCTGCTCCAGCCAGGACAGGCAGCCAAGGCAGAGTCTGGCCAAGCAGCCCCAGGCAGCCGTTCTGTGAGGATCACAGCACAGCACCCTGGCTTTGCCGGCTCTGTCTGTGCTGCCACCAATGCATGGGTGCTTTCGCAGGTGTTACCAGTGAACCAACCTTCTGTTTAGGATTGCAACGTCCCCAGGCAGCAGGAGCTTGTGGGGTGAGGCAGGCTTGCTTTATCCAAGGAGCAGATCCTGCAAGCTCTGCCCATGTAGCCCACCCATGCACCATGGCACAGCATAGACCCCCTCACACCAGTGGGTGGTTCAGGGCCACCCCATGCTCCCTGGCATGGAGAGGGGGATAGCTGGTGACTTATTTAAATTCTTTGAGGAATGTTCCTTTAAAATGATCCAGCTGAACTTTTGCTTTTGGGGGAGCTTTTAACTCTTTCCTGCTGCCCCCAGAGCTATTGCAGCTGCCTGTAAGCCCCCTTGCCCCAGCCCTTCCAGCATGCTGTGGGTTTGCTCTGGAGCAGGATGGCCCCTGACAGCCCATTCTCATGGGGTTGGCTGTGCATGATGGGAGCGTGGTTATCCCAGGCTCTTTAATTACACAGGTAAGGAAAATGAAGTTGAATTTGGGAGAAGGGGCAATTGAAACTAGTAGTATCTTCTATGTCTTGTGTCTTCAGGAAAGGAAAGTTATCTTTGGGTTAAGGTGGGCACCTGTGGAGTCCAGACACTTCAGCTCCTGACTTTCCCATTGATGCACCCTGTGATTTTTTGGGCGACTAGTCTCTAAGCAGGTGGGTGCCAGGGGAATGAGCGCTGCTGCTGGGGCAGGGGGCGGAGGTGGAGACCAGCTTTGCTACTGTTCAGTGAAAGCTGCTGTCAAGTTTTAACAAAATAAAAAGAAGAGGTTTTCTCCTCTCTGTTTTGACTGTGTAATTTATCACGTGGCTTTGAACTCACTCAGGGATGAACTCCAAGCCAAGCCCGCAGAGCAGAGGGGAGTGCGCCAGTGCTGTCCAGGCAAGGAGCTTCAGCAGGGCTGTGCGTGCCGAGCCAGCCCGCAGTTCAGCAGCAAGCTCATTCTAGGCTGGCTCTGCTGAGGCTGTGGGGAAAATCTCTGCCTGGCTCAGACCTTGGCCTGCGGTAACTGCTTGGGTGCTTTTCTGGGTGACCTTCCCCTTGCAGCCAGGCTGGGGTCACCAGCCTCCTGTCCCCTGTGTGCCAGCTCTTGACCCCAGCTCTCTGCTGTTGTGTGGCAGGCATATCTAGGAGGGGAGAAAAAGACTGAAATTTGCACTTAGGCCACTGGCCAAGGCAGGCCAAAAGCATTGCTGGTGTCCTCCCCAGCAAGGTGGGCTCAGGGCACAGCACAGGGGACGCTGCTGTCCCCAGCCCCCTTCAGCCCTGGTGTGTCACCCTCAGAAGCTTCATGGTGACGCTGGGGTCAGCTTTGGCTCAGCACTTCTGCTGGCCTGGGAATGCTGAAGGCAGAGCTGCCCCAGCTCAAAAAGCACATGAACCTGCTCCTGGCCGTGCACGGGGCCAGGGCCATGGTCGTCTCGGGGGACCGGAGCCCCCCGTCCCTGCCACAGGCTGCTGGCTCCTTCCTGCCCCTCTCCTTCCTGCCTGGGGAAAAGCAAACAGCGGGAAGCCCTGAGACATCACCAGCAGGTACCTGGCAGCAACAGGGTTTCTTCTACAATTAGATATTTAATAAATCTATTAATTAAATAATATTAAAAGATATTTACTAAATAGGCAAGTGCTCCAGGCACATGCCAGATTTCAGATTGCAGGCAGTGAGAACTGGAGTGTAATGAAGCCATGGCTGTATACCGCAGGCATCAGGGCTGTCCTGGGTGCCCTTTGCCAGCCTGGCCCGGGAGAGGATGGATGCACACATGGGTCCTATGGGAGGGAAATCCCCATTGTACTCAGCACGGAGCACACAAGGGGGCCCAATGGGCCAGTTTTCATTCATTGCTCAGCTGGATATCAGCCCCTCTTCATGTTGTTTCCCTAACTTATATTATTATGCTTTAATGGTCCAGGAAAGTGGGGTGTCTGGTTAATTTAATCATGAGCACACTGGAGGATAACAGAAAGGCCGTGGCTTTGCTATGGTTGGGGGGGGCTGGGAGGTGAGAGCTGCCTTAGCTGAGCCTGCAGCTCTCGCTGCAGTTGGAGGCAATGACTCTGCCATGTCTCAGTGCCCCAAAACTCTCTGCTCAGTGCTTCCAGGGGAAGCCAGGAACACTAGTAGGACATGGAGCAGGGAATCCTTGCCAACCTCCAATTCATCATAGCAAGAGGGTCCATAAGTCTCAGACAAGTCTGTTCTGAACATGCTTTCCCAGCTGGGGCCCAGCTTATTGAGCTGCAGCCTCTCCTGGGATGGATCCAGGCGCAGGGTGTGAGTGGAAGGGATGAATGACTGAGGTGGGAAGCTGCCATCCTGGAGGGAGTGGGAAGCATGTGGCGTTTGGGGGGGACCAGATGCCTGAGTACTGGGATCTGGAGCCGGGCACGGTTGTAGCCATGTGGTCTGCCCTGCACCTCTGGGGCAACAGAAGTCACCTGGGGCTTGAGACCTGCTCAAGGGGACAGGTAGTGTCACACTGCTATCCCAGCTGTGCCAGGGAGGGAGAGCTGGGTGTTGCAAGGCTGCTTCATGCTCTGGCACTCCCTTCTGCATCCAGGGGTGGCAGAGATCAGGATAAGCCCCCAGAGCCCAGGGGATCCCACCCATGGACCCAAAGGGTCCTCTTGATTTTTCATTTTCTGCCTTGTGGAGCAGATGTTGTACCTCTCAAGGCACCTAGGAAAAGGCAAAAGGCACGGCAATCCCATGATGGATAAACCCATGATGGATAAATACAAGCATGCCTGAGCCCCAGAACTGCAGCAAGCGCCCAGGCCAACCACCCTTCCCAGCAAGGTTGGGAAGTGGCTGGAGAGGCCACTTGGTTGTGGGGGGTCTGAGCTAGAACTTGAGCTGTTGGAAAACTGGCATGTGTATGGACCAAGGCTCAGACACATCGTGCCTCCCTGCACCCTTCCCATTCCATGTTGCGCAGAGCAGGTGGGGCTTCACCAGGGTCCAGGATCACTTGCAGGCTCTATGCCATCTTGGTCCACAGAGCCATGAACTGGGGGTTTGCCCTCTAAATGCACCCATGGCAATGTGCCAAGCAAGGCAGCACACAGCTGTCCCTCCTCCCCGCATCTAGCTCTTGATGCCATTTTAATGCCCTTTAATGTCTCTGGACCAAAAAGCATTTTTTCTGCACAAATAATATTCTGCACCTTGTGGCTACCATCTGTCTGTGCCTCTCCGAGAGCTTTGCAGTCATTAATAAAATTAGTGAGTCCTAGCCTCTCCCCGAGCTGGGAGGAATGTCTTTTCCCAGGGGTAAAAGAAGGATGAGCATAGATGAAGCAGAGACTCACCCAGGGCTGGGATAACGTTGTCCTGCTGTGAGGGGTCAGCGCACTTGCTGCCACTTGCTCCTGCACACTGATGCCCGAGCACTCGGGGCCAAGACACAACCCATAGCTAAGTGCTTTGTCCCATGGCTCCTTGTAAGGTCCTTGTAAAGGAGCAGCGATGACAGGTGGCAGTGTCACCTTCTGGGGCTGGAGGGTGGCAATGAAATGCAGCTACATCAGAAGAGCATCCCTGCAGATACACACACACACAGAGCAACAATAACAGTAACGCCTTTCAAAAGTAAACCAACCTCAAGCAGGTATTGGCACAGGCAGGGCTCGAGCAAAACACTGGCAAGGGCTTCTTTGGACCCAGCTCGAGGAGGGGAGGGTGGCCATGCTGGTGTGGCCATCAGTGGGTGGGTGGTGGGTTTTAGGGATGGCTTGTGCCATGGGTCCTCAGATAGGACAGCAGCATCGCACCCTTTGCCCTGCCCTAACAGCAAAGCTTAGTGCCCATTCAGTGTCAAGGGAGGCAGGTCCCAGCCTGACTTTGGGACAGTGTTTGGCTCTGCCCCTGCCAGCTTTGGCAGATGGGATCCCCCAGGACACACCGCCCGTGAGGAAGGGGACACAATGTGGGGCTTGGTGCAGGCAGGGAGCTGCAGGGCATGGACACCCAGCCCTCCACTGCTGCTTTCAGACTTGGTGTGTGTTGCCCTTGGAGATGCCAGCAGCTGGGACAGCCCACGGTGCAGATCAGTGCTGGAGCCACCTTTTCACCATCCCCTCCGGCCTGTCTGAGCCCCTGGGATGCAGGAGGGCCACACTGCCAACCAGTCCAAATACATTATTCCTTTTTCTTTCCCTTTTACAGGCCTTTACGCTGAAGCCAAGTGAAGAACCTCAGAACTGCACTATACGCCATTTAACTCAGCTACAATTTCGTTAGCAGCAAAGCATCTCCACCGCCACCAAGACCTCGAGTGCTGTATTTTCCCTTCCCTGCCCATCGCTCCCATCTCTGTGCCTGGAAGCTAGTACTCAGCAGTAGCTCTAACTCACTGTCTATCCCACTGGACCGCTCCCCATCATGTTTCAGCGTCTCACCAGTCTCTTCTTCAGCAACAGCAACATGCCAGAAGGCCTGGAGGAGCCTAAACCCTTTGTCGAGGAGGAGGAGGAGGAGGAGGATGGCTGGCTCATAATTGATCTTGCAGGTGAGAAAAGCAGGGGGGACAGGTTTCCCACAGCCTCTGCTGCACCTTGGCTCTCCGGAGTTGGGCAGACCCCTTGAGATGATGGCAGATGAGCTTTCACCACATGTGAAGAGTTCTGCCCTTCATCCCTCCTCCCCTGGTCCCCCTGCCCTGCCCACTGCACTCAGCCCTGTGGTCACCACAGCAGCCCCCCATCTGCTCCTCCTTTTTCCCTTTCCTCTCCCAATGGTGGATCCGGACTTTCCGCCTGCATGGGAGCAGCAGCAGCAGTGACCCCAGCTGGGGCTGCTGCTGCCCGGGAGACTTCATGTGCTTCCGCACCAGGATGGGACCCTGGCACAGCACCAGCCAGGGGGGAGTCACCCAGGGTTTCAGTGCAATCCTGCCCGCCAGCAGCTTGGTGGGGTGGGGGATGCCAACCCACGCGGGCTGTCTGCCTGCGAGCTGCAGCAGTGCTGTGGCCTCGGCTAAGTGGTGCCATGGCTCACAATTTGCCAGGAGGAGCTGGGCTCAGCCACTCCCTGCGATGCTCCTGCCAAAAGCAAACGGGGAGCCTGTTCCCCTGGGGGAAACCCCAGTTCCTGGGCACTGGTGGAGCGTGGTGGGATTTTCCGCACGCGATGGCAGGCAGCGGCAGTGCCTGCCTGTCCCAGCTGGGATGTGCCACCGGCGATCTGACCATGCTTGGGTCATTTGAGTCCACCAGGGGAGCAAATCTCAACTCCAAAGGGCTTATCTTCCCAAATCATTCCCAGTGCTCATGCTAACACCACTCATACAAGGAATGTTTGATGCAAGGTCCCCATCCCTCAGGGGCTCCCTCTTCCCAGGGATGGCAACAACCATCTAGCCCTGTTTGACACCAACCAGGCAGATCAAATTCCTTGTGTGCTGAGAGCTTCTCCAGCTCCATTAAGACCTTGGTGTTATTATTGTAGGGTTGATGACTCAACCAATTGCAATGATCATTTTATGACCTTTTGCTTGCAAATTGGGCAGTGAACTTAGACAAACAAGCCTGCCTGTGCAGGAGCTCCTTGATGACCATGGTCTGCTTTTGCAGCCTCTGGTTAGTCGTGGTGCCCCAGCCCAGGGGACCACAAATGTATCCTGCAGGTTTGGGAGGAGGGTTTTGTCCTCCCTCTTGCAGGCATCTGTCCTGGGAGCAGATGCTCCCTGCCTGTCCCCTGTACAGTGAGCAGAGGTCATTTTCATGTTGCAAGTCATTTGTTAGGGTTTTTCCCCCATGCAGTGAGCTGGAGAGGGAACCAGAGCACGGACAAGCCTGGGATGGTGGACAGGGACATCCCCGTGCCTGGTGGGAGCACTATGTATGGAGAGCTGGTGGAAGTGGATAGGCGGCATTGGCATGGGCAGCTGTGGGGGATTTCCTGTCCTCTGGGCTCTCTGGTGGCTGTCCGGGGGGGGGGGGGGGGTCACAGCAGTGACACAGGAGGGCGCTGGTTGCAAGGAGGTCCCTGGAGCAACAGGCATGCAGCTGCCACGTGTCTGGGCCAGCTGGTAATTGCTGCAGCATGCCCAAAGCATGCCAGAGGAGCCAGGAGTTTCCCCAGGCAGAGGAACGCTGGGCTGTGCCCTGATCCCTGGGTCCAAGGCTGCAGCCAGCTCAGCAGGGATCCAGGGATGACTTTGGTACAAATGGCTCCATTTGTTTTGCAACCAAGTAGCCAAGCTCTCAGTGCAGAGCTGGCTTTCAGCAGTGTGTCTGCCTGGGACCTGCTAATCGCCACCAGCCCTGCCACTGCCTTTTCCCGTAGCATTCCCTGGCCAGTGAGGGACTGATTTATTTCAGCCCTATTTCTGAGGCTGGAGTTATCCAAAGTACTTTAAAAACCAAACCCGCTGGCTCCAGCCCTTGTCCTTCACCTTTGAGCCATGACGGCTGGCAAGCATCTCACAGCCTGGCTCCCTCCCAGTAGCAGGGCAGCCTAATGAGCCTCCAAATTCATTCCCTCTCAGCCAGGTCTTTGACCTACACATTGGAAAATGCAACCGATTAACCAGATCTCTCGGGAGCATTTCAGATGCCCCTCTCGCCCTATCGCCCAGCCTGGCTCTGCTCAGCACCCAGGGAAGGAGCAAAGAGCATTTCCCAGTGCTTAGCGATACAGCTGCAAGTCTCCCAGGGATTTGGGGATTCAGAAACTTTCCTTGGGACATTAAAACTGACCTTGGCAAAGGATGGGGACAGGTTGCCATGGATGGCTGGGGCAGGGTCCAGCCATGCTGGGTCCCCTGCTCCCCATGCCTGCAGCCCCCCTGTTGTGGGAGTACTGCCAGACTGGGAATGCTCCAGCCAGGCTCAATGGCTGTCTCCAGGCTGACAAATAATCTCCAGCCTGGCATGCCAACAACTATTAATAGCTTGATATCCACTGTCCTGAAGAAAGATACTCTCGTGTTCACAAGGCTAATTGTGGCCTGCCCTAAGCCCCGGGGCTGGGGCATCGTCTGCAGGAGAAGCTGGGGACATGCTGGGGGGGTGAATGCCGGCCCCATGCTTCATGTGCTGTATTCTCCACTGCAAGAACACATTCACCTCTGATTTCTCCTGCACCCTTACCCAGCCGCAGCGTCACACGTGTCCATATAGATACTGCACTGCATCCCCCACCGAGACCAGTTCCCTTGAATCCCCCGATGAGGCCAGGAATAGCTCTGGGTATCCCGATGAGCCCAACATTAGGTGCAGGCTCCCTTCCCATAACACAACCAGTAGTTCTGAGCACAGGCAGCCCAGAAAAACACCAGCCCAAGTGCTTTTGTGAGGTGGAGGTGAGGAAGGCTGGGGTGTGGGGGGGCAGCTCCTGGATCAACCACCCAAAACTTGGCCTCTAATGGACTGAAGCTGAAGGCGTGGCAAAAACCTTTGCTGAAGAATTTAGTCCCCTGATTTCTTCCAGAAAAAAGGTGTGAACTGTTTTTGTCCTGTGTGCATGCTTGGTTTCATCGTTTGCAAAGTGCTGGGTAGTGTTTGCAAGGACAGGCGGGCCGGTGTGTCTCCGGAGTGGCATGGCACGGCTCAGATGCCATAAGAACAGGCATAAGCAGCATTTCTTGACAGCTGAATTTCTTCCTTCGTTTTGAGAAGGAAAAAAAAAAAATGCTGTGGTAAACCCTGCTGGTTTCCCCCAGTTTTTGGTTAAACTGCCTAACCAGAACCATTTCCATTGCTTGCTGGCTTAGCAAAGCCAGACCCCACAGCACCAGCAGCCGCGCCGGTGCGGAGGGTGCTGGTTGGGGCATGGTGCGGGACACTGCTGGTGTCTCCCTCCCCATGAGGTCCCATCGGTGCTGTGCCCATCTCTCATGGTGGTGATGGTGGTGGGGTGTCTCTTGCACTAACGATGCCCCTTTCTCTCCCTCCCTCCCCTCCCCACTGTACATGGTATGTGTGTGTCTCCCCGCTGTGCCCTGCATGGCTCTGCACCCCTGTCACCCCCAGGCAGCCGTGCCCGCCCCGGCACAGCCCGGCGAGTGGGTGCTGGTGGTACTGGGCGCTCGGTGCGATCCCGCCCAGCACCCCCCGGTCCGCCACTGCCATCAGCCGCTTCCCCGGCTCTGGCCGGTCCCTGCTTGATGGACGAGAGTTGGTTTGTCACCCCTCCCCCCTGTTTTACTGCAGAGGGGCCCGGCCCCGGCGGAGTGGGGAGCAGCCCCATGGAGGACCTGCTCATCGAGCACCCCAGCATGTCCGTCTACATCACCAGCACCCTTGAGGTGGACGGGGAGGTCCCCGAGGATGATGCTGCTGGGTGAGTATGGCTTGGGGGTGCTCGTTGAGGGCTCCTGGCCCCAGCACCCGCTGGCGGTCTGGGGTGGATGGTCAGTCCCGGCATCCCCATCCCCATGGAGAGAGTGGGGCTGTGGGGGTCCTCAGTGTCCCCCCATCCCACCTCAGGGAGCACCCTGCACACCTGGCAGGGTGCCCCAGCCGGCACCTTGCAAGGGTAGCAGCCTCCATGTCCCAAAATACTCTGCTAAGGGAATGTCAATGCCATGTTGAGATGGCTGTGAGTGCAGGACTGTGAGCTTGTCACTGGGCTGCAGTGGGAGAGGGCTGCATCTCCCTCCCCTGCCCCGAGCAGAGTCTCCTGGCACAGCCACCTGTGCTGATGCCACCTGTCCAGGTGGTTTGCCAGGCTGGGCTTAAACACGGGGTTTCACACAGGTATGGCACAAGCAAAGCAAACCCAATGGGACAAGGTGGCCTTTAGGCACAGTGGTTCCCCCAAGACTCCCAGCTCCCCCAGGCAGGAGGGTGCTGCAGGCCCCCCTGATCCTCCTCCTGGCTCCATACTGGCCCAGCACAGGGGTGTCCCACAGCCACAGGGGAGCCCTGGATGCAGACATTTCTCCCTGTCTCAAAGTCCAGCTTCGGAGTGGCGGGAAAGGTTTAACAGAAATGCCCCAAATGGCCCCACTGCCCTGTCCTCTGCCCGAAGCTGTGGGCTGGAGCCCCTCACCATCCTTCCCCAGGGCCACAGCCTCGCTGCAGCCCCTGGGGAGCTCTGCCCTCTCCCCATGGCTGCCCTCCACTGCCCTGCAGCACCGGGAAAGCCCTGATGGTGCACACACTCAGCCCTGCTGCTGCCAGCCAAGCCCCAGGTCCCACTGTGCTGTGGGCTCCCTGCTGTCCCCCAGTCCCAGCCCTCCAGCATCTCCCCCAGAAGCCACTCACTGCGGCTGGGGAGGAGGACGAATTTGGGGTGAACCTCCACCTGGGCTAGGGGACACTGTTCCTCCAGGACTTCTCTCTTTGCAAAGTCTCCCTGAGGGCCGCATCTTGATCTCAAGAGCTTCAGAGGAACCTCAGCGCTGGAGGGTGCAGAAGGGGGGACAAAGGAAGCTCGAAACAGGCCAGGAGACCAAACGGGTCACAAGTGGGATGGAAATGGGGCTGGGCTTGGCTTTCCTCTTCTGGGCTCAAGGGACTTAGCCACTTTGGGGGATTGTGGGGATAGCCCTGTTCCTGGTGGTGTCTGGATTTATCCTGGGTGTTCTAAAGCGCGCCAGTGCCAGAGTCTCCCCACCTCTCAGCAGGCTGCTGGGGCAGGAGGGGGCCGGGTCCATCCTGGGGGCATGGCGTGACGGGGAGGGAGTTGGAGACCCCAGTCCCCTTCTTGCCGGGGTGGGCAAGGGCCAGGTGCCAGCAGCTGCTGATGGCCCCTTTCTCCGTAGGGAGGTGCCGGAGCCCCGGCTGGAGCGGCACATGCCCCACCACAGCAGGTCCCTCTCGGTGAAGGCTGCCATCTTGGAGAAGGTCGGGCAGGTGCGGCGGGTGCAGCGGGCCAAGCAGCTGGTGGAGAAGCACCAGCTCAGCCAGAAGGCACTGCAGCGGCAGAACCGAGCCCACCAGCGCCCGCTGCGCGGGGCCAAGCAGCATGCCAGGACCTTCGTCCACCAGCCCTGCCAGCGCCACTGCAACTACTGACCTCGCCCGGACGGCCGCGCCGCCACTCCCCCCTGCCACCTTCCCCGGCAGAGGGAGACTTCACCCCCCGCCCCAACACCACCCAGGGAGCGCCAGCCCCAACAAACACTGGTGACACCGGGCTGCGGTTTCACTCCACAACCACACCACCCCCACCCCTGCCATCTGCATGCCCAGGCCCCCACTCCTCGTCTTCCTCCCTCTGCTGCTCCCCTCGCCCTTCGCCCCCAACACCGGCCAGGCCAGCGACTCCCAGAGCCAGCAGCATGGAGGGCTGTACTGCCCCTTCCACCCTCGCAGCCATGCCAGCCTTCATGCGGGAAATCAGTATTTCCGGTGAAATGACCCATTTCCAAAATCCATGGTGAAGCCTGTTTGTCCTGATGAGCCTGTGACATCAGTGCCTTTCTTCATAACATCATGACTCCACGGATAGCCAGACTGGGATGTCACAAGCAGAGACACCAAGCGGAAGTGAAACGAGCAACAAAGCAACAAGATTTGGGATTTTTAGGAAAATCTCATCAATGACACTAAATAATGCTTCTTCCCCCCAAAACCAGCAAATACCCCCCTCCCTCATTGATTTCTTAATTACATTTTTTACCATGATAAGACAAAAACCCCAGTGCTGGTCCCAAAAGGGCTTGTCATGGGGAAGAGCTGGTGGAAACCTTTGTGGCAGGGACAGCCGGGCAGCTCGCGGTGCCTCATGGTGTTTTTTTAAAGACAACCTTAAAAGCAATCTCAGGAAACAAAGCACTGTCCCAGCACCTTGCCGGAGCCCTTGGCTGCGGGGCCAGCGGTAGCGTCACCATGGCCAGTGGTCCTGCCGAGCTGCTGGCTGCCTTGTCTGAGTGAGCCCCCTCCTCCTGGAGCCACTCATCTGCCCAAGCCGCACCTATATACATACATACATGTGCGTATCGTGTTTCTCTATATACCTATATACTTGGAAGAGGCACCGTTGAAGCCAACGAGCATTGGCTGCCTGGTATTGATCCCTGGGAGGGGAGTGGAGGCAGGGACCTGTGCAGCTTCCCTGAGGTGGCAAAAGCACGTTGAAGCTCGTGGTGAAGGGATGCCGAAGAGGAGGCTGGAGGGAAGAGGCTGAAGTAGGGGCAAAGATGGGCCTGGGAGCGGCTGCAAAGGGAGAGGATGGGGCAGGCCTGGGCAGTGGGGCCAGGCGAGAGGATTGCTGCAGGGGAGCCATAACAGGAATGCCTTCTTTGCTCACTAAAAATTGCATCCTTTCCTGTGAAGGGCCGAATTCCGGAGTGGGCAATGCTGATTTTTAATGCAAATCCCTCCCCTTCCCATGACAGACTCATTCTGCCTTTCGAAGGACACAGTCCAGACTTTTCACTGGCTCTAGCACCAGCTGAGATGGCTCCAAACCCAGCAGAAATTTGATGATCCTCCCCCAGCTCCCTCCCTTTGGGGACTGGTTTTGCACCCCATGCCCCAGGGAAGGTCTGGCCATCATGTCCTGCTCATGGCCAGCTCACAGCCTGGATTCCCACCCTCTGAGACAAGAAATACCCCTACCCCCCAAAAAAATGCTGATTTCACAGGAGTTTCTTCCATTCGCCATGTTACATCCCTTAATATCAGCTTGGGACCTAGATTGAGGGAACTGTGGTTAACCCAATCTCAAACAGGTGATATTTATTGATTTTTTTTTATTTTAATGAGATTAAAAACAAAATGAACACTCTTACGAGCACCACCCCCCAGCTCTGTGCCTGGGAGCCTGGACCACAGGGGAGCCGGCTGATGATGCTCACCTGCAGCGTTTATCTTTCATTCTGATGACATGGCATTCCTAAAAGCACAGAAAGAACAAAAAAACAATTTCAAATATGCCTTTTAAGCCTTTCCCTTTCAATTCTTCCCGCCCAGTTTCTTGTTTCAACTCCCCCTGAGACCCGACACCCTCATCACATGAGTGATGTGATGCCTCTTGCCCTTCCGGCTGCAGCAGCCAGTGCCCACCGGGGCAAGTGTGGCACTGGCTGCTGTGCCAGTGGAGACGCCGGGCTGTATTCTGCATCTGCCACACTGGTTTGGCCTGCTGCTTTTTCAGCCTTTCTGGTAAGCATGGCGGCACTGGAGCTGATTTTTCACAGCGCGTTAGCATTAAGTTATTAGCAGAGGAAGAGCAGGCTGGGGAACCTGGCGTTACCTCCCAGCCCTTGGCCTCGCCCACTGCTCCTTGGGCCTCGTCACAATTGCCATCCCTTGCCACCGAACCTAAGGCCACGCTGGAGATTGCCCTATTTCATCTCTGTTGTCTTGGTGAAGAGACTGATGACTGCCGGACTCGAGAACATGTACATCCTTTGGCTTCCTGGGCTTCACATTCAATGCCTTTTTTCCCCCCTGAAGTGATGCCTGGTATGAACCAGGAACGTGCCATTTATAGGAACACTGGCACAGGTGCTTGTGAAGACAAGCAGGGGCTGAGGCCGAGCTCTTGGGTGTCCGATGGATCTCTGATGAGGGGCTGCCTTTCCCATGCTGCTCTTGCCCATGTCGCTGGTGATATGCTCTGTGGCCACCAGGCAACAGCGTTGGAGGAAGCATTTTTTTCTCTAGTCCAAATATATATCAAGAAGTGGACAAGCCAAGCAATGGTTTGCCTCCCAGCTGGTTCTCTGTTGCAAATTCTCTTCCTGCACATCCAAGGTGCTGCCAGTCCCTCCAGAGCGCTCCCAAAATCAGAGGCTGGCTGTGACACCATCACCCTCTGTGCAGCTCCCAGGGGAAGATGGGCTGGGGACAGCAAGGCTGGCTGGGAATGGTGTCCCTGGGGCACCTGTCACTGGGCCTTCCTGTGCCCACCAGTCTGCTTGCAAACAGTACCCCAGTAGGAGAAACCCCTAATCAAAACCCTCCTCTGCGTCCCGCTCATCCATTGTGAGCCAGAAACCCTTGGCCATGCTCCCAGGGGGCTGAGCACAGTCATGGCTGCCAACAGCCGGCACCCAGCATCCATTTCAAATGGCTGATTCTGTTATTCCGTCCTGGTTTTCAGAAGTGAATGCAAACTGTTTTCTTTTCCTTTCTTCTTTCCATGCCAGTCTGAGACATCTTTCATCACGCTGTGCCCAGCCAACACAGTACATGAAGCAGAACTATTATTACACTTTATATCAAGAGTATGTTTATAAAGGATTAATAAATTATTAATAATGTTTTCATGAAGAGGTTAATCCAGAGTCCTAGCATCCTGCAGGTCAACAGAATGCGCTTACCACAGCATATATGGGCTCCTGCAATCCCTCCTTCTGTTGTTGGCACACTTGCTTGTGTATTAACATCTAATAATCACCTATTAACCCCCTGCAAAGCGACTGTCAATCCACCAGTGTGATCAACCCTTCTTATGCTGTGGCAAAGGTGTGTTCAAACTGCATTTTGCAGAAGCCCTGCAATGCTCCTCTCCTGCCCAAGTGAGCACAAGACCTGGCCTGATACAAAATCTCCTGCCCAGTGTTGCCAGAGCAAGAAAACCCCTTTACACTGAGGTTATGAGTCTCCTCGAATCTTAAAACAAATGAAAGGTGCTTAAAAACTGAGAACTTTTTCTGTATGTGCACATGTGTGCATGTGTAGGTATTTCACAACACGGCGTAGGTGTCTGGTAGGTTGTTTAGGGGTGTGGGTTTTAGTTTTTCAGGGGTTTGTTGGGGTTGTGGTTTTTTGCGCCCAGTATTTTCAATTTGTGACTAGCTGTGTGATGCTCTTGATGGGAAGGTGAAGCAAACGCGGTGCTGGCTGGCAGTGAGGCCCTTAGGCTGCTGTCCTTCTTGAATGGCTAGGGTGAGTCCGCTTTCTTTACTTGCATAGGGGGAAACTAGAGCACGGACTCAGGGACAAACAAATATGCTGGGGTCTTTAAAAACGTGGTTTTTTTCCAGGCTTCTCTGTTCAGTTGTGGGGTTTGTTTCTGTCCATGGGGCCTTTGGTTGCACAGTCCTGAAGGATGCTGCAGGGATGTGGCCGGAGCCTTTGGCACCATGTGTCAGTGAAAGGCTGCACATGCTGCTGCGTGTTAGAACTGCAGGGTTTGATGCTCCGATGTAGTGCCTGCATGAAAAAGGAGCTGTGGCCATTTGTGGTGAAACCATCCCTGAGCAGCAGTCCCTCTTCATTTGCTCATGTCCCAGAAATTTACCTTACAGCTGCTAGAATGCAGCTGGTCCCTCCTTGGGCTTGTTTGTGAATAACCAGGTACTGATTTTAAGCAATGAGCCCCTGACGATTTGGGAAGTGAAGCAGAGCTGTGCTTTCTGCATCAGCCGCAGCTGGCCTGGCTCCCACTGCGTACCTGCGATCAGAAGGCAGCTGGGATGGGGAAGCCATCAATCAGAGCAATCATGAAGAAATGCCGATGCAGGTGACAGGCAGATTTGTGGGAGGAAATTTTTGTATTTTTTGCAATGAAAACATGGAAAAAGAAGGAGAAATTCCCCAGTAGAGAGACCTGGGCACATCTCTGTTCAGTAAACGCCAGCTTTGCTGGGGCAGCGTGGCACTGCCACAGCCATGGCTTGGATGGGTGAGCTGGTTCTGGCCCTGGCAGCAGCTTCCCATCCACCAGTGCGGTGGATGAAACCCCTGAAGTGAATGGTGAGGCTCCCCCAGCCATCAGGGCAAGACTGGGAGAGGCAGCCCTCTGGGAGAAGTGCCGCCTCTTAAGATGAAAACCAGATCACACCAGGACACATCTAAACCTGCCTCCCAGGGCAGCTCCCTGCATGGCTCTGCTTGCCGCACCGTGCAAAGGCAGGCTAGTGGTCACGGCACAGCCACAGCACACACAGGACACCTCGCTGGCAGCCACGTCAGCCACAACACAGTCCTTTCACTGAATTTTGGCTCTTGCCTGCACTGCATGGCTGGGGGGAGCTGCCAGGGGAAGTGGGGCAAAAGTCCTTGTCACCCGATGCTCTGAATCTTGCACTCACAAATGTGCTTTCCAAAAAACTCTGCTGTAAAAGCTCAATCTGGAAGGAAAATGTTTCTTTCCGTGGGAGTCAGCATTTCTTTTTCATCATGGATAACGTAAACTCATGGTTCATCCCAAA
The DNA here is from genome assembly GCF_000737465.1 of Haliaeetus leucocephalus. Classification (NCBI taxonomy): domain Eukaryota; kingdom Metazoa; phylum Chordata; class Aves; order Accipitriformes; family Accipitridae; genus Haliaeetus; species Haliaeetus leucocephalus. The sequence goes on from NW_010972618.1 coordinate 796,954, forward strand.
GATCACTGCTGTGGGAATCTTCACTCTTCCTTTAGGCATCTTTCTCATCAATAGATAATTTTACATTTACATCTTACCGACACCTTTTCCTCTTCCATCCAGCCCCACTGGGGAGAAAAAAACCCACTAGATGTCTTGTCATATCAGTCAGAATGAGAAAAAAAAAAGATGAAAAAATACTCCAGTGAGGTTCTAGACTTGAATCACACAGCTTTGCTATCACTTCTGTGGAGGATAAATATCAGTTCCAGTGCCCTGCATAAAGTGGAAGTTAAATTTCAGGTGAATTTATTGAAAAACAAGCTAGTCCCCAAAGATTAAACCATATAATAATTAGAAAACAGCCAGTAAAAAGCAATAGGATGCCTCAAGTCAGAAAAATGATTCTCAGCATCTGCCTGTTGCTGCCTGCCAGAAAGCAATGCCGAGCGCCGCTCCCCTGTGCTGGGGATGGGGTGATGGCAGTCCCCAAGTCTTCCCTAAGTGTCCAGGTTTAAAACAAGAGGCCATCTGTGTTCAGCTGGTGCCACGGTGGCTCTCTAGCCACTGGGGATTGTCAACAGCCACCATTTCCACAGGTGGCACAGATGTGCCTCCAGTTTGCTGCACCTCCTTTGCTGCCTGCAATTAGAAATAGCTGCTGGTGGTGGGAGGGATGTGCCAGCACTCCAGCATCCCCACCCCATCCTCAGAGCTTCCCCCCAGGTCCTTCTCCACCATAGGACTGTGTCTGATGACCTCCTCAGCACAGCTGTTCATGGGGACCAGAGCCCAAGGACAGACACCCGCCACAATCACAGCCTCTCCATCCCAGGGGACTCTCTCCCTAAGACCAGCCGGGGACACATCAAAGGGCCTTAAATGGGGTTGATTGCTTCAGGGCTTGTCTTCTTCAAGGTCGAGCTTTCCATCTCTGCCTATTTCTCTTAGATCTGCTAAATACAATGTCAGTGTCGTGAATAATTTCCTGGCATCCTCAAGGGCTCGATCCTTGTCCCATTAACATGACCAGAGCAGCTGTCACAGGTGACATGAATGTGGCTGCAGAAGCTGGATGAAGTGGTGGGAGAGGCTCTGCATGGTTGGCAAGTCCCTCTTTTGGTTATCAGTGTCCTCAAACCTGTCAGAGACGCTGCCTTCTCCTCCACTTTACTCCAGGACGCCATGGTGGGAGCACTCATCAGCCATGGGCTCTGGACAATCAGACACAGCTTGGGCAGGAGGTCTCCCCAGGGCCTCCCGTTTCATGCCATTCATCAATGTATCATCAAACGGCTTTTCTTTTTGCTTCTTAAAAGAGATCTGTGTCATTAACTAAACCCACAACTCTTTCCTTAAAAGGATGAGGATGACAAAGATGAGCAGTTCCATTTAATAACAAAGATGGCTCTTAGGTGTAGTCCTTTTTAGAATTCTTCTTTACAGCAAGGTGACACACAGGTGTGTCCCCCTTACACTTGCTCTGAGCTAGTAACTCCTGGGCTGGTTGGGGGGGGGGGGGGCGCTTTTCCAGCCCCATACCCAGAGCAATTGCAAAGCTCTGCTAGAGGGATGCTACCACATGTCCTAGAGCATGAAAACCCTGCTGTGAAGCTTTGGCTCTGCTACAGCTAACCACAAAAAATCCCTCTACCTTCCACTCTGATCTTATTTTATCACCTCTGTGGGGGGAGGATTTTATTCCTTGCAAATGGAGGGGGAAACCAGCACAGTAAATTGTAAGTGTAGCTTAAAAATGGGGAGCCCAAAGTTTCTCCACTCTTTCATGTTCACCTCATGTATCCACATCAGGGAAGCTGGGAGCAGCTATGCCCAAGTTTCACTGAAATCTTATCCTCAGCTTTGTATCAACACAATTATGCTTCAGGAAATCTAGGGATGAGGGAACAGCACAAGACATAGCAGCAAAATAGTAATATTTTCTCTTGTATCATAAATATATCTGTACAGAGCCACTGAGCACTGCAATATTTTATTTGTATGTATCAACCCTAGGTATTCTGCTTGTAAAACTCATCCACGCTCATTATCCATCTCCATGCTGGACTGACTGTACATGTGCCTTTCACCCTTTTTCATAGTTTGTCATCTTTTTTTTAACACAACTGCAGAACTTGAATAAATCAGTGAACTACAGTTAAAAATCCTATGCAAGAGATGACTGGGGAGTCAGTTTCAATATTTCTGTGTTTCTATGCTGTTTTAAAAGTAGATGCTGGGATTTTCAGAGAAGCCTAACGGAATTAATGCCCTAAAAAACATTTTGCCCTTTTTTTTTTTTTTTTTTTTTTTTTTTAGCTAAAAAGCATTTCAGATCCTAAATGTCTTAGGCAGCTTTGAAAAGTTCAGCATAAACCCCAGTTCCTCAGTGGTTTGAGCATGGAGAGCGAGCAGTAGCGGCAGAACGAGCACCAGTGCTTCACCAGGACAGAGGGTGTGTTCAATAGCCGGTGTTTACTTTCAAGAGAAAGGAGAAGAAAGCGCTGTTTTGTCAGAAAAGTTTGCCTTAAGCCTTCCCTAAAACGCATCGGAGAGTGTTATGGTCCCCAGCCACCAGCCCTGCGCCCACCACCACCCCGGGGCAGAGCAGCCACACAGCTGGCCTGATTGGGGTGCTGCAGAGGACCCACACCATCAAGCAGATGCCACATGCAGCCATTCTCTATCAGCCGTGCTCTGCTGAATGCCTTACAACAGTGGGACAACTTCCACATTGGGATATTGAGAAGAGGAAAAAAAAGCCCCATGTTTTTCTACATCACCTATGCTGTAGGACTGAAACCTTGTCCGAAAACTCGAAGCTAACAAAATACGTCCTTTTTGTGTGTTACATGTTAAATTGGTGTAAGCAAGATTAGTAGAGAAAGGGTGCCTACTTCTAGTAGGACATTGTTTAAAAATTTGCCGTGTGTCAACAGACTGAAGGACACGACTGCCTGGAATATGTTATGTAGTGTGCCTGTGTGTTTGTAACCTGGTTTTGGTTGTTAGGTTGTAATGCTGTCTTTTGACTGAAAAAAATCTAATACAAAGAAAAACCACAAAAAATAAATAAAAAAAAATTTAAACTTTATTTTATGTGTATTCATCTAAAGCCTGCGAGTAAACCTGTTTGCAAAAAGCTTTGTTTTTTTAAAATAAGTTTTTAAAAGTTAATGCTGTAACTATCAGAGACAAGTCAATAGAAAAAAGTCCTCTTTGAAGACAAGAATGCACACACAGGGGAGGGATGGTACAGGCTGAGCTGTTTGAGGGGATTTTTTTCCCTCCCCATTACCAAACTCTAAAACTCAGTAGATGATTGAAAGGGCTAAAGCAGATGCCGATTGCCTTGAGAAAGACGAGTGCCACATCAGCCGATCTCTACAGCATCAGCTGTTTATCCAAGCACATATACAACAGCCTGACATGTTCTTACCACCCACCTTCTAACAGAGGCAGAGAGATGCCTCTAAGATGATTAAGGGCTTGGAGCATCTGACAGGTGAGGAGAGGCTGAGAGCTGCGGCTGCTCAGCCTGGGGGAGAAGGGTCAGGGGGATCCCATCCATGTGTGTAGATACCTGGTGGGGGGAGTACAGAAGATGGAGCCAGACTCTTCTCAGCCCAGGGGCAGGACGAGAGGCACAAATTGAAGTAAAAAAATAAGAGAAACTCCACTTAAACATAAGAAACCACTTTTTTTACTGCAAGGGTGGCTGACCACAGGAGCAGGTTGCCCAGTGAGGTTGAGGAGCCTACATCACTGGAGATACCCCAAATGAGAGTGGACACGGTCATCAGCAACCTGCTTTGCGCAGGGGTGGGACAGGGCTTTCTGAGCCCAGCAGCGCGGTGCTGCGCCAGTGCCTCCAGGAGAGCAAAGGGGTGCTCTGGGTGTTATACCCGTGATCCCCGAGCTGCTGGGGGAATCACTTCAAGGAACTCTGAGGTTAGATATCAGGAATGAAAAAAATTGGCAAGAGTGAGCTTTGATAAACCTTCTCATGGGAAAACCAAATTCAGCAGCAGGAAAGCACAGGGTCATTTGGGCTGGGCTGGACCTCAGGAGGTCTTCAGTCCAACCTCCTGCTCACAGCAGGGTAAATACCAAATTCAGCCCATGTTGTACAGGGCTTTGTCCAGCCAATTCCTGAAAATCTCCAAAGAGAGATCCTGCCACCTCTCTGAGCCCTGGTCCAGTGCCCAGCCATCCCCAGGGAGAATTTTTTGTTCTATCCAGCCAGAACCTCCTCTTTCCATTTATTCTAGTGGTGTCGTCTCCTCCCAGCACCCACCTCCATAAGAGCCTGGGTCCATCTTCTCCAGTACCTGAAAGGGTGATGAAGCCCATCTCCCCCAGCCTCTCCTCTTTGGCCAGGTGTTCCCAGCCCCTGGCCATCTTGGCAGCCCTCTATCATGTTCCCTCTATGTTAGCAACATCTTTCTTGCATGGGGGGGCGGGGGAGTGGTGGAAACCAGGTGATAATATTCCAGATGTGGTCTAAGTGCTAAGAAAAGGGGAACAATCACTTCCCTTACCCGCTGGCTACACTTCTGCTAGCACAGCCTGGTACAGCAGCCTTCCTTGCTGCATTACATCAGGCTTAGCTTGCTCTCCTTCAGGGCTCTGACCCCAGCCAGTTACTACCAAGCGCATCAGTAGGCATCAGTACAAGTCTCCTTCCCACGTGTAGGATCTTGCATTTGTCCTTTCCCAAGGTCCTGTAAACAGTGACCATGTCCTCAAGCTTGTCTGCTTCCCTCAATGTGGCGTTTTCCACAAACCTGAATGCAGCCCCTCTCTTCCCCTGATTTATTGGTACGCGGACCTCGCCTGTGAAGATGACCTTCCAGTTTTGTGGACTTTCTCCAGCTCCTCATTCTCCAGAACTTCCCAGCTGACCTGACCAGCGATAGCAGTGGCAAGGCCAAGCACAGAGCAGGGTGAACACCAGGTTACCTGCACAGCCGCCCCTCGTGTTTCAGGCAGCCTTGATGGGTACATCAAACTGCAGGGCCTCTCCCACTCCAACAAAGACTTTGACAGGCGTGGAGCAAACTGGCATGTGGAATAAAACCAATTCTGCAAACTGGCCAACTAAAGATGAGGGTTAAGAAACACAACATGGAGGATGGAAGTAAAAATGGGCTATTTCAGAAACTGCTTCCTATTGACTGAACTCATGTGCATGAGTGCCTACAGAAATTTGTACATGCATATATAAATAGGAGTAGATGCTTTTTGTGGAAACCAACTTCATACTACCCACCCCATCAAGTAATAGCAGTGCAAGCACGTGGGGGAAGAGCCAGGGCTTCAGAGAACAGGGGCTCTTGGGGCATGGGAGGAGGTGGCATTCGTGTACCAACATCTGACTTTTCCTGTGCAAAAGATACAGAGCATCCAAACTCTGACAGTGAGGACCGGAGACATTAGCCTTGCTAAGTGTCTATTCCCTTGTGCACAAATAGGTAATTTCAGTCATTATAAAAGGTGACAATTTATATTTAATGACAACTTATATTTAATCAGCCTTTTGATATACATATTTTTTAAATTCCATAAGAAAAGAAAAAAGGCATAAGTATCTATTTGTGCACAAAGCAACAAGCGATCTGAAAAGACTGGCTTCTCAGTTTCTCACTGTGAGAGCTTCCTGGAACAAAGAGGCTGACCTACTTTCCGCAGCAATACAAACCAGTCACCACTGATAGCAGTGTAGTTATCCAGATGAATATACTTCAGGCTACCGCATTTCAGAAAGTCTTCAAACCATTTAATATGGCATTCTTCTCTACCGTGTTTTCCTGCTGAGCAGCTTTATTTGTGGGGAGCAGTGTCTTCTGGGTCTCCTCACTATGTATGTATTGCACATATCCCAGGGGCGGGAGGGTGGCCTTTGCGGTTTTTTTCTTGCTTTGCAGGAACAGCTGCATCGGTTTATTCATTTGTGGTTAAACAAATTCCTTTCTAAAGCTCCATATAAGGAACTTGCAGGCCTAGAGCTCTAAATAATCCCTTCAATATTCCTGTTTGGAATGATGCTGTTACTGCTGCTAATAATAATACAACACAAATTACAGGACAATAACATTTATTTAGAGCATGAGGGATTCCACATTATACAAACCCTTAAATTTATTTTTTTTGTTTCACTGGTCCATTTCTACAACAAATACATCAGATCTACTATATAATAAAATTATTTACATTTCCAAACAAGATCAGGTTTGTTTATAAACCCTCTTACTGCTATTCACATACAGTACTTAAACAACAGCACAATACATTATTTTAATACCTAAAAATGACAACCCTGTATTCTAAAATTTATGAAAAGTGGAAACAAATAAATTTACAATTGTCTTCCCCACCCCCTCCATTTCATACAAACACATTAACCTAATGTGCTAACCCTGGACTTCACTTTGTAAATCCAGGGGGTTTTAGAAGAACCCAGTTTTTGTATCTATTTATCTGTTTTTTAGAAAAAAATCATTTATTGGGAACAGTATAATATTAAAATGACTTACTGTACAGAATTTTATTTAAAAAAGAAAAATCACAGCTCAAAATTGCTATTGGTAAATTCACACTCATTTACAAGTCTCATGTTTCCATGCAGTAATTTACTTGGATTTTCTTCTTTTTGACTGCATTGCACTGGCACTCGTCTCTGAAATTAAGAGAAGAAAAAAAGCATGGATACGAAGTCGGTAAGCCATTCACCAGAGGTGCACAGATTGCCCTTTTATTTTTCCAAAAATCACACCAGAGTGAAAACCTCTGAAGACCAGGATTTCCACAGAACAGGGACTGACTCTTCACAAGACGCAACACAAATGGACCCTTTACCCTGAAGACAGCTGTCAGCAGTGATACAACACCAAGTTCCCCCTAGCTTCTGGTAGGACACTATTTCCGAGTGTTGAGTTTAACATTTTGAAGTCCTAATATAACGGCCTTAAAAATAAGAGTCATGTATTTTTAACTGTTCTTTAACTTTAGTTCCCCACATGCCACGACTTGCTCAGCTGTACCACAGAAGGAAGTCTCTGTGATACAGCAGTACAGCGCTGGGCACAAACTGCGCCAATGAGACCCAAGCATCATGGAGGTGGTGTCATAAAAAAACACTTAGGACAGTATTTTGGAACCTGCCATGCAAGTTAAGAATCTAGTTGTTTGAGTCCTTGGAAAGTCAGGTCATTAGAAAACAAATCTCTTCAGTGTACATTATGATTCACAGAAAAACAGCTTATGCAGAAAGATACAAAATATTATATAGCACTGGAGCAGAACAACCAGAAGCACTTGCAGAACCTACAGTGAAAGCAGATGACATTTTCAGTGCACTTACCAAGGCACTGTTTCCATTCAAAACAAAAAAAAAGAAAAGGAGTAAGGACCAAGAGTATTTGCATCTTCAGATTTTTTAAAAATGTGATTTTAAATGTTGGCAATGTATCTTTACAATATTTTCCAAAAGCTATTACAGCTGTGTGTATTTTAAGAGTCAAAAGGGAAAAAATTTCCAAGACATCTAAAACTAGGAAAGCAATGGTACAACTTCATGCCTGTTAAATGTCATATTAAAAAAAATCAAAAAACACAGAACCAAACAACATTGCAAAATTTAACAAACATGAAGCTACAGTAAATGCTGAAACAGCCCTTGCTGGAAAGGTACTGCAAAAAGTGAAAATACCAATACAGTATCAGTTTTCAGAAGTGAAACATCTTAACAGGCACAACTTCCAGTCACCGGAGCTCCCTCCAAGCAGCAACGCTACTTTTAAGTAGCTTGGCCAGTAGCAGCATTAGCTGTAGCCATCCCTGCTGCTGGTGAAGTCTCCATATTTGGGAGAATGAATGGGGCAGCAGTCAGTACCCGTCCCAGTCCCCAGTGCCTTGTGAGTATCACCAGCATCTCCCTCGCCTGCTTCTAACCCCAAACCGGACACCAAAACAGGCTGTGTATTTACAGATGAGGGCTGACTTTCAGTGTATCCTCTTCTCTTACAGTTATCCTTCTGCCTCCTTCCTGATGCTCAGCAAGGGAATTCCTACATGAATTGGTCAAAGTCTACTCCTCTCTCCCTGCTGTAAGTTGTTCCTAATTACCATTTTTATAATGACCTTAATCAGCCTCTATCTTGAAAGGTAACTTCTCCCAGCCCCGCGTTCTCTTTAACATGGATTAGCGAGTTTCTCAGGACACAGATAATGTAACCATAGATGTCTAGAGGGAGGCCAGGAGCATACAAAACAAATGTGCTTTCTTAAACTATGATTCACTAATAAAAATGTGGAAAAGAGTAGGCACAAGTGGCAAACCCTGTTACACTTCTTTAGCTACCTCACTAATCCTCCAGCCTGTCCTCTTCCTCAAGAGAGTCTTGTTTTGCTCGTTTTCTCTACAACTTGAAAGTAGGCAGTTGCTTGCATGGAGACAAGGTAATCAAAGCCCAGGATACTACACAGTAAGCTAGACCTATGTTTTCAGGCAAAACCCTTAGATACTGCAGCAATTTCAGATGCATGTTTTAAAAACAATGATTTTACTTAGAGAGGTAAATGAATAATACAGTCATTACAAAACCCCTAAGTGAGTTCTGGTATTTTTTAAATTTGACATACTTTCATGTTCCCACATTTTCAGAATTTGACATGCCACTGGTTGTCATCTTTAGGTTTATTCCTTACAGTATGTGGGGCAGGTCATACGTTTCAGATCCCCTCAAACTCAGGAAGGTATCACCAAATCAATTTTACATTGGCTTCACATTTTTCAAACTTTTCTTCACAATCATGAAAGATAATTTATTTTTACAATACAGATTTAGATTCTTCTGCACAATCCTGCACAAGAAGTAAATTTAATTAAATTCAGCAGCCACAAAAGTGCAGAACATATAGGTCCCTCTACATAATCTTTGAGAGTCACTGCACAATTACGTATAGGTGGAAGTCTCTGAAATTCTTAAATGCAAATGTTCTTACCATCAAACTTTTAATATCTTCAGTATGGAAAATGGTTGCTGAATTCAACTTGACTTCCTTTCATAATAGTTTTGTATTAATACCTCTTTGTTCTGTATGTTATCTTTAAAATATTGGTCGCATGTTGCCTCTTGACGGTCTTTCTCTACCCTCTCGCACAACTTTCATCCATCAGAATTTTTCTGACCCTTAAACATAAGGAGCTGACACAGTTAGCTTCAGAAATGCAGAATGGCACCATGGACCATGCATTCCGGTAATGACCACATGTATCACACAAATGCTGCATACTTTGTTAAAGATTGTAACCTGTGTAGAAATAAGGCACGTCAACAACTGCGAATGCCATGGGTTAATATCTGTAACTTTAGGATTTCACATGTCCTTGGAAAGAACAGCTGAGGCTCTGTGCATTAGCACACAGCACTCCTTGATGCTCCAGGCTGCCATCCAGGCAGCGTTCTGAGCGTGCCTGAACTACAGCATTTGGCTTCACAAGAGCTGACCATGCACTTGGGAAGACTTAAGCATTTGTCTTGTGTCTTTCAGGCTTCAGGGAAAAAAAAAAGTCACTTTTTTACTTGAGTACAGTCCTTTTAATGGCAACACATTTCTGCCAAGAGAATTCAACTTCAACTAAGCAAGCTTGCTGAACACTACGTTGATGAGTACTGCAGAAAACAAGTTGCACAAATTTAACAATGGGAAATTCATACAAGATTTACTGCCAGTACAGATGTCGGTAAACATTTCAACCTGTGTCTAAATCATTGAAACTAGAGTTAAAGCACACAACATTTACAAGCTGTAAACCATCGTTATGAGCCAGCTATTGAAAGGGTTATTATTTGGGGAAGTACATTACTTCCTGCCCTCTCCAGGGAAATGATGGCTGTGCATTTTACCTTTTGCAGTGCTGGATGCAGATGCTGGTCTGGAGGACCTCTTGCGCTGTCCATTCTCTACAGTTTCCTGTGAAGCGGCAGAGTCCTCTGTTCTTGAATTTCTTCTATTTGGAGTTTTAGACTTTTCACAATTCTCTTTTGTCTCATTACTAATAAAGTGGGACAAAATATTTCTGATGAAGTGTAAGAAGAATTATGTTTTTCTATGCAACTCAGACAAGCTGGAGGATGGACCGACACAGGTACCAGTTCCGGACTATTAGCATTGAAGATATGAAATGCTAGAGATACCAGAAGTTTTATCAGATGAAGAATGACCTGAGTAAGCCAGAGTATAGTCCATTTCTATTAAAAATTATCAGAGGATACAGAATTGAGAAGTCCTCAAAGAGAATATTTTCAACATTAGAAGACCAAGAAATTAGATGCATTATAAATTGTCTGCTCTGTTTTCCACAGGTGCCACCATTACTGAAGTCTAGGAAAAGCAAACAAGTTACATTAGAGACTGCTATGATATGGGAATACAGAGTTGAAATTGCAGATGAACATGAGGAATTATGAACTCTTCTGTGAGTATGCCAGCTTTTGTTTTTGCTGAAAAGACTCACTCCATTGATCCAAGTGATTTCTTCACATATTAAAAAGCTTAAGGTTTATTTAAAACTTTCTTCAAGCTTTAAAGCTTGAAGTTAAAATCCTTTTTTTAATAACAGAAAACTTTTTCTGGTATAAAAAAATAATTTTGGGTAGTGTGGAAATCTGTGTTTCTTGTCACTGAGACAATAAATGGAGTGCTACATTTTGCAATTAAACCCCTCTTTTATTTTATCACTCTTAACCCTGTAACCTTATTCTGAGGTTTGGGTATTTTCTCCTTAATGCATTAATGCCAGACAATTTCCAATGACTAAGTGGTTTCTGAAGATTAAGCTAAACTTATCTGCTGTGAATTCAAAGGTAAGTAATTAGCCAAATAAATTATTCTGCTGATAATGGAAAAGGAGAAATAAAACTCATTTCATGCCCTTTGGGTGATACTTGCAAGATTTCAAGAAAGGCTACCTGAATCAGAGAACTGACTGAAAACACACAGAGCAGACCTGTGCATTACAGAGGTTCCACTACAGTGTCACTGTTTCAGAGGAAGTCCTGCTTTGAGAAGAAAAACTACTACAAATACTTGTAGTTTTAAGTAACAGACATCTGAAATAAAACACAGTTTGTCAATGAAAGGAGAAACAAACATTCTCAAGCAAGAAAACACAGCAGAGGAGAATACGGAAGCATGTGGATTGTCTCAGATACAAAATAAATATTGAAATCTATTTCCCTGTAAGGCAATATTATGGGCAATCTATAAAGTGAATCCCCCAAACAGGTCACAAACTGGTCTTCTGCTAAGTAACCTGGGCAGCTGAAACAACAGCCACCTGCTTCAGAGGATATCTCGAGGTAAGCAAACGGGCATTATCAGATGAAGTTCAGTTATTACAGAGAATTTTTACAGATTCTAGTGACTAATCCATTGCTTGGATTGTCTCATAGGAACCAACACATCACTTCTCTCCTTTTATAGGAGGAAATCAAATTGGCCCAAGTAAAAATATTTCTAGTGCTTTGCAGGTTGCAAGGTTCCTCTTAAGGTTTGTACCATATGGCATTGAGCTCCAGGAGCTCAAAGCTGACCGCTGTATCAGCCCATCACTAGATTCACAGTTTGCCTGAAAACTTTCCTTCTTTTCCAGTCGTGCTCAGAAAAGCATCAGTCCAGAAAAATCCACAGAGAAAGGCACTTATGGTAACTTCATGTGCTGACTGAGTTTGGAGAATGGTCACACAAGGGACACTTCATTTGGAGAATCCGCTCATCTGCCAAGTGTTGCACCTCCAGCTTTTTAGAAAAATTCTACCCTAAAAAAAACTTGTGAAATTTCAGTTCGTCTTTGATAAAACTAGAAAGATCCCTATCCATGTGAAGGTAAATATAGTTAAATACTGAATACAGAGTCATTCCTGATCTGAGAAAATGTACTGCATTACCTCCCTTACAAAAGACGACACTGCCTTATTTCCAGTTGAACCAAATGAGTGAATTGCACCTCTTGCCCTGCCTTAGGGGATCACTCCACTGACGAGAGCAGCATCAAAAACCTGGTCAGTTGTGCCAGTACAGTGATCCAAAAACCTTATGAAGGTCTGTCATTACGGCTGCCTAGGCTGAATTTAAGAGCCAGGTGGGTTTAGAATCTAACAGAAATAGATCTTGGAAACCATATTTTCTTCTGACAGAACAGAACCATTTGAAATTTGATCTTTTAATTACTGAATGTCTTAATCTGGACAAGATGGAAGTTTCAACCTGGCTTCCCTATCAGGTTTCGGCAAAGTGTCAACAAGAAAACACAGAGGAAGCCTGGAGAAAACAGTCACAAAGGCAGAAGAAGAACAAACTTCAGAAAGACTTACTTTCAGAAAACAAAGATTCACATGACAGCTAAGCTGCAGGCTTTGGGGGTTCTGGCTTTGATTTTTTTCCAGAAAATATCAGAACAGTGGAACCATCAAGACATGCAACACTCAGGGCTGAAGGGCTAAGAGGAAACACTGCCCAAATCATGAAGACAGACTCAGGAAAAAGTTACCTTACATTCTACATTTCAGCAATGTTTTGAAACATTCAACTATCCCAATTTCTTAGCAGGACAGAAAGGGTATGGACAAGAAAATGAAGAGCAGTAGTAAAAGTTGTGCAACTGAAGCAAAGAGAAAGGGACTTCCTCCCATGAAAGCTATATCTATTCTGAATCTACACAAACTATCTCCTTACCTTTGACCAGCAACTACTGGAGCATTTGTTTCAAGTTCTACAAAAGAAAAAGATAATTTTAAAGTCTGCTGTAGAAATACATATCCGCTGACAAGGCATGACTATCTCACATTTTTTCTCATTATGTATTAGGTCTGAAGAATAAACTTCTCTCTCTCAAGGCAAAGCAAGCTAACAATAAGTACCACATCAGCCAAGTGCTCCTTCTGATTATGGCCTGCACCAGCTAAGACAGAGAAAAGTTAAAAGGAACCCTGAAGAAGAAAACTGTAGAGAAACTTCCTGACAAGGGCTACTGTCCTCTCCCTTTTTAAACTTCCATTTTAGACAGTTTATTGCTTCTAAAACTTCTAGGTTTTATTAGTTTAAACCTTAAAAACACTAATCTGGATCTATTATGCATGTAAAATTTTGCCTTAACCCCACCAACTCTCGGAGCAATATCTTCTAATGCAAAGGAAGACAATTTTCTGAAGCCCAATTATACTTCCACTGAATTGAAAAAATCTCTCAGGAGATTATGTAAAGAGAAGTCTGACCTGCCTTCTTTCTCTCTCTCTTACATAGTGATTTTATACATAAAGATCAGGTTTCCTTTTGAGTCTTCACCACAATAAACAGCTCTCCTTTTTATCATATAAGATACCTAATCTTTTTACTATCCATCTTTTAATTCTCCCCATATCCACGAGATTCTTTGTTGATAGGGATTATCTATACCTAAACACAGCACCTCTCATGAGAAACTGCCACTGGTTTAGGGACTACCATTACAATGTAATGTATTAACTCACTGTTTGTTTGTCACATTGCCTTTACTCCGTCTCACCCTTAAACAACCTGCAGTCTTTGGGATAGTGGTGCATAAAACTGTGGCTTTGCCTTTAAGATCAATTTAGCACCCAAGAAGAAGGAACAAAGGTGTAAAAAAAGTAAGAAAACAGATAGTATCTGTTCCCTTATGTTAAATACCCCTTACAATTTGTATTGCTGGAATATCAGACTCTTCACTGTAAGTGTATATAGCACCATCTAGGAAAAACAGATTTCTTGGTAACAAAAGAAGAATAGACTAAGCAACATAAGGAAAGAGTTACTTTTCTTTCTACTCAAAATTTGAATGGGGAGAATATCCAATAATAAAAGTCAGTAATGTCAGTGCTTCCCCCTCCCAGCAGGAACTCCCTAATGCAGCCACATCAGCACTGGGGCAATGAGTCAGATGCCAATCGACAGGGTGTGTGAACATCTTTGTTTAAGTGGAAGTTCAAAGAAAGGAATTTAATACAACTTGTACTTTCTGAAAGCTCTACTTCTAATCATATTAGAGATGGCAAATCAATGGCGAGTGGCACTTCCCATCCGCAAGTCCACATCTATCCATTTTCCCTACTCATCTTGGAAATTACTTTTTTAAAACACCACAGAACTGATGGTGAGACACCATGATAATAGATGACAACAACAAAAAGTAATCTGCCAGGGCTCCATCCTTGACACACTGCTGAGGGTTCATTAAAAGTTGAAACTCTAAAACTTATGGTCCCAGCATGGCTTTAGAAAATATTTTCAGAAGTGTCCCACATAAAAGAAAAACTCCTACTTGCTCTTAACAAAACTTCAAAACTCAAACACAACATATCATTACAAATGCAGTCTCTCCACAGATTATGACTATCTAAAAACTGCCCTGGTGATTTTTTCATTTGTTTTACTTGATCCCATACTGAATCTCCAACAAGGCTTTGGAGACTTTTAAAGCACAATGTATCTAAAAAAGAAAATCAATCCCAAAAGCACAAATAAAAAAAATAAAAAAAACAAACAACCCCCAAACTACCAAGCATATTAGTGACCATTAAATATGCATTAAAATAAATGAATTTTCAATTACAAAGAGTTTAGTTCACTTATATTCCGCTTTTCCAAAGTAAGATTTACCTGTTCTTTGAACAGTACTTTCTGATGGTGCAACTGAACTTTTTTTCTGTGTTAAATGCTGAGAGGATGCTAGAATAAAAGTGGAGGGAAAAAGCATTATTTTCAAAGGGAGTCACAAGAATTTTCTGTTGTGCAATTGGGCTGCTTTTACAAAATGCTCTATCTTCCAGCTTACCGCATTTTTTCATTTACAGATGCAATTTTTTTAACCTACCCTCTACTTTCCCCCCACCACACATACCTCCCCAGTTTTAGAAAAAAGTTTGGCAAAACTATCCCAAGCGACTTTTCTCAAACTAGAATAAGTGATGAAATTAAGTATCATAAAACACATTTTTAAAGGTAACAGCTTTTCACCAAACTGAGAAATGAAACAAAGTCCTAAAAATTAAAGAGTTTAGTCCCTCTCAGTTTAATGCTCATTTCAACGGAAGTTCTGAGGAAAAACAGCATCTTTATTAATGAATCAATGCCCTCACTCTTTCAATTAAATTGCAAGAGGGCAAAATATGCTCCAGAGGCTCCCTCGAAGTCCTTTAGCAATAAGATCATGTGACTTAACATTTCTTAGGTTGCCAAGTTAAAAAATAAGATGGAAAAACAATTCTTGTTGGGCTAATGCTTTCTAGTCTCCTCTTATACGTCATAATGAATTTACAAAGAACATCAAGATAAAAAGTTAAACATTCCTGTTTAAAGAATATCCACTTCCATTTTTCTCCTTACAAACCAGAATTCTTTCTGTGAAGCTCAAAGTAATAATTTCCATTTTCTAGTGGCATACAGCTACAACAACCTAATAGCCACAGGGAAAGTCACATTCAAGCTGAACTTCTCAGTTCCACTGACTTCTGTGGATTTTATCTTCCATGATTTTATCTTTTGTGTCTAAACTCATGATGTAAAGCACAATGGATATTCGGACAGCTTACTTCAAGAGTGATGGTTTATTTCCACACCATTTTCAATAGATTAAAAACAGCATCAAGAAATAGCAGCAATGTCATAAATAAAGTCTGTCAGATGCTCAAATTAAAATGGTAAAGGAGAAAACAGTTCAGACGTGAAGGTATTTTATGTTTTTGAATTGGACACAATTCACTTATAATAACTTTTTCAGGTATGTCTCTGAAATGAGCATTTTAATTCTTCCCTAGACATAAGGGGTTTTGGCGTTTCTTTTTCTTCTGGAGGTTGTTCAGCTATTTCCTTAGAGGGTTAAGGTTATTCAAAAAGGGAACTAGTATTATTAGGATTAACTCAAAATATCATAATTAAGTCAATAAATCGAAATAAGTTACAAAAATGAAAAGTCTGGCAAGACTGAAGCAGAATACTAGTATATCTAACAGTATAAAAGGCACCTTAAGTACTACTTTTGTCATTACTGATACATCCACATTTTCTCCTTAATTCTAAGAGTTACATGAAGTCACTTCTCTGTTACTGCATCATATGTTCATGACAAATACCCCATCTAAGCAGTAAGTGGAAACTGAAATAAAACATCTGAAACGTGAATCTCAGTGAAATACAAGCCTGTGTCACTCGGATATTAGAAACAAAAAAGCAGTTGTTGGCCTTGCCTACAGTGTCTAAATTTTATTATGTTAATGGAAAAAAGCACCTAGGAAGTTAACAAAAGCAATCTTGTTTCTTCTACTTACGCAGGGTAGCACTGGACTTACCTGTACTTTGTAGCAGTTCCTGATGTGCTCCTGCTTTTTCCTCCACCACACCAACCCCAGTTTGCTCAGCTGGTAAACTGCTGTGGTTACTACCATTAGTGCTTGGTGCTGCAGGCACGGGGTCTGGGACTGCAAGAGTGGTTACAACCGACAGGACGCTCGTAGGAGGAGTGCTTGTTGGTACGCTTGGAGATGCAGAGGCAGGAGCAGCAGCCGCAGTGCTGACACTCGAACTGCCAGCCCCAGAAGTGCTCTGTTTTATAAGACTGGGTGCTGGAGGTGTCACAGTTTTATTATCTAGTTCTGCTGGTGATTGCTCTGTTCCCAAACTATTTGGGACTGACATTTCTAGTCCCTGACCTTCTGCTTCTCCATCCAAAGCATATTGCTCTTCCCCTTTCTCAAGGGAGCCAGTGACTTTCTTGCATGCTTTAGTCAGCAAGAGTTGGCCAATCTTGTCTACTTTTCCCTTTCCCTTACTCGAAGAAACAGGACTGCGTCTGTTCCCAGATCCTGGACTACTCGTAAGAAGAGGTGAAACCACAGGTCCAGACTGCATTGCTGTAACAGAGCCCTGGTCGCTTGACCCACCACTTTGAGAAGTGGTCTCCTCTGGGCTGAAGTCTTTGACTTGCTGAGCAGGAGGATGTGAAGGAACATTGGAAGAAGTTGTAGCAGGAGAAGACAGCTGAATAGGAGGTGCCAAGGGATTAAGAACCAGTGGCCTGCTGGTGGGAATACTAGAAACAGGACTGCTGGACGATGTGCTGGGAGGAGCGGGCCCAGAGAACTTTATATTCTGCGGTATGTGCAAAGGACCAACAACCGCAACTGACTGAGGCATTAGACTAGAGTTAGAAGTCATCGGGGCTGCTGGAATCGTACTTGATTGAGAGCCCTTCATAACTTGAATTATTGACGATGAGTTTATAAAAACGGGTGTAATGAACTGTGGCCGGGAGTTAGACTGAACTGCTGACTGTCCCTCAGAAACCATAACTTTGCTCCCTACGTTGGGCATTGTGACAACAGTCGACACCAACGCAGGTTGCAAGTGAGATGGCAACGGTGCTGATGTATTAGCAGAAGATGTAATAGGGTTTGAAGTTACAAAAACTGTTATCTGGTTGGGGGGTAAAGAACCTGAAATAGAAGAGCTGACAGGCCTTTGCATTACTGGAGGAACACTCTGTGCAACATTTGAGTTCATTTCTCCCAGTTCCTGGTGCCCTGGATTTGAACAGGGCTCATTATTTTGAGGCAAGCTAAGTGAATTAGATGGCTCTTTGCTCAAGGATGAATCTTGTAGTGGAGGAATGACAGCTATCTTCTTTAGCTCCTCACCAGTAGTGACTATCGGTGCCATTTCAAGACCAGTCAGCCCAGGGGGCTTAATGGTTACATTAGGAGCTCCAGAATTATCAAGAAGTTGACTTAAAGAAGTTGGTGCCTCCCTCATAGCTGGAGATACCATGGTTTTACTTTCCTCCATGACTGGAAGCTTACTGGTGTCTAAGGCTTGCCCATCTTTTTTTGACTGTTCTTCTGAAACCAACATTTTCATTTCTGGAGTAGGGATACCTTTTAGTTCAATACTCGGCTGGTCTTTGTTACCTTGGACACCTTGTGCACTTTGACACTCATTATCTTGAGGCACACTAAGGCTCTCTTTATTGTCTTCAGGAATGCCAGTCATAGCAGGTGCAGAAATAGCAGGATTCTGATTACTTAGCATGTTATTATTTTGAAAACTTGTAGTCACAGGTGTCGGCAAAGAAGAGGGACCAGCCATCATATTTCTTTGTAATTCCATGTTCTGCAAGAGAGATGGGTTCTGCTGAGTTGTCAATGATAATTTAGCTGCTTTTGAAT
The DNA here is from genome assembly GCF_000737465.1 of Haliaeetus leucocephalus. Classification (NCBI taxonomy): domain Eukaryota; kingdom Metazoa; phylum Chordata; class Aves; order Accipitriformes; family Accipitridae; genus Haliaeetus; species Haliaeetus leucocephalus. The sequence goes on from NW_010972618.1 coordinate 815,175, forward strand.
TCTGTCTGCCAGGGCTTGGTGTAGTTTTCCTACTGGATCCAGGACTAGACCTTCGACTATTGCTTGGACTTGCTCTCTTTGTTCCTCCAGTGTTGGTTTGTTTTCCTGAATTAATGACCACGCCTTCCAATTTGTGTGACTGTGGAGCAGCAAAACTAGACTGATTGTTAATTGTGAGATTTGATGGGGCTTGTCCAATGGCCTTCAAAGTAGTGGGATTAAGACCCTGCTGATCAAATCCTCTATTGAGATTAGGCCTGGGAGGTAAAGGAATATTAATCTGGGGAGGGAACAGACCAGCTATAGAAGCATTGAGTCTCTCTGGAGACAAGCTAATTTCTGATGGTTCTGTGCTAGGCGGACGATTATTAGGAGTCTGAGGATAGTATGGCCTTGGGCTTGCTCTGTTTGGGGTTTTAGGCCTTGAAGTTTGTGATGGGGTGGCAACATTTGGAAAATGGTGTGTAAGAGCACTAGGCAGAGAATTAGACTGCTGCTGGGGACTTGCACCTTGTGCAGTTGAAAGTGGAGACAGTCCAGGTTTGGGTCCCGTCATCATTAATTGGTTCTGTGAAACTACTAAATGAGATGTCAAATTATTCTGAGCTACTGATGCTGGGGGGCCTTCAGCTCCACCTCCTTCTGGAAGGGAGGATACTGATGAAACCTCTCCAAGGGGTGAGCTGGAAGGATTCTGTACATTATCTTGATAAACCATTTTTCTTGCATTATTTCCCAGAGGAGGATTGCCTGGCAAGGAAATTCTTTGTTTATCAGGAGATGGAGGCACTGATCCAGGACCTTGGAGGTTAACCATTACTGGCATGTTACTGCTTTGCTGCATTGGCATTCGTTGAGCATCTGGATTCAGAGGCCCTCTAGGTGGGTGAACTCCTTGTGGTACAGGAAGCCTGACTGATTTGGGATCCTGCTGCATCATAAGCATCATCATCATCTGCTGCTGTTGCTGTGGTGTTTGTGGTGGTGCCTGGGCTTGCTGTGGTGGTGGCTGTGGCTGCTGCTGCTGCTGTGGCTGCTGTGTATGTGGCATGAGTTGAGGTGGCATCTGCTGAAGTGGTCTTTGTTCCACCGGCTGAGATGGATAACCTAAGATGACAAGATGATACATTCATTAAAACCAAACAAGGATCAGAGAAAGCAAAATTCCTGTAACAAACAGGATCAGACAGATAGAAAGTATAGCCAGGAACCTGTTTATCTTATGGAAGAGCCACATTAATGAAACAGGCTTTACAAATAAGGACAAAGATTTTACTTAATTCTTAAAAATATTTTTACTTAATGTGTGAATGACTTGCATGACACTTAATTGGAGATCTCTTAGTGTATCATACCAGCTACTAGCTCCAGATTCATGTCACCTGAAAAGTCTCTGCAGCTGTCCATGGGCTTACTTTCACTTACAAATGCAGAGTTGGACTTTCACTAATTATCATTCCTTAAAACAAACTAAAAATTTGACCGGCCCTGTGGGACATGGACTAGCATACCTGCTACAGGTCTGACATTTTCTAGTGTACAAAGTAGAATCTGTCATGTATTACCTGGCCAAAAACGGTGCTAAGAATCACCTGTCTGGTTCATAATGTAAATTCCTTTGTGGACTTTGGATTTAATCCTCCCTACATGCAAAGGATAATTCCAACTGCAACCTCTATTTCTTAACTCTAAAAAATCAGCCATTGGTTAATGCTAAATTTTTTAAGGCATCAGTCTGTGCTACGGCTAGAAATACAGAAATTTTTACCAATTATGTTATTGCTGAATAACTCTACAGTATTGACTATGGTATCTGCAGGATGATACATGAGAATGTGGCCACCTCTTCATTTTGAGCTAATTCAAAGAAAACAGTTAAACAATGGTACCAATTAGTTACTAGGAGGAAAAAAAAGCTTTGGACTTGAATGTGTGATAACACAAATAAAATAGAACTGTCACAAAGATCAGTTAAAAGCTCTCCTATAGTTATTACATTCAGATAATACACACAAAAATCCTAGTACCTGGTGGCCTACTTGCAAAATCTGAAAGTTTAGGGCCTGAATTATCTAAATTCATTCCTTGTTCTCCAGACATCGATGACTGATCACTCTCCTCCAGGCCAGCTGGACGTGGTTCTGAAGAACTGAAAGAAAAATAATTGCAGTTAAGATCCAGCCCTCACATCAGTGTTTGACTTCTGCTTCCATAACTAAGTACTCAAGTAATTAATTCCTAGCATTTTTCACAGACCAGCAAGTAACTCACTAAAATGCACCGCTACCTCTGGCATAACATGACAAATGTGAACTCAGAGCCTACGTCTGCTGACAGTCACTCCTGTGCCTTAAATACGACCGAAAAGACAAGTTGCCTGGTGCTCTATTGATCTTAAACATTTCTTTCCTTTGTTTCTACCTTGAATCTGAGTTTTATAACCAAGAGAATGCCAATGGATATTCCAAATGATATAGATAAATATATTTAAAATAAACAGGCTTCTCTCTAATACTGCTGTGACATCTGTATAGATTAGTAAGTATCACAGGTAGATGCACAGGCATTTATTTTAATGGTAGCACCATTTCTTCCAGTATTGTACCCAGAAGTGACTAGCTCAGGGTATCAGAGACCTCTGTTAACATCACAGCAAAACCACACTGACGTGTCAGACATTGTAAGTCACCCGCCAGAGCACAGACCTCTGTGGGATACCTGAGGCTCTGTAAGTGATCACAGCACGGTTTGGGTTGGAAGGGACCTTAAAGATCATCTAGTTCCAACTCACCTGCCATGGGCAGGGACACCTTCCACTAGACCAGGTTGCTCAAAGCCCCATCCAGCCTGGCCTTGAACAATTCCAGGGATAGGGCATCCACAACCTCTCGGGGCAACTTGGTCCACTGCCTCAACACCCTCATGGTAAAGAATTTCTTCCTAATGTCTAATCTAAATCTACCCTCTTTCAGTTAAAAACCATTACCCCTCAATCCTATCACTACATTCCCTGATAAAGACTCCCTTCCCATCTTTCCTGTAGGCCTCCTTTTGGTACTGGAAAGCTGCTGTAAGGCCTCCCCACAGCCTCCTCTTCTCCAGGCTGAACAACCCCAACTCTGTCAGCCTGTCCTCATACGGGAGGTGCTCCAGCCCTCTGGTCATCTTCATGGCCCTCCTCTGGACCTGCTCAAGCAGGTCCATGTCTTTCTTATCCTGGGGACCCCAGAGCTGGATGCAGTACTGCAGGTGGGGTCTCACCAGAGCATAGTAGAGGGGCAGAATCCCCTCCCTTGACCTGCTGGCCATGCTTCATTTGATACAGGCTGGGATACAGTTGGCTTTCTGGGCTGTTAAGTGCACACTGCCAGCTCATATTCAGTTTTTCATCCACCAGTACTCCCAAGTCTTTCTCCAGGGGTACTTCATGCTCCAGGAGACTCTCTAGGACCATTTAAAATTGTTCAGATTGAACACCTAATACTTCCATTGAATCAAGACAGCTTTTGTAGACTTCGAAAAAACAAGTTTCCGTAGCTATCAATATATATGGTCAGAGAATGTAAGATAAAGACGGATGAAGAGTAAAAGACCTTAACTGCTTATCGGCTTCATGAATATATGGAGGCTGTAGGGAGATCTACATAGTAAAAGCTCCGAGTTAAAATTAAAGACATCAAAATAAGCCCACTGCCAACAAACAGAGACAGAATAAAGCAGAAATGCCAAGGACAAAAGAAATTTTCAGCAAAATAAGAATTTGAAGTATGTAAAGGTGAAGAGATCTACCTTATTTAATTTTACTCGAGAGTAACAGTTTCTGGCATCTGTACAGCTGACATGGAGAGACCCAGGCCTGTCCTAATGTGCTATTAAGTACCCAACCAATGTTCAAAAAGGAGTGTGTGACTTGAAAAGTCCCTGAACTTTCACAGGTCAAAACTAGGGAGAACATAAGCCAAGAGAGAAGAAAGGTAAGAAATGGGGCAAACAACAGAACCGTTCCAAGCACTGCTGCTGAGCGGACAAGTATTGCCAAAGAAAGTAGTTAGAGTTATACCTTTTGTCTAATCCAGCACACCACCAATTTTTGTGATGCAGTTGTTGTAGGCTTACATGCCTCCACCAATAAATTTGATGAAAATTGGCAAAATACATACACGTGCCCCAGAAGCATTGTATTAGCAGCCACAAAGGAACAAAAATTCTGGCAGCAGTATCACCCAGAGGAGCTGCAGCCTTTGATGTAGGTGCCAGCAAATAACTGGAATAACTGCCTAAAATTGTGAATACAATCTTAAATTTGTAATTTTGCCATTTATTATTTCTCAATAATGGTGGGAGATTAAAAATGCTACAGTTAAAGATTAGATAAAAGCCAATGCAGAGCATCACTGCAAACAGGTTTAACCTAGAAAACAATCATGGTGCAAAATCGATCTTAGAAAACATCTCCTGCCAGATGGGTCTAATCGGGCAAAATGTACAAACCTTGCAAAACAGACATGAGTTTTGTTTGCTAGCAAAGAAGAGCAGTTATTATAGGAAAGACTACTACGGTAATCGCTGGAAAACTTAAACATAACTTGAATTTTGAAGGTAGCTGAAATTCACTGGGCATATTTAGCAACCACCACCCATCAAAACCCCCCAAATTCTGAATACGAATAACAAGCAAGATGAGAAGGTTGTGTGAGGGGGACAAATATTCTGTATTTTTTTTTCTTTCCTTTTTCTCTGGATGTAAAAAAAAAAAACCAAACCCCAAAATACCAACTGCACATTACATACAGTATGGATAGTCATAAGTGAACCCTTTGCTCCACCAGTGGCATTCTCAAGCACATTCTTCAGATAAAAAATCCCTCGTCAGACTGGAGACAGAACTCCAGAAGACAAAAAATAACCAAAACACCCCCTCTCCACCCCCCCAAACCAAAAAGGACTGCAGATGCTGAAATAAGGTGTGCAAAAATAAAATTACAGTACAGATGCAAGCAGAACCAGCCCTGCCGACACAGTACAATGCTCTGCAACAACTGCTGCTTTTATAGAAAGGCACTCGTCCTCTGATGCTAAATGAGTTTCATTTCCCATGTGTACAGGGGGACTGTCACCTCCAGACCTGGAGTTAAAAGCTCTCTAAATCTGGTTGAGAAAAATTTCTTTGTCCTGCAGTGCTGTTCACCAGCTGCACATCACACTTCACACTGGATACTGCAAATCTGAATGCCAGCAGTGATTTCACCAAGTGTATTATTTCTGTTCTAGCTGTACATGATGTTTACGGTCTGTGCACAGGGGAACATTAAACAACTGTTTGTTTGTGCATGTATTTAATAGAATTAACTAACATGTTTTATCTACAATCACATTTCCTCTAGCATCTTTTTCTCAGTTTACACCCCCTTACCTATAGTCTTCAAGTTCAGAAAACAGACGCACTTTTAAACAACCTACTTTTCCAAAATAGCATTGGAATGAAAACCAAGACAAGTTCCTCAATTAAGCAAACCCTTAAAACTATTTTAGACTCAGATGAATAAACTCTTTCAATAGCTCACTTATCCTACATACATTCCAATATGGCTCAGTCTACAAACCATATTTGCTAAAGGTACTTTTGTTATTATATTATTACATCTCAGAAATTATTTCTAAGAAAAAAAACCGAATCATTTTGAGCATGTTTATCAAATTAGCTGCATTTCTACATAAGGTTTGCTGCTCTGAATTCTAAAATTTCTAAGGAAGAATGACAGAGAAGAAGCCGAAGTGAAAAGCATCCTGTTTGCTTCTGACGCAGAAGAAAGTGATCCAAATCAAATTTAAAAGAATCAGCTGTTCCAAGAGAGGAAAATGCTGAGCTTGCCTAACAATGCTAGGGAAGCCAAGAGCAAATGAGGCAGGAAGGTATTGCAGCCAGTTCTCATAGCAGTCACCCTCCTTTTGCTGGAGTATAACCTCAAAAAATATTTTTAAGGATAGCTCCCTTCTTAATGCTCCTACAAGAATAAAGTGATTAATATACAGCCCATTAAGAAACAAAATGCTAATCCATATCAGGTGCCAAAACAGCATTCTGCAGGTAGCAATCGCAAGAGAATGTTCACTGAAAATTTAAGTGATAGAATAAGTACAAAGTGGTATTTCCTTTGTTAAGTACGCCAATATCTGATTAAAAGCCTGGTTTAAGAGTTAGGAATTCTTTTTGAGTTGTCATAGCTCAATAGACAAGCTGTAATTTAGGCTTCTTTTGTTGTGAAAACTTTTTAATGAACAAATAGTCTTGTGGGGCTTTGTAAGCTCAGAGGAGAGCTTTATATATCTGTTTCTTGATATTCCCAGGCCACACTGAAGCTGGGTGATCATCAGTAAGACCAATGAAAACAAAATCCTAACAAGGCTTTTCTTTTCAGAAGAGAGTGCTCCCTCTGAATCCTCTGTCATTTCCATGGCAAGACAGCTCACTACGGTAGTAGTTACTATTATTTTATTGGAACCTATTTAAAATTGAAGCTTTTTTTTTTTTTTTTTTCCTTCACATAGCACCAGATCTTTCCTACCTAGAAATACAAGGCCATTTTTGTCTTTGGTTTGGGGCAAAAAACCCCCACTTTCCATGAAAGATGCAGATGACTAATAGTGATACAAGGTTTGCGTATTTTACTTCACTGCAAATTATCAGCAGTGCCTTCTGGTACTATACAAATTGCTGTTGGGTAGCAGCTATGCAACATGAATGTTTTTGATACAAAGAAAAATAAGACATTGTTATTGTTTGAAAGACATCTGGATAGCTTTAAATGTCAGGTGAACAACAAACAGGAAAGTATCTGCTTGTTATTTATTTGAGACTCTCTGCAGGATCTAATGTATCAAAAGCAAGAAGATGCACATTCTACCATTATGCTACTACTATTCTTTACAACTGGACCACACAACACTACCTTGTGCAATATACCGTTACAAACTGCTCCTGCCAAATTACTTGCATTTAAGATTTCTGGAATGGCAAAATTAAGACACCTATATGCCCTCATGTATCTCCCTTCCACAGAGCCAAAGACTATCAAAACTAGAAAGCTCAGCACATCAACACCTATGGCCTTCCCTACAGGCCTGCCCTGCTCCTTGTGGCAGCACTGCAGCTGCACGGATCGTGGCTGTCCGTAGCTGCCCACCTGGGCATGAATGATCCCTGTTCTACACATTGCAGAAGCTGATGAGGTTTAACAAGTCAGGCACTGCAAGAGACAAGCTGGTATCTCAGTTTCCAAATCACCCCAACATTGCAGTCTAATCACACATTGGCCACTTGGTTCTAGGTGAGTTACTTTAACCAGGTTTTCACAGCTGGCCATAGACTGTTCACTCCTTCAGATTTAATCTGAAATCACATGGCCTGTTCTGCAGCAGTGTTGAGCTGATAAGCCATACCAGGACCATATATAATTATATAGCAGGTATTTGAAAGACTTTTTTCAAGGCCTATTATATTAGCATTTTTGCATTATCTTTGCTATGCAGCATTTCTGCATCTGTAAAATGCACGTAACAGCTCCTGCATTTTATTTTAGTACTAGTTAAACCAATTAACAATTGTCACAGAAGATCACTTGCTATAGATAATGCGAGTTGTTTCAGTCCAGAACTAAAATGTCCATGAGAAAATTAATTCCATTTTCATGAAGGAATCTTGACATTGTGCATAAAATGCAGGTTGTGGCTACGCACTGAATAACCAAGGGAAAAAATAAAATATCGAACAGTTGCTTAGTACTTGAATGCCATCCACTCTTTGCACTGAACTGGACATCTGTCCCTGGAAAAGGTGGCATAAACTTCAGGTTAAAGACTTGCAATGATTATTCAAAGGATTGGGACTGGTGGAACCAGAGCCACACTAGTAGCTTAATGTGCCTTTGCTACCTTTTTGTTTGTTTAAGAATTTAACTTTGGAATTTCGATATTCTTGGGTTATAATTTTCTGTGCAGAGTTTTTCCATTTTTTCTAAAGCAAACTGGAAACAATCCCCAGATGTTCCATCAGATGGATTTCTGTCAATGCCCCTGTGGCTCATCTGCAGCATCAGAATAATTAGATATAGCATATCTGCCTTTACCATTTTAGCTAAATAATGGTACAGCAGCACTAGTCTACCACCCTGTGCTGGTATTAGTAGACTGTCAACAGCAAAAGGTTATAGGACAGCTGGTCAACGAAGAATACGCTGGCCAAAGAGGAATGAAAGGATTCAGCAATCTCATATTTCCACTCAACAGGTACATTCATTCATCTCTCAATATTACCCATTTGCCTCTTCCCTCTCAGGAGTTGTGGGTTTTTTTTCCATCCTAATCTCTCCTAGGCCAGGAAGACCACCACTGCTTGGGCCTGTTATCCTCATACCCAGGAAGTACCAGATTCCTCCCCCTAAATTCTAGTTGCAGCTTCAACTAAGAGAGAAGTCCAGCTCAATTCCAGGCAGAAACACATCCAGATATACATATAATTCAGGAAACAACCCCCCCAAAAATCTCTACTGTACATGTGACATGGAGGCTTCTAATTCTTCTGAAAGTACTTCCCAGCCTTTGATCGTGGCTGTCAGGCTGCTTAAAAAAGGCAGCCTCCTCTTCCAAGGGCTGTGGCACCATGTGCCACATTCTACACTTCCTTTACCCAGTAAACATAAGGAACAGTGCCATTAAAATTGGGTTTATAATTGATCTGGGATGTTTGCATGGGTTTTTTTTAATCTTGAATGAACTTTCCAGTGGCAGAGTTGCCAATGGGTTATCATTTAACTCTTGAGAGAAACTGCTAGAATATGAAATAATACAGGTCCTTTCTCACCCCATACTTGCTGAAAAAATATTGACAAGTTGCCTGTGGAGCCTCCCCATGCCCCTTATAAAAACAATGTAATATTAAACCTACGTTGTTTGTTCTAGTTGTTGATTATTTTTCTTCTTCCTTGGAGGCTTCTTCTTCTTCGGCTTGTTGGCATTCTGATTATTTTGTTTGTTGTTCACACCAAAGTGCCCTGCTGATATATCGCTTTGTAGAAGGTTAACCAAGAGCGGACTTGTGAGTGTAACATCTTTATTGACAGGAAAAACAGGATTCTGCCCACAGGAAATCTGATTCCCATTTGGCGTTCCACTAAACCCTGTATTGAAAGGCAGCCCATGGCCAGAGAAATGACTCCCTGAAGCATTGTTGTTTCCTTGCATTGCTTGCATGTGAGAAGGCACCATGTTTGGCTGCTGCACAGGAACATCCGGTAACATCTGTGTCAAGTTCACATCATTATTTGTTGTAGTAGTAGTATCCCCAAGTTGCTGAGATATGTGAGGACCAGGTCCAGTGGGTCTTAAAACTTGCCCTTGAATTCCCATAACCTGAGAAGGATTACCATTCACAGGGCCTTGCTGTGCCATCATCTGCCCAGTGAACTGCACCATGTTTCCTTGCATGTTTGGGGTTGGTCCTCTCATCAGTTGAGCTGGCCCCGTCATAACATTGGACTGGTTTTGAGTACTAAAAGGCTGTTTATTTCCTTGCATCTGAGTGGTCATCATCTGCTCCATCATTGAGTTTTGCTGCAACAAGACCTGGCCCTGAGGTCCCATCATCTGATTGTGTGTAGACATCATCTGTTGTCCCTGCTGGGGAATCATCTGTTTGGGTGGGGTCATCCTTTGAGGAGAAGGACCAAGATTTTGGTTTTGTGGTGTCACCATCATTTGGCCTTGTGGCATGAGCTGAGTTCGAGAAAGTATCATCTGGTTTTGAGGATTCAGCGATCCCTGAGCCTGAATGTTTACCATCTGTCCTTGAGAGGATACAATTTGCTGATGCATTCCCATAAGCTGAGACTGTGGTCCTTGCTGAGGCTGTCCCTGTATGTTGCCCATGTTAACTTGCGGCACCCCACTAGCACCAGCCTGCTGGTTGTTCATATTTCCATGAAGTCCCATTAGATTGGTCTGCACCATATTTGGTGGGCCATGTGGTGCTTGCATCTGATTTTGAGGAGGTCCAGATCCTTGGCCACCTTAAAAAAAAAAAAAAATTGCCAGTAAGAAACTGATTGGAATGGTATAAGAGTTTTCACAACTTTCGATGTTGAGTAAGTACTCCAAAATTTTTTTCCTCCCTTTTCAAATGAACTGGAATATCTGACACATTTGCAGTCCTGTGATGCAGTGTTTGATGCTACAGATACATGTCAGTTGTCAAAAGAGAACATCATACTTCTCAAAATAAACACTTAGACTGGTATTTCCCATGTACCCCACTGCAGAAGACATAAAAAATTTAATTTCAGTTGTTACCTGTATGTAAGTTTGAAAATCTTCCATAATATCACCTAACTCAACAGAGTAATTCCTAACCAAAATAAGCTTCAAACCTTGAGGTTATTTTATAACGGGTTAAAAAATAAATACACACAGAGTACTGATGAAATGACATTATCAGGGTACCCATAATCCAGATAAAAGACTAATAATAGAATTGTTAAATGGAGACATTTATGAACTAAAGATTTAATTTTTACAGGTCTGACGATAAGCAGACTTCCAAAGCTTTCAAAGGAACTAATAAATTATCTTTTCAAAGCAGAACAAGATTATTTTGTTGTTGTGCTTCTAAGATAATAACACAATTTTTTTTTTTTTCTGGAAAGAAGTTCCTTTTGTATTGTACCATTACCCCTAGGCTCCAAATTTCAGTGCCACTTCCATTCCACTTCTTAACAGATACTTCTGGATCCTAGCACCAGAGTCCTAGTCAGTAATAGCTGGGTTGTTTGAAAAGCCATGAGCAGCCTCCTGCTTGTCTTTTCTTCATTTAGCAATACACACAGAATGCCCCTGCAGCCCCAGCTAGTTAACTCCCTATTAATGACAAGAGTTTAATGTTTTGGTATCTGTATTACACAAGTAAGGGCGTAATTTTCTACAAAAAAGAAAAAACTGAGGAACACCACATCCCAAACAGACCTGTGTGCTGCACGTTTTGGCTAGTTTGCAGCTGCGGCGCTCCACTGTTCACTGGTGTTCCTGGAGCTGTGGAAGGCACCTGACCTTGCATGAAGTTCTGGTTAGCCTGGCCTGCAGGGAACCCTGGGGGGAGGCGCTTGGGTATTCCTGAACACAAGGATTTTCTTATTAGTAAGTACGGAAAACAGGACTTAAAAAAAAAAGAGAAAAAAATCTACAACTGGACTGTGATAGGAAGGATACCTTTGAGTCTGTACTGTTACATTACAGGTTTAGGCAGAAAGTGTTTTTTGCCAATACACAAAACCCACTGAAGACATTTATAGTTCTTATGTGTGCAATAATTCTGCCTAACAAACTACTATGACTCAGTTCAAACTGTAATTTAAATACAAAACTTACCCCACAGAGAAGGCAAAAAGTCCATGTTTGACTTCTTAGAAACTAGAAATTGAAGTAACATAGTTCGCTGTTTTCTCCTCTACTGCATCTCAACTCTAATCAGGCCCTCAACTTACTCCATGTACGCAAACACAAGTAACTTGCATTTGTTACCGTGACGCGCTCCTCTCAACAACTCTCACCATAACACACCAGGTACACACTCCTTGGCACTGCTGCTGTGTGTACGGACACTCAAAAACCTCCACAACAGCTGCTCATTCAAGTAACCCTGCTATTCTTACTGCAAGAGCAAGTAATTCTATCAGGCCCCTATCTGGCACAACACCCACCCTTTGATGTATCAAAACATCACTGCTGCCCTGGGACAAAGCGCAAAACCTTCCCTCTGTCTACCAATGTGAGCAGCAGCAGCATAAATGGATTTAACAGAACCCACTTCTTTTTAACTCGCTGTCAAATAGACGATGCCACAGACCTAGAAGCAACCCTGTCCTCCCTTATGTTTCTGACCCACAATATACAGCCAGAATTTGACTTTGGTTCCTTCTACAGTTATAGCTTTCTTGCACACTTAATTGTATTGCTTGTGTTAATTAATCTGGTCTTATGTTTGTAATTAATATTTCAAGATAATCAAGTTTACAGGTCAAACAACAAAACACATCTGCAAATATGGAACATATACTTCTTGAAACATCACATCACTGGACTCTAGTTTTAGTTCTGCTAAACATTCAGGAAAGTTTTGCACACTTGAACTGAGAAAAAAAGAAGTGTTAACTTGGCCTATTCCAAATCTAATATAAATTCTGATTTGCTAAATTAACTAGGCAAAATGGAAAGCATTTGAATGTATTCATTTACACCAAACCTTTAAATGCAAGATGGCTCAAAAATTGAAAGATCCATAATTACAATTTAATTAACATATTTGTTGCAGTGAGGAATAAGCATGCACAGAAGCCAGGCAAAAATCTCAGCAAGTGGAAGCAACACAGCTTTACTGAAACCAATGGAATCCTGTCTTTTTAAATCAGCTGGGGATGTAGCTCACAGCAGGATTACCGATTTTAGCAATAAGGTCTACAGTGAGTCCAAATAATGTATTTTGATAGTTTATTTGGGGGGTCATTTTTAACTCAAAAAAAGTAGGGTTTTGTTTGTAGTAGGTTTACTTAGAAAGGAAGGAGAATACACAGGCTGTACTATCTAGAGGTCATGGCTATGCTACCTAGAGGAAATGATTCCCGATAGGGACATATGGCTAGTGAGGCAAAACTGTAGGGAAATGTGACTATAATAAATAATAAATATAATGGCTTCCATATGGAGACAAGATAAGCTATACCAAGTACAGGGCACTGGCAGAGCCTAAGAACAGTCTGGAAGAGGAGAACCTTGAAACTGAGAAAATTCATCTGAATTCAAATGAGGCCCATGGTACAAAGAGTGAAAACAAAAAGCTTGTCCAGATCAGCAGACCAAGAAACGGGTATTCCTTACAGCTTTTTGGACAGATTTCAGACACACAATGTGAGAATGCAAGAAACCAGAAAATATATATCTATATATCTATATATCTCTGTGTGTAGGTGGACAAAGAATATGGCTCATACTTTGTAAGTACAGAAAGAAAATATTTCGAAAGCTTAAGCAAGACCTTGTGTATGGGTATCTGAGAGCAGCCATTCCAGAGAAAGATGAACAAATGAGTGAGCAGAGAGAAGTGCTACAAGTCTGGCACAGAACTACAAAAGAGGAAAAAACCACCAAGGACACAAAAGAGATCCTGAGATTGACAAATGAAATTCATTCACTGTTAGAGAAGAATTCTAGGAGTAGTAAGTAAAAGATGTGAGTGTGGAGGTCCAAGGAGAAAACTAAAAGACAACACAGCCAAAGGGGAAATTAAAACACCCCTTGATCTCTTAATTTTAGAATAGGGAGTACAACAGTACGGCAATAATAGCTCTTTCCTCTTTTATATGGGAAGAAACTGATGACAAATAAAGACAGGCTCAAGAAGAGACATCCAAAACTTAGAAAGGAAGATGCAAAATAATGCCTCGTTTCTGTAGTAGAAAATGTAAACAGTGACAGAGGAAGCTGAACAGAGAAATAAAATGTTCATTTGTTCTTATTACACTCACTCTCTCTTTCTCAAAAAAAATCCCCTTCCCAAAGACCAACCCCAAACCAAAAAAAAAAACCCCACACCATCTCTGAGTATCCTGAACTTGCTTAAAGGCAACAGAAGAATTGTCAAGAGGATGACTGGCAGTCATAACCAGCAATCGCATACAGCAATTTCTGCAGTGGCCCAGAGTCTACCATTAGGTTATCACTGTGATGCTGCAGGACAGAGATAGGTAGTAGAAATGAAGTGATGCTGATGCTAATTTCACCCATGCCCACTTTATACTCAATCTATGCCTTTATTCTGTCTTTTAAAGGATCTTTTCAAAACTAACAGCAACATTAGTACTAGCCATTTTATATTTCTTTTCTTTTTAAAATAAAAGAAGGTCTCAGTACTTCTTACCTCCTAAACCAGGGTGTAAACCTTGTGGACCTTGGTTTTGCTGCTGCATCACCATGAAGTTGGGGGGTACGTTCCCCTGTTGCACCATAGGATTACGACTAGGAGAACTGACAGGCTGCTGAAATCCCTGGGGAACTGTGCTACCCTGGGGAGGCCTTGGTCCCATCTGCTGCTGCGTCTGGTTAACTGTTGGAGATGATGCAGGAGATCCCTGCTGGAAGGAGGAGGGAGAGGAAGCAGGAGACTTGTTGGTCAGGTGGGGTTGTTGTAGTGGCGTAGGAACCCGTGAGGGCCCTCCCTGAAGGCTTTTCATTTGAGGAGCAGTAAACTGGCCAGGATTGCTCATTTGGGGAAAGTTTGAGTGAGCCTGGGACGCTTGCTGGCTTCCAAAAGGATATGGAGGTGGAGGATGAGTAGGAGTTTGTACTGTTGCTAGAGATGGTCTTGCTTGAAGTTGCTGCTGCATTTGTCCAGGCAATGGGGCCTTTTTCCAACCCTGGTTTACTGTCAATGTACCCAATGCTCCCTGGGTTGGAGGAGGCTGAAGTGCTCCTGAAGGAAGCTGGTTCCAGCCAGGGGGAACTGGAACCTGTGCTGGTGAAGTAAATGAAGGTCGAATACCCTGCTGTGGCTGCTGATGTGGCTGGGGAGGACGTGTCTGCAACTGCGTCTGCTGCTGTAGCTGCTGAAAGTTGGCTGAGTTCATCTGCCTGTTTACAGGAACTGACTGCATTGAATGGAGCTGGGGAGCTAAAGATCCAGATGGATGATTTTGCTGCTGGATATTTAGCCCAGATAAGAGTGGGTCCATTGCATCTATTAAAATAGCAAAGAAAAGTAAAAAAAATAACCTACTGTAGACAAAACCCACCCCAAAACAAGAAAGGGTAAATTGCTTGCTTGCATTTGCTTACTCTGCATAAAAATTCACGCTCCAGTGTTCCAATTTCTCCAACAGACAGAACAGGCAATGCTCTGAAAGTTTTCAAAATGTTTGGGAATCCTGAGAAGCCAGGTCTTATCAATTTATAACCTCTACAATAAAGCACAATAGCTACGCAACACTTGTTGCTACAGACTAATGTAAGCCTTCTACATGCTTAGAATAGTAGAATCACAGAGCATCTCGAGTTGGAGGGGACCTGTAAGGACCATCGAGTCCAACTCCCTGCTTCTCACAGGACTAAAACTAAACCATATGACTGAGAGCGTCGTCCAGACGCCCCCTGAACTCTGACAGGCTTGGTGCCGTGACCACTTCCCTGGGGAGCCTGTTCCAGGAACCGACTACCCTCTCAGTGAAGAACCTTTTCCTAATGTCCAATCTAAACTTCCCCTGACACAGCTTCATTCCATTTCCTTGTGTCCTATCGCTGGTCACCAGAGAGAGGAGATCAGCACCCCCCCTCCGCTGCCCCCCTTGAGGAAGTTGTAGACTGCGATGAGGGCACCCCTCAGCCTTCTCTTCTCCAAGCTGAACAAGCCAAGTGACCTCAGCCGCTCCTCGTAAGTCTTGCCCTCGAGACCTTGCACCATCTTGGTCTCCCTCCTCCGGACACACTCTAGCAGTCTGATGTCTTTTGTGTATTGAGGCACCCAAAACTGCACCCAGTACACCAGTGCGGTGTAGAGTGGGACAATCACCCCCCTCGACTGACTAGCGATGCTGTGCCTGATGCACCCTAGGACACAGCTGGCCCTTTTGGCTGCTAGGGCACACCGCTGACTCCCGTTCAATTTGCCATCAACCCAAACCCCCCGATCTCTTTCCGCGGGGCTGCTCTCCAGCCTCTCGTCCCCCAGCTTGTATGTATAACCCACTTGTTGGGGCTATTATCCCCACCAGTTAAAAAAAGTGGCATAACAAGAAATTCAGATAGTATCATAAACTAATATTCCTGGAGTATTTAAAACATTTCTGAAAAATGCTGTCTGTAAGAATAAATACTGCACAGATCTACAGAAGTTGGCAAGCACTGCCATCATTTTATGCAGCAACAAGGAATAACCCCCTCTCTTTTTCAGTAGTCCCAAAATGCAAGTAACTTGCACTGGCAGAATTGCGAAGAATAAACTCTAAACATTCACACACCCCCAGATCCCCAATCCTTAAACTTCCAGTCTACCTACCCCTCCTGAAAAGCAGTTGTGCTCAGTCTGGTGCATTTGCTTCCTACTGGAGACATCTGCCTCATTCAATCAATCCTTCTCTCACCTTTATCTAAACATAAAGCTCAGTCGCAACAGTTCTACTGCAAAAATACCACTGCTGCTGCTCAACGCATTTGAACAAAATACTAAGCAACCTGGTGACTTATTAGACACCCAAATTATTTGAAAAGTTTTACCAGATTAATGGGGGCAGGGAGGGTTCCTCAGAAAGAGTAACTCCCAGAAAGGGCAGGGGAAATACTCCAGGACAATTCTGGAGTACTCTTATGAGTGCACGCTCAAGCCTGTGTGCTGAAGAATAAGAATTCAAGAACATTTTCACATCAGTACTGTGACTAAATTTTACCACCTGGCTGTGAGGAAGGCCGGGGTGTTCTTGGCTGCAGCTCAGCACTAGCACCACTTGCCACCATAGAGGAAGGCACATTTCCACTCTGGGACATCATGACAGCTGCAGCATTGCTCATTCTTATTAAACCTTAAAAAATAAAAATAAAAATTATCAAGTCTTGTAGTTTTTACATAAAGAAGAATTTTAGATTTATTTTTTTTACAAGAAAAAAACTCTATTTGTTAATAAAACATTTCTTTAAACTTTAAGAACTGTTTGTCTGAAATAACCTGAGGACCCATTTCTGTCTGAAGGCTTAGATTCCCTGGTATAAAACAAACAAGTTAAGGTCATGCTGAAGCTTTTCCTTTAGCTCCAAACCTTTAAAAAGGTTACAGAAGGAGACATTACTGACTTATTAATTATTTGAGCCTGACTTGCCACTAAAGTCACCAAGTGACAAGATTTTATCAGTTATACATGTACTGTGTTTTTTGCAAAAGCTGATACTAGAAAGTAACTGAGGTGGTATAAGAGAGAAAAATTTCAATGTTTCACTTCAACAGACTGCTATTTTACAAAATGGTTTATATTGTTGACCTGTTGGTTATACTGTTGTTGTGTTTATACTGTTTACATTTATATTGTTGACCTGCAGGTAGGAAATGAAGCTCATGATTGTCACAGTGAAGATCAGAGCAGCCACTTTCAAAGTAAAACCTTCCTTAAATGTTTTACATTCCTTGTTACGCACAGTGATTAAACTAGTGTTTAATCAGGTTTCTACAGAGGTGAAATGTTCTTTCCATTCCTTCTCATCATCTTACATTAACTCTGACAAAAAAAGCTCCCATTTTTTTTAATTGCTTTAAATCCTATTTACTAAGATATTAAAATACATTACATAGTAGCTTTCTTTTAACTCTTCATAAAATCTGACTTTTGTAGTTAGAAGTTACTTATTATGTCCACGAAAATTAATTCTCTCTGATCAGATCTCAAAAGTTTATCAGAAAATAAAACCAGAAACTAACAAAGACAGTGTCCTCCTTCCCATAATTATAATAGATTTAATCTAACATAGTTTATTATTGTACACTGAATAAAGGCTTATGCTCATTTTCATAAAGGTAGCTAAACAGAAAACTGTGATAATTTGTGGACATTTCTAAGTGAATTCACTATACTAGACTCATCTGCATTAACAGTCTTTATTTCAAAAAACCCACAAAACAACAAACTGCCAAAACCCAAACCACCAAACCCTCAAAAACCCCCAAACCAAACCAATCTGCCCCACCCAAATCACTCCAATGTTTGTAGGACAAAAAGCAGCCAACTATTTAGTTTACATAATGTGGGACATGGTTTGACAGTACAGAAACAAGAACACACATCAATTAAAATGGCAATAATAATTCTGCAAACAATAGTTGCTATAATCAGTGAAATTTTACACTTAGCTTAGTAACAAAGTTCAAAGTGTAAAAAGCTAAACAAATAAAAACCAAAGGAATTTACCTTGTCCTCCTTGCATGGGAAACCCCGTTTCCATTCGCACTGAGTTGCTTGCTCCCAGGGGCCCATTGATTCGGACATCTTGGCTTCTGTTTTGAGCTAAAGCTAAATTGATAGCACCTTCCCCTAAAAGTAATGCACAGTTTGGGTGAACTGAACGATATACAGCAAAGCAGAATACAGACATTTTCAAAAGAACATTTAAAAGACGTCAAGGAAGGAAGAACAAACTTTACCTATAATGTGCACTTCAGAAGGATAGTTATGCATCGTACTACCCTTATCTTCTGGATTTCAATTTTCAGAAAAACAAACACCATGACAAGCATTAAATGCCCTTGTTTTCATCCTGAGTGTGCTCTTGGAAAACTGTCCAGAATAGGTATTTTAATTGTGAAATCCACTGAAACTTGTTCTTAAGAAAGCCTCATATGAAAGAATGAGGAGAAAAAAAAAATTGGGGCACATTTTGCTAGCTAACACTCAAAAAACATTTTTCAGGAGGTTTCCTGATGCTCAGAGGATTTTCAGCTATCATTTTTACTATTAAACCTATTATTGAAAGAATAAAAGTCTTGAGCCACCTTTTCACTGAAGTCATTCTCCAAACTACTAAATTAGAAGTTTTGCAACATTAACCCAGTACACGAAGTTGCATGTTGAGTACACTTATATTTTAGCTTAATGCCTTTGGAAGCGAATTAGGTGTGAAATACCTTCAATTTGAACTGAGAGAATTCCCAGGTCACGAAGCTGTTGGTTATTATTCTGAGCCAGAATTCGCAGCCGCTCAGCAGCTTCACGGGGTATATTGAAGGTAACGCGGACACTGTTCCAAGGCTCTATCTTCTGCAGTTTTAACTTGTTGGATTCTTAAACAAAAAATGGTCAGAGTCAGTGCAAAAGCAGTTTTCAAACATGTATCATGAAATAACTTGGCAAAAAAGCACAGCTGAAAAAAATTAAACAATTATTTGGCTTTGAAAATTATCAAGTGGTTAGTCTCAGATACAGGAGATTTCTCCAGCAAAGGCATACAGTGACTGATTCTGCCAAACCACTTCATGTATGTCCCAAAAATTGGCAACATAAAAACTACCCAATTGATAACCAATGCAATAGGCAACGCAATCACTTGACAAAACTTGAAATATTCTGTGGATAAACTACTTTGGAAAGATATAAAAATATCTAATTAAACAGATTTAGTAAATCTGTTAGTGAACCAGATGGATGTGTGAAAAAACTGACTACAAGAACAAAACCCTAATTCTTCAAATATTTGCTCTACAAATGCTTGTGAAACCATCTTTTTAGAACACCAGTGCTAACAGAGTCCTAGCAGTATTAATTAATTTCTACCATATTATTTAGTTTTTCTGAATAGGTATGTTCAATCCACTGCAAAAAAAAACATATTAAAGTCATGCAAAATATTACGCTGCAGGTTTTCTGAAAACCTATTCTACATACGAGTGTTTCTACATAGGTCAATTGTTTTAAAAGTAACAGGTGGAAATTAGCAAAAAGGTAGGGCTATCTTGGATATATTTATCTGGAGTGGTACCTAAATTATTGCCACAAAAATGCATTTACAGATAATTAAAAGTATATTCCTAACACAGGTTTCTAAGCTTCAAGTTTTTAGCTTTCTGAACAGGAAGTCCCTTTGAAACCCGTAAACATTGGCCCAAATTTTAATCAGCTAGTTCCTCCACTGTAACATCAGATTTACTAAAAGTTTGCTAACTTTTTGATTCTGAAGAACATGTAATTTAAGAATGCCAATAACTCACTCATATTTAGGAATCTCTTGTCCTTAACTAATTCACCAAGTCCCTCCTGCTGCTACAGTAATGGTATTAAATTCATCCTCTTCCTACTTATAAACACATTTTTGGCTGGAAACACGACAGGAGTAGTTTTAAAACCACTTTTTGTGGAAGTTTGAACAGTCCTATATTACTGTTATTAATGTTCCACTATTTTACATATAAAAATTGCATTATCAGTTTCAGTATTTCTAGATATTAGTACCTGAGTGTCTTGTTTTTCAAATATTGCATCTGCCAAGTCTAAACCAATGTTATTTACTAACTCAACATTCTGAATTTCCTATTTTGCTCTGCATCAGTTTAAATTACTTGTCACATGGATAATTTTCAAATTAATTTGACACTGATTTTAAAAATTTGCCTTCTGCTTTCTCAGCTGAGGTCTCAATCATGTTTATTAATCCTGCCATTAATATTTATAACAAACCAGCATGCAGATGCCTCTGTATAACAAAGGCAACTCCATACAGCTACAGATTGGATTTATTTCCATTGAAAAACTACACAATTCATCTATGGTATTAACACATACCCTTTTACACCAGTAACTATCTGTTAGTTTTATGTCTACTTCCAACTGTTTATAAGATACAGCTCAAAACAGTCGTATTTCTTCATAGCATTTTTGTCTTATCCCAACTTTTTTATCTCCCCGACAGGTAACAGCAAGGACCCCAACAACTGATGCCAGACCCAAGTGACTACAACTGGACAAAATGGAAAGGAAAGAAAAGAACAAAGTGACAAATTCTGTTTGGTTATTCAGAAGTCATAGGTTATATGAATAACATAGGTTATTCAGAAGTCAAAGGTATTTTACATTATTGAAAATACGAGCAATGCAATGAACATTTTAAAACCTAATCTAGAAAATTAGCTTTGTTTAAACACAAAGGCTGCCTGCCTGAAGAAGAAAGGTGGAGTCTTCATCGTATGGTGTGATTTCAAAAGACCATGCAACAGAAGAGCAGCATGCTGGGATGGCAATCTATAGTTATCATGAAAAGCTTGGATGACCATCAGCAGAAAGAGGGAGAGTGTACGGGCAATTACGTGGCTTTTAGACTGCAGTTATATGACATCATGCCAAGTCAGGTCAGCACTGCTGTGGTTCCAGTTGCCAAGGCTCTTCCGGGTATGTGTTCCTGCCACCCCACTTCAGGCAACCCACCCAGCTTTAACTGTTTCTATAGCAAACTACACTAATGGCAAGAAATTAAGCCATTAACCTGACCATTCAAGTAATCTCAGATGAGGGGCACTGCTGGGGAAACTGGCGGTGCGGAGGGAGCATGTCACTGATACAAGCACACTGACCCAAACCATCACAACACTGCACCCTTACCAAGGGAGGGCTGTCTATCAAGAAAGATTGTACTTGTACAAGCAAGACTACATAACTGACCAGCTATAAGTAGTCATCATAAGACCATTTACAAAGACGCTCAGACAGTGGGCAGATGTCTTTTTCAAGATCTAGATGTGCTGGTAAAAGATGTTATTGTCCCAAAAGCCTATTATCACTCACTAGCTACATAGCTGTCCCCAGACCTCAGTGGGCATACAGGGGTACGTCAGAGCACTCCATGTCCTCCATTAGAAAAAAAAATAAAAAAATCAGGTAGCATAGGTCAATGTAGCAGCAAAGGGGCAGTAACATCTCGAACTGACAGTTACTTGAGAGTGAACCCATTCTCAGATGAACTGCAGTGGTTTAAACTGGATGGTTTTGGTAGTAAAAAACATCTGTGTGGACAAGCCTGGTTTAACTTTCACATAACACAGCAATGTGTAACGGTGGGAAATTAAAGAGAAAAAACCCAAGTAAAACATGGGAACTGAACAGGAATAAATGAACTCACTAATGAAATCAGTTTTAAACAATAAAACAACTGCAGAAACTTGTACTCTATCTCTCTGAGAAGAACAGCTCCCAAATTCACTAAGAATAACCCCAACAAATCTTATTACAAACTAAGTAACTCCAAAACAATATAATCTATTTCTTTCTATAAGCACCCTGACTACATAAATAAATATTTTAAGGACAGTTGAAAAATTACAAGAAGGTACATTACCCATGTGTAAAAGGCCAGGCACATTCTCCAATATGGTATCTAGCTTCTGCTCAAAGTCTCTGTCACCTATATTTCCTTTAAAAGCTACAAAGATCGTGGAATCCTCAGGAGCAGCCTCCTGTTTCAGTTCATCTTCCTCCAGTCCTGAATCAAAATCCACCTCTAAGTCTTCCATAGCTGAGGAGTACAAGGAGGCATATGTATCTTTTAAGTTAGGTAGATCATCCAAAACCATTGTTTCCAACAATGGGAGCCTGTCAGACATTAAGATGATGCTTGGAAGGGAAAAAAAGAATTATAATAAGTACAATAATAAGTGTGCAAAGACATTAACAACTGCTTTCAATGGCACATAGATCATCGACAGAAAAACCTACCAGGTGACCCAATGCTAGGGTCTGTGAGACAAACTGTATGACTTTGAAAATGGTGGCCATTGCAGTATCCAAGCTGTTCGTCCACTAGAACAAGCAGAAGTGGTTTCCTGACAGAATGCTGCTGCACTTGACTTGAGAAGTATTCCAGTTGACCTCAATGATAGTCAGGTAGAAAGGAAGGGAGAGGGAAAAAAAGAATAACAAGAAAATCAATTACTTTCATCTCCATATCGTACAGAGGACAAGCAAGCACCCAGTACCAATTCTGCAGTGCCTGACTGCCAGGAAATTCTAAGACTCACAGCAATACTTTAATTATAGAAAGATAGGAAAAAAACAGCAAATTTAGTTTCAGGGACTGCAGATGCAATAGGCACTCCTTTGTACAGCAAAGCAGTAGGAAAGCCATAGCACTTTTACCACCAGAAGTTTAGCATTTGACAAATATTTAACTCACATCCAGGGAAATTTCAGGCATACTATGCCTTCTTTCTAAAAGTTTGTAAAGAT
The DNA here is from genome assembly GCF_000737465.1 of Haliaeetus leucocephalus. Lineage (NCBI taxonomy): Eukaryota > Metazoa > Chordata > Aves > Accipitriformes > Accipitridae > Haliaeetus > Haliaeetus leucocephalus. The sequence continues at coordinate 837,956 of NW_010972618.1, forward strand.
TTAAGTGTTTTCACCTGCTTATGCACATTACAACCTGAAATTTGCTCCCCCTGTGCTAGCTCACAACTCCCCCCATGCCCCTATTGAGCTTGGATAAGAATGAAATCAGTACATCAAATCACATACTGGATGTTTTTTACTTTATGAAATGTCTAGACTTCGCAATAACTTTTACTTGACATTATGATAGTAATCTAAGCTGTTATGTGTACAAAAGTACAACTACGATAAAAGTTTTCCCTACATCTACAGTGAACAATACCATTTAGTTAAGATAGAAATTTTTCCACTCCAACAGAAGCCGTTACAAGGGCTATGGCACTAACTCCTTCAGGCGAGACCTCTATTCCCACCCGCAACGCTTTGCAAGTATTGCTAAAAGATTAAAACCATCTATACCAACAGCCAAAGCTGATGTCAAAACCAAAAAAGGGACCTGTTCCTGAACACTGCTGTCAAAAACAAATCAATTCAACGGCCAGGACTGTCAAGACCTCATAACTCCAAAGCTGTCAGTATTCAGCACAACCTACCCAAAACATTTAGTTTGGGATGACATACCCTTGAATAGGATACAGATTGGGTTTTTGGCAGAGGTTCAAGTTCCCAACACAAATTAAAACCACAGCTCCAAGATTAAAAGGTGAGCTGTAGATACTGGCCAGAAAACAGCCTTTTCTAATAAAAAAATCTAACTATGTTAGACTAGATTCAGCTCTACATTGTTTGCACACTCGTGTAACATTGCTGAAGGGACAATATTACAAATGAAAAAACAAGGCCTTGGAAGTCACAAAATACCCTCAGCTTTTGGTCAGGCCTCTATGCACACACTGTGATTTTACATAATACAGGGTTTTTTTCTCCCTTTCAACCCTACACCACACTAGGCAGGCTAAATGGCATTAATGAATAATCACCTATTTTACATATAGTTATTCTCTTCATACTGCAGCACCAGGCCTTCATTCTCAAACACGACTCAAATCTTGGATTAAAAACAAAGCTAATTTTGTCTCACAAGCTCTTCTTGTCCTGCAACAGAAAGTAAGTAAAAATGTTTCACAGTCACTGATCTATTTCCATAGTGCTTTCATAAGTTACTTATTATTACCATGGAAATTTTAAAGATGGGGAATAGAGATAAAAATTTAAAAAATTCATTACCAGGTGAACACGGAGACAATTAAATCTTCTTTTCTTCCCCAGACTCCTTGCTGCTCAGCTCTGTATCTCAATTACAGGTCAGTGTTTGGCACCTCTATTAAGTTTAACTACTCAGTTTCATGTCAGGTGCCCAGAAAATGAGAATGACAATTAATAAGCACCTGTGAAAAGCTGTTTTAATTGATTTTCACACATAATTTCTTGGACAGGGAACTTCTTTACCAGAGCTGGCTTTACATCAACCAAGATAGAATTCCTTCTCCTTCTGCATCCCTACATCATTCATTACATATACACTGACTTGAGGGAAAAAGAAGCTGGGAATACTACACAAATAACCTTTTTAATGACCAAGCACAGTCATTCTGTTCACTGAATGAGACAAGCATCCTGTGAAATATAAGCACTCTTATTTTGAGAAAAATTACACAGAAGATTATTTATCTGAACATCTTGATTAAGTTTTTCAGGGACAGAAATCTCAGCTCAATATACAGGCTCTTACATGTTGAAAAAGCACCATTACTTGGAGGGGATGGTGTGTTCCACCTGCAGCAAGAAACACGAGTACTTCTGACAATCCCTGACACCAAAGAAATAAAAATTTCTCTATAAGAACACAAACATTTCAAATCTTTTTTTGAATGGAAGTGTCTGAAGCATCCATGTTCTCTGTTAAAGAGCAGAAGACTCCCAGACTACTTAAACCGCGGTTCTAAAGACTTCATGAAAATGCTGTAGCTTAGACCAGATTCCACCAGCCTCACCTCAATGTGCCAAAACCTGACAGGATTTGTTAAACTTTTGGCCCTTCATGAACACTATTTTATATACAGTTTGCTAAATCCCAATGGACGACAGGCCTTTTTTCATTTCACTCAGAAAATCATAGGACTGCAGGAAAAGCTTGAGTTAAGAAAAAAAACAAACCAAGATTGAGCTTTAAATGTTACTTTCTGGACAAGAACATGTAGCTACAGCTCCCTTTGCTTTTTTTTTTTTTTTCCCACATGATACTCCTGAAGGATCTCTGCTACATCCATCTTCCCTCTCTCCCTCTCAAACACACGCAGGTTAGTCCGTTCCTATATTCAGGTATAATTTATCTCAAGTATCACAGGAGGAAGTAATGATTTGTGAAATCTTCCTCTTCAGGCAGAGCACAGCACACTGTCCATCTCAAACCAATGAATCCCAGCTGCATCCTTCGTCCTAACAAATTCTGTCACCTGGTTATAGGGTTGACTTCCATAAATCACAAGCCAGGACATGACCATAATTAGCGTGTACCCTTGCTCAGCACTCTTCCACATAAACACAAAAAGCCTTTAGCATAAGCACACACAGGTAAAACTCCGGTCATTCAACGATTCCTGTAAACAAGATGAACTCCCAGCAGGCTATAGAGTATCTCTGATGAGTAAGAACCATACTTGAATTGATCTGCATAACCACAGTGCATTTCATGAACTTGAGCGTTCATGCTCACATGGCAGCACAAAAAGGTCTCCGAATATCGTCCTCCGTTCAAAGAACATGCATGGCCTCCTCCCTGCCCTGGCACCCTGTTGTTTTAGAGTTTCCGATTTAATATTTCCCATTATGCAATTGTTTCTGGAAACTCGGAGCAAGTCCTGTGCTACCACGTGGCAACGATCTACCCATGAACCTGGCCTGGGGCAGTGTTAAGCCTGTTTATTATAAAGTTGGTCTTATTCAGTACGGTCTAATTATTAAAAATATGTAACCGAAGTAAGAGAGGCAGGGATAAATAGCCAGATAACAGACTGATAACCAAAATGCACCTGCAGTATTGTATGGTGGTAGGGAGTGGCAGGAAACAGCCCATGAAGACCGGAGTGTCCAAACTGAAGGATACAGTGCACACCCTGGGCTGCTGGAGGCTGAAACTCCCTGGTACACTTCGCATATGGATAAAATAATGGACAGACTAAGATGTGCAAGAGAGACGCTCTCCAGAGGAAGAATTTGTGTAGCGTGCAGCAATGCCACAGTCTAGTTCCGGGCTGATGGACAGCTGGGTCCCACTGCACACCACGGGGAACCCAGAAGGCAGTTTATCATGCCACATGTTGCCGCCCACCAACAGCCCCGATAGTAAAAGGAAGCCTGCACAACAAACCCAGTGCCACGTGACTGCGCAATACTTAGAAAATCCCATCCAGTCCCTGGGAGAGATGGGATTAGAGCAAAATCTGAAAAAGCCAGTTGTCACTAGCTGGGAAACAGCTGCACACCAGAAAGCCAGAAGGCTCTGGAGTGCCAGCACTGCCAGATGGAAGTACTGGTCTCTGGGGTTAAAAAAAGAACAAAACAAAACAAAAACCACAAAGGAAAAAAAAAAACCCCAAACAAACCTGGTATCTTGGTATCCTCATCCCAAGATCCGCTCAACTGATCCAAACTTAAGGTTATGTCAATTTGTTTCTTAAACAGAATGTGAAACCTCTTGTGCTGCTTTCTTCTAACCATGGCACTACACAAGTCAGTAAACCAAAACCAAGCTTTGTCTAGTAACTTGCCCAAGGTTTTCTGCAATACAGTCTATTTATTGATTTACAAGCTGTTTATACATTTCAGGCAACTCAGAATAAACACTTTCACAACTGATGTCACACCAGAACATGCACCCTCTCAAAACAAACATGCAAGAAGCCCAATTAAATAGAAAGTACTAAAATCCTGCTCTACACCTGAAAAAGTACTCTTCCAAATTACACAAAAGTTTGGAAAGGGCGAGAGCAGAAGGAAGGATTGACTGTCAGCCTTCACTAGCAGATGGCAGAAGTTAGCATTGAGCAGGGTCCTCATCCTCACACTGACTATTATTTAAAGCTGCAACAGGGAAGAGAAAGAAAAAACAGTCCAGAAATGAGACTACAATCAAGTCCCCTGGGGAATCCAGAACTGAGAGTGAGGAGAAAAAGTCTCCAATAGCAGTAGCAAAATAATTTCTGAAGGATAAAGAACCCTCCTTGCTTTTGCATTCATTGAAAAACAGTTTTCAAGCAACTTACTAGGAAGGAAAAAAAAAAAAAAAAAAAAAAAAAAAATGTCTTGAATAATCCACTTGAAAGTTTTCTTGTTTCATTTGGTTTAGGTGCCAGTGAGAAAATATGTAAAGGCATTTATTAAGTTTTTCAGGATGGGGATGGAGGAGGTTCAGCATTGCCAGAATATTGTTAAGAAGGTGGCTTTATTTTAATACACAACATGTACTCACATGCACCCAGACAGGCATACTTTTACAGTGTACCACCTATAAAACCCAGAAACAGTCTGATCATAACACTTTTTATTGCAAACTTGTTAACAGCGTATTATCCTCCTACAACTGTTTCAACCATTTTGTTGCCTAGCATAGTGATCCTGGAGCTTGTTAAATCTGACCAATGAGTAAACCTATATACACACACAACCATTCTATGATACAAAGATTAAAATGACATAATTGTTTTTGGCAAAAATACACAAAAGAGACTTTTAAACAACTTCTAGACAAGTGTCATATTGTTACACAAGGAGATTAAGTAAGGCTAAGAATCACTGTTATAATATGAAAGAATACCTAAAAATAAACATGCAGCAAAATTTCCTCTGGAACAACTTAGCTAGGAGTAGTTCCATCAATTTGGAACTTCAAACTTTAGCATTTAAGAGGGATAACACCACAAAAGCGTCTCAACTGTCCTCTTTGGGAGGAAGGTCTGAAAACAGCTACAAACCTGATGACAAATGCCCGTAACCCTCTACGGCAGACTGAAAAGTCAGCTCTGAAAGACAGCCCAGCCCTTCAAACACACACACAAACATTAGAGGCAAGGACCTATTAGTGGTACAGTTAGGAGGAGAATATATAAGAACAAGAGATACTCAAATGCATCATATACTTATTTTACTTACCAAAACAAATTCCACAACTTCAGTATTTTGTGACATGCAACAGGTCTTCAGGTAATTCCAGACTGGCAAACATGGTTAAACAGCAACTCCCAAAAACGTAATCCTAAAAGAAAACCATGACATTTCATCAGACAATGGTGCAAAAAACAAAAATACTGAATATAACAGCGAATACCTTGATTTTTAATATGCAGTTTTGCACCAAATCCAACTCTCTCCTTAGTAATGTAAAAAGCACACATTACCATATTCCAATATTAACAGCAAAAACTGAGGATCTTGAAAAATCAATCTTTCATTACAGGCAAAAACCCGAATACTCCTTTTGGTTGGAAATACCATTTTATTCCTCTAACCACGGCAAGTTTTATCTGGAATAATGTATTTATTAAGTCTTAAGATAAACTCTTCTAGACTAAATTATCTTCAGAAAAGAGAAACTGGCACAACTAGGATGCACTTCAGCTCATACTAAGTAGGCACCTAAACCAGCTCAGGTTAAGCTCGTAACACATTATGAGCCCATAGGACCACCTCAAACAGACATTTTTATTGCAGGTGGCCAACAAAGCAAGGTGAATCCATCCCCAGAACCTGTTCCTGTTCACAGTCTCATCAAGTTGCACTCACACCTCTCAGGGTAACAGAAACACAGCAGTAATGCTAATGGCTTCAACGAAAACAAAACACCGCCCCTCAAATCGAGATGATTTATATTAACATCCCAGGGCTGTTTTTCAAGCAAATCTTCTGCTTACACACCAGCCTGCTCATCAGTCGGGAAGGGGACTACCCAAAAACAAACTGGGGAAGCAGAAGAGGGGAGAACACTCAGAAAGATAAAGCAGAAATTTGCTATCTTCTATCTAGACAACAAAGTAAAATTGCTTTAAAAGCCTTAGTATTGTGCCATAGCCTTTGTACTTCTGCCAGCCCAGCAACTTGAAGGGAAGGAACGAGTATTCATATTAAAGCAGCTCCAATATGCTTTGTAGCACTTTTAATAGTCATCTAACACTTTTCAACCTCTGGTATCTTCTTGTATTTCTAAATCAGCATTGTAATTCAAGAAGCAGTATAGTACAATTATAAGACCTGAGTGGCTCTATCATAAGCAGTAACTTTGCTGTTTCTAGCTATAAGCAAACCTGCCTGAATACCACGACCGGATACCAAGCTGACAAGCAAAACCAAAATCTGAAATATGAAATTTTAACATAGTTTATTAAGTCTAAGCCAAACCTAAGAAAGCTTTCCACGTTCTAGAGTGGATATTGCATCACTTTTTTTTTCCCCACCCTTTTTATAAAACGATGTTCCATGGACTACTTTAGATGGCCTAAAATTGAGTCATGTAACAAACTGGCTGGTTATCTCCAAAGCCGTGCTAAGAGTTCACATGAAAGGACAGTCCTTACTTCCAAGGTAAGAATTGTTTTTAAGGCAGCCTCAAACCTGACAGAAGTCAGCCCCCATTCTAACTATCCATGCCTTAGGAAGGCAGGGGTAAGAGTCAACATTTGGCTGAAGGGTGGTGAACTGCAGGGAAAATCATCTGAACTCCTTGGTGCAAGGAACCAAGGGGCTTTTTGCTCCTTCAGTTCTCCCTTCCGAGGGGAAGGGTGACCCTCCCTCACCACAGGTGGAGCGTATGAGATGGTCTGTGGACACCCAACTGCTCCAGAGAAGAGGGGACTGGGAAAGATGGGCTGACCAAGCAAGCTCCTGTAAGAAACTGAGGATGCTCAGCCCGGGCTACAGGAAGAACAATTAACTGCTGATGTCTCCATTCCCATTGTACACACAAGACGATACCAAATTTGGTTAAGGAAAATAACTAATCAATATTGGTTCATCAACTCCAACTTTCATTACAATAAGCTATATGACAGAGACCTTGGAAATGCCAAGAGACTGAACACATAGCTCAGCAGACACAAAGGAATCCGTAAAAACAGCCCCATGAAGCACTCCATCTGCAGAAACAGTTCAGAGCTTATGCTTTCCCAAACGTCAAGGAAACAAAACAAGTAACTCTACAGGAAGGCAGGCTTCATTCACGCATTCTGATACAGAACTACTCGCCACTCACTCCCACAGTCCTCAAGCATAAAACACCTAAACCCAAGTGTTTCCGACAAGGAGAAAACTACAGCTTGTTATAACACATATGACCTTTTGCAGTGGTATCTTGATGTATTTTAACAGCAGGTTTAGTGGAACATTGGTTTGTTAAAGTTTCATGAAGTTTGTTGAAACCGCACAACTCATGCCAAGCTGCAATGGACACGTCTCAACTGAGCCATTAATTTTTATTTCAACAGAATTTGAATGACAAGATCATCAGGGTTGCTTTAAAAAACAAGATGATAACTCCAGAATGAGATTCAACTGCAGTTAAGTTAGCCACATAGAAATTCCCACTTTCGGCAGCTAAGAAACTAACACAAGAGGGCTGCCAGTCTTCTTCCTAAGTCATGAGTTAACTCGGAATCAGCAATTTTCTTGGAAGCTGTAGTCTACACAGTGTAATATTTGATCAGTCAATTCCCATTAGCTGAATTATTAATTTCACATGTTAAGGATATTTCCATTTGGAAGAAATACACTATAGCTTGTAACAGATGGATACTATGACAGAGCTTTGCAGCATGTAACTTTTCAAAAATATGCACCAATGCAACCAGCAAACAAGTAAAATGAGATGCTATTTAAAATCAGATGCATCTTGACAAGAAACTATATTTTATCTTGCCTTCCAAAGACTATGAGAAAACTCATTTTCAAGTAGCAATCTATTAATTGTTTGTGCTGCGACAAGCTTTTTATTTAAAGCTGAATTTAATTTCCACCAAACCTTTCTGGGCTGACATGCCCCACAGATACTCCTTTATCACCAAATTCTCACAGAGCTTCATAAATGCCAATATAACCAGTCCAGGTATTCTTGTAATTACCAGTCCTTAAGTAAGGTTTGACAGAAAACTGCACCTCTTGTTTATTGCAATATTCTTCCTTCTTACATGTGATAAAAAGTCTAGAAGATTTCACTAGTGTTTTTAAAATTCTGAAATGTTATAAAGTATGACAAAAAGATTTAAGCTAAAATGAACAGCTTAAAAGTAATTCCTTTGGTATGAGGCACTCAGTAATAAGGAGACCGTTTTCCTTGACCAAAAAAAAAAAACCAAAAAACCTTCATATAACAGAAGTAGGTATAGGTTTTGTTAAAATCAAGATTGTTCTGTTCCTGATTGTATAAAAACTTGCAGCTTATTTTGTGCTGCTCTGGGCTTTTGGAAAAATCAAATTTCCAAAGTGTTACTTATTGCCATTACTGCTATTAAGAACCACGCCATCACTGGTCAACTTTGCACCTTCTGGTAAAACTAGGATGCAACAGAACTAGACAGCAATGCATATTTGCAGAGATGGGAAGAGTGAGCACCCCAAATAACCCTTAGAAGGACCACTCTCTCATGCTACAACCAAAAGATGAGGCACTATTTCTTGTCCAGTATTATTCTTAACTGAGCCTCAATAAAAAGAACTGGTAGTATTTTTGATTTGGGAGGTTCAGCTCCTACAGCCATAGTCCCAACACTGGAACTGCTAACTTGACTTCTCTGGGAAAGAAATCCATCACAATTGCCAATACAAGCCTTCTATCTCATCTCTCACATGCTCTCCACTCGCTGCTGGGAAAAACGATGTTATTACAGACGCCAAAACATCCAATTGATCAGAAAGAAAGGCAGAAATAACTCCTCACATTTTCCTTGTATCATCCAGCAAGGAAGGAGGCTTCCGAGAGTCCACCTGCACACATGTATGCAGAACAGAGACTTGCATCTAATTCGGTTTCTGCAAGTACTGCCCAGAAACCATGACGAGAAACGCCATCTCATGCCAGCTGCACAGTCTTGGTAGGTCATTTGATTTTTAAAGAATAAAAATTATAAAATTACAAATTATATGCATAGGACTTGGAGAATTTAATAGCATGCATCTTTTAGTGGCAATAACTTGATCATTCCCTTTCATACATCAAACCTAATGCTCAGGCTCCCACATATGCAACTCAGTACAAGCTGTCCCAAATTACTGGTTTACATGACGACAAATTTAGACAAGGCATCATTCATCTCCTGTACTTTTCAATTTTCATACAAATCTCACTCAAACCGCTGTGTAGGGCTATGCTTCAAGACTACTCATTCAAGGTGGAGAAGCAGGCAACTGTCCTCTCAGTTCCAAAAAGACAATGGCTCTCACAAGCTATGGAGTCCCCTGTGCACCTCCTTCCTTCACCTGAGCAAACAAACCGGCTACACCGTGACACGCACTGGTCGCCTTTCTTTTTTCCCAAACACATGAAGAAGGGTTTACTGTGACACAACCTCAAGGCCACAACATATACGTGACAGAATTTATTTCTTGTTTCTATTTTTCATTATGACAATAGCCATTTCTGATGTGCAATTCAGAGTGCAGGCGGGATGCTGTTAACAGCATCAACTAATGACAGAGGACACACTGAATGGAAAATGACCCCCAATGCCCCATGGACTGAGAAAAATCCCAGGCTCCTGGACCTCTGGAAAACTTCCACTACTATCCTTCTGTGTAATCCAAAGCTTAGATGAACTTTCAATTCCAGCAGCATCACTGAAAATACTTTTTTCCTTCCTGCTAATTAGCCAGGACACTAGACAATCTGACTTTCATACACCACTTTGAGCCAAACCTTCAGCTATCAATGTGTAGAAACTAAGGAACACGCTGACTAGGTGGCTGAAACGCTCAGTTATCTGCAATGGGTAGTTCCTGCTGAAGGGCATCAGTGATCCGACCTGGAGGGGACAGCGGAGTTTCTAACAGTGTCAAGACAAAACACAGAACAGTTGTCCTCTGGCTAACAGATGGAAAATATCTCACCTGGAGTCTGACGATGCATCTTCCCTGCCTCAGGTCTGTGTCACCGAGGATTATTTCTCCTTCCACTTCTGCCCCTTAACGTTTCCCAACCCTATGCATTCTCTCCTGTTACGTCTGCTCTAGCCCAGCGTTAAGGAACAAGTTTATGCCTGAACATAGTTTTTACATACACAGGGTTAAGTCTTACTGTTCAATGGTCTACACACTAACAGGCCTTCTGTTCACTCGTATTCTCTCTATGCCACAGCATTTGCATTTCTCAATAGAGACCACATGATTTTGAAACAGACACCACTATCATGCCTTCTGCCCTTCACAGGTACACTAGTGACCTACAAAATTTCACTATTCCCAATGCAATCAAACTGTTACAGCCACATTAACTCTTTGATATCTTCAGTAGCAAGCCCTTTGCCACTGCAAATCTATGAAATTTATTATGTCTGTGTAACTCAGTTGTAACTCCAGCTTCCATCCAAAAGCAATCAATATGGTATTAGAAAATAAAAATATACTGTAAACCTGTTTAACTGTTTAGTTATCAGTTCCAAATATTTAACATCTACTACAAAGGCACGCAATCTTTGACAGGATCATACTTAAACAGAACAAAGAGTGGCATTATGATTGTTCGGCAGAATTTACCTCTACAACCCCATATTTTCAAGTATTCAAGCCACTGAAAAATGAAAACAGTAACACTTAGTTTAGAGATGTACAGGGTGGCCTGGATTTCGCAGGTTTCCCCACACACAGTTGTTTATTTTAAGGAAGCACCTCTTTTTTACTAGAATAGTGTAAAATTACTGTATCAGTTGGAGGGCCTGTTGTAAACAACTCCAAGTCCTATAGAAGAACAGGCTTTCCAGAGAAAATGGCTGGAGAGTGCTGCTGGGAGTTTTTCCAGTCAAAATCCGAAGCCTAACAGAATACCCTTCTGTAGGTTTAAAATATTAAGAAACGTCATCTCTCAACAGATGATCAGGTCTGTGTACAGCCTCCCCCATTTTATTTTTTCTCATAGGAGAGTCAGGATACAGCATTAATGTGAAAAATGGTTTCCTGGTAAAGCCAGTTAACTTTCAAAGGAAGCCACGTGGCTCAGTGAATATTTGAAGAGCGTACAACTGTCTAGCAAACACCTTGATGTCTTGCTGTAGGTAGTGCGTTTAGTCCAGAGGCTCATAGACCTGGCCATTTTGGATACATGCCTTGAGACTTTTGTCTCCCTCTCCACAAGATGCACAGAAAAGCTGGGAATGCTTGCTATAACCAGAAAAGAGCTGCTAAATCCACAAGTTGTGGTTATTACACTTGGCGACCTTTTTTGAAAATGCCAAATTTGCTCTCTGTGGTTGTTTCCTCATATGGGAAATACCAATCCAAACAACCAGCCAGAAAGCCTACAATGCACAATCATTATAAAGATAAATACCAACAAGAGGCATTGTCTTTCATCTAATAAAATTCAATTGAGAAAGGTTTTACTACAGTTGTCAGTCAGGGAATGTGCACAAATGTGCGTGTCCAGAAGCTGAGGGGTTCTGAAGAAACAAAGCTCATAAAGCTACCATTTCCAGTCAGCTTTCAGAACCATGCCGAGGTGAGTGACAGAAAAGCTCTCCACTTCCTGCTCCCCAAGGAAGCCTCAAGGAATCAGAACCCCGGCTTTTCAGAGACGTTCTAAAAGCAGATGAAACTTAGAGAAATGCAGAAATCAAACCCACAGAGTAAGTTAAGAAGCCTTTCTCTGACTATTTTAAAGAGTTACCGAGGGAATTCGAACAAAAGCTTGGGTTCAAAGAAACATCAGCACACCCTCGCTGACATCTCACAAAGACGTCAATGCCCCCATGAGGTCACGGCTGAGAAACTAAAATCAGAAACAACGTCCTAAGTCGAAAAGAAGTTCCCGTGGCTGACAGTACCCCGACTGCTTTCCACGTCTCGCTTGAAATGCATTCCTCCCCGGGAAATAAAGGGCTGCCCTCGGTACGGCCTCACAGAGCCGAGCGACCACCTCCCGGGGCTGGGGCAGCAAATGAGGGCGCAGGGCCGATTTCAGGATTTAACAGGTTGCAGCAAAAGGTGGAGATGTGAGCGTCGGGAGAAACGGGGCCGGTTCAACAGCCAGCCCGGCCGGGGGCAGCTCCAGCCCGGCCGGGGGCAGCTCCAGCCCGGCGGGGCAGGGGCAGGGGCAGGCTGCAGGCCGCGGCCGGGCGGGCTCACCCAGCGCTGGGGCCCCA
>NW_010972618.1:850240-877079 GCF_000737465.1 Haliaeetus leucocephalus
GTGGGAGGGTGAGCCTGGTCCCCGCGGGGGAGTCGGGGACCCTTCCCCGCCTGGCGCGGGGAGAGCCGTGCCCCCTCACCCCAAGGGAGGAGTCCCCTCCGGCGGGGACGTCTTGGCCCCGCCGCTCTGCCCGGCCCGCGGGAAGAGCCCTTCCCGCCGGGGAGACCGGCCACCTGCTTCTTCGGGGGGGGAGCTCCCCGCGGGGTGGGGTCCCGCGCGCCCCACGGGCGGGGCACCCGCTGGCCTCGTGGGAGCCCCCCTCAGCGGCGGGAGCTCGTCTTAGGCGGGGCGGGCTGTCAGGGCGGAGCCCCGCCTGAGGAGAGAGCCTGGGCCTCGCCCGCGGCAGCGGCGGTGGGGGCCGCGGGGATGGCCTGCGGTTCTGCGACGGAATAAAAAGTGTTTCCTGGATGAGGCTGAAGAAAAAGTAATAATTAAGGCCTTTGCGGGGAAATGACTAGGAAACGTGGTTTTTAATTCAGAGGAACTCTTCATCTGAAGATTTCAGACTTTATAAATTTCAGTGAATTGCACTGTTTTACCACTGGGGAGGTGGGAAAGAAGCCAGAGAGCAACCTGATACGGATTCAGCAGAGGCCACGATGCTGAATTTTAATTAAAAGTCTCTTTATCTGGTTAACAAACAGGCCGGCAGTCCCCAGTGGGTGATGCTCCCTCCCTGAAAAGACACCTCAGGGCACGGCGGGGCTTTACAGTGGAGGTGATCCCCCCAGAATGGCTTGCTGGACACAGAGTCTCCCAGTTTGTCTCTTCCTACAAACCTTTATTAATAGGAGAAATGATAAATTAGTATAAAAAGACAGTGGCACTGCAGAAATGTCTGGTTTTTTTCCTGCCAGTCATTGCTTTAAGCAGAAGGCCATTACCTGGCAGTGGTAAAGAAAAGAAACACATGGCAATTACTATTTCAGGCTAGTAAAACAATCAAAAGTCCCTTGTGGGAAAAATAAAGACTTTAGTCCTGCAAAAATACGTACAGTTAACATTAGTAACTTGAGTAGGATCTGCTGGCTTCAGGAGGGGTGGTGCAGGCCCATGGGGCTGCACAGCTGGAGCCAGCCCTCACAGCCCCCCTGACATTGGCTTTATGCAGATTACTGCAGGGTAAATGACATGGAAAGAGGAAATTTTTTTTTTTATTTTGCAAAACCTTTTAAATACAATAATCCCACATCTCATTTGTCACTATAGCTCGCAACACAGAAAAAATATCTTTTTAAATTGACATATAAATGCATTCTGTAAAAAGAAACAAAACAAAACAAAATAATGAACATCATGGTTAATATAGGACTTATCTTAATAATTAAATATTGTTGGGTGTGTGGAAAGCTGCAAGCAGATTGCTTGTTTCTTTTGCTTTTGCAGCTCTAAAGCTCCCTGCTGGCAGACAAGCACTGAGTAATTCTTTGCTGAAGGACTGTTCTATTCATGCCTTTGTCTGTTTATGCCTTCTCCAGTTTCTGGGATAGGGACCCCACCTCCAGCACCTCTCCCCTGCGCTACGGACAAGTGAAAAGCCCTTCCCCAAGCCCCGGGAGACCCTCAGAGGTGTCAGAAGAGGAGACAGGGCGTCAGTCACAGGAGTGGTAACAAGGAACATTCATTACATCTGATTGTCTATCAGGGAGTTTCTGTTTCCATTAGCATGGATGTTTCCTGTGCCTTGCCTTACACTGCTTCTGTCTTTTGAGACAGGCTGGAAACATGAGGAAGCTGAGAGAAGACTTCTTCATTACCCGAGAAGTACCTTTCCTTCCCACTTGTCTTCATGCTTTCTGCTATTTCGGGAGACGCTTCTTAACCCAGCAGCATTTAACTTCCTCCTCCTCCAGCTTGATTTTCCCCCAAAGGCTCATGCATTTCCCATTCTGGCGCAGTTAGATCAGAGTGCTGCTTCCAAAAAATCCCCATCTTTCCCATCAATGCTGCTGTGCTTGTCTTGCAAGATTGTCCTTAAGGTTTGTTTGCTTGTTTTCGTATGTATTATCTACATTAATACTGGACACATCTCATACGCAATAGCAAACAAGAACAAGTAGAACACCATTTTTCAAAACCCGTGTTTTCTGGAAGCACAATATTGAGGTATCTCACTAGGATCTGCTCAAGCCATTTAAGTGCTGTGACTTTCTGATCTGCGCTTGAGAGGTCACACACAGGTAGCTTTCCTGTGCCTAATCACACATGGAGTTTGCAAACAAACCCTTCCTTCATTCGCAGCTTGGTGCCTCGTACATCCATTTAGTGCTTTGCAGCATGCTGCTTCTGATGGCTTTTCCGTATGCTGCTGCTCGCTGTTGGGAAAGACCAGAACTGGCAGAAACTCCACATGACTAAAATTAATCCCCATTCTCTCAAAATAGCTTTGCCGCAAGTGTAAGGAAGTAAAGAGAAGGTAGAGCTGAAGGGACGCCAGGGTGACAGGACACGACCGAGGACCCTTCTGAGGCATCTCTGCTTAAGACCGGCAGCTGGAGGAACCCGAAGTGGGATTGCCATCCTGCATACTGTGGTTAGCGAAAGGCATGCGGCTCACTGGCCGCCGATGCATGCAGCAGGAGACGGATACCTGGCAGTGGTGAGAAGGGAATAACATGATGTGGAGGACTGCAAGGGGTAAGAAATATGGGACAGCTCAAGCACTACCACCTTGGCATCCTGCTGCCTGCATGTGCAGGTGCATCTCTGCACCAAGGTGCACTGTAGGCAGATCTCCAGAGCTGAGGTTATTGCACAGCCTGGATCCCTGCTGTGTAGCTTAAACATTTCTAGATGTCACCTGGCCTCTGTACACCATAACCAAGACAGGAGATTTTGGGGGGGCTAGATCTGTCCCATCATTCTGTGTTTGTGGAGGCCCTCCATGAGCAGACTCTCATTTTGGTTTGGATTCTGAAGCTTTGCTGCAAAACAAAGGATACATACTAATACAACATCACCTGCAGAGAAGGAGGGCTACATACAACACACAGAGACAGCTGTTTGAAAGCTTCATTGTCCGCAAAAAGAACAGAGAAATGCATTTGAGATCACAACAATCAAAACTGTGGTTATATCTACATGCATTTTCATATGACAGTATTTTCAAAGGAAAGGTATTATACAGAAAAAGTAGGTAGACTCATGACTAGCTTTAGATTTTTCCAAACTTAAATATTATACAATGACTTGAACAAAATAATTTCTGCTCTAATACCAGTACGATGCTCACTTAGAGAGAAGGAAGGGAGACCTGTTGCATTGCAGTCACAATCACTTTTGATGTGGGATTTTGTTAACCTGTGAGTATGGTGAGAAAGAGAGAAATGGGCAATTGGCTCCAGACGTGATAGATAGGGTGGGGATACACAGGAGTCATCCTTTCCTTCTGGATGGACAGAGAGGTGAGAGCTGCTGGGTGGGGAGCCCCAGCCATGCTGGGGGCAGTCGGGGTGGATGAAGGGTCATAGCTGCCAAGTAGCTCTTGTCAAATGGGATATTGGCCCCAGGCAGCAGGGTCAGCTCTGTGAGGACAATCTGCATCTGAAAATGCTGTGGTCACTGGAGGGCCCTTCTTGGGCAGCTTTTTTCAGTGCTCGAGTGCTCCTACTCCATAGGCTCTTCTGCCCTCCACACAGATGCGTTTCATTTTAGATAGTGCCCTGCCTCTTCAAAAACCAGCTCTGCCTGTCAGAGCTCTCCTTTCCCTGGCTAGCATGCAGATGTCTATCAATGAAGTATGAAAGATCTTTCCAAAACCGTTGTGATGAAAATACCTGGGTGCTACAGGAGCTCTTCCCACTCCACCTGATTCTTTGCAAAACCTTACAAAATCTTCAGTGTTTTTGATGTGTTCATGAAAGAGCTGCAGGTTTCACCTCATGGTGTTTACCGAGGCCTGACTCCCCTTTCTCTCCAACAAGTTAGGGTCCAGGATCAGCCCATGGAAGCCTGTCGAGTTGTGCAGCAGGTGGAAGGAGGCTCTGAGATGGTCCAGCCAGAGGGACCCAGCAGCCACCTGGAGGATCCAGCTCCTGGCAGCCAGCAGACCGACCAGCTGACACTTAACAGGCACTTTTGGACTCACTGCCCCAGCTGAGGGACCCCTCAGAGAGATGCTGGCAGAGCTGCAGCAGAGCTGTAGGACACCAGTCATCATCCCTGGAGACTGGGGACCTGAACCTGCTGCCCTGGCTACAGTGGCAGCGGCTGCTCTGCCCTCACCTGACCCTGGCAGGCCCCCGGTCCCCTGAAACACAGAGCGGGGCATGCTGCCGGAGCTGCTTGCTAGAGTGCAGAAACACCCAGTGTGCCCTGGGCCGGCCAGTCTCATACCCGTGCCCAGGGGCAGCAGGGGATCCCTGGCCCTTCAAGCGCCTGTGCCGGGCGCTGTGCCAAGCCACACTGGCAGCGTGGCTCTAACCACCCCGACAGCCCCAGCAGCATCTGCCCCTATCCAGACCAGTGGGAGCAAGGCAGGCTCCAGCCCCCCTCAGTGTCTGGGCACTGAACGGGGCAGCAATGGGAACGAGATGGCACAGCTGAGGGGCCAGAGTATCCTCGTCCCCCCAGCTGCAGGACAGTGGCACTGACTTCTGCCTCATCCCCCATTTAGGCTTTTATATGCAGTGATTGGTGCTTGATGCACACAGGTGAACAGCAGTATCTAAAGCTAGCAAAGCACTGCTTGTTATCTGTGCTCATGAATGGTATTGAGCCTTTGTGAGAAATACCAATAAACTGAGCTAACATTTAGTGGCAGAGCCTGTCTTCAGCTTATCCCGATGTAAAAACCAGTATACATCGATGGGGAGCAATGGAAATGTTGGCAGAGCCAAGCTGATCACATTCCAGATCATAATAGTCACATTTGGCAAAGGCATCTTTTTTTTTTCTTCTTTATTTTGTTTGGGTTTATTTTGTTCCTTTAAAAAATTTCTTTATTATTTTTCTCAGCCACTTTATATTATGTGTTTTGTGTTCCAAGCTCCTCGCTGACACTTGCATGTAAAAGCTTCAGGACAAATTCTGCTTCAGAGCTGTTAGATGTCTGCAATAGCCGGGTTGAAATCAATGCATTTACTCTGTACACACATGTCTCCAGAACATGGCCCTTTATTTCACAATGTCTCTCACCTGTACAGAAGGAAACATTGGGTATTTCTTGGTACCTCACATTAAATTCATCAGATCTCATCCCAACAGATGGACTCAAAGTATCAGAGACACTGGGCCAATTAGCAGATTAAAGGTTTCTGTATCAAATACATCTGTGCTATACCGATGCTGTTTTTAAACAGAGAAAATGGGAAATAATTAAAAATATCTTTACTTCTCTTAGCCATGACCTAGAGGCCTAAGTCCCATCTTCCGATTATTTTAAATTTTCTCTTTTTTGCAACATAGTCCATGATCCAGCAGAGCACTTAGGAACATGCTTTATTTTCAGATTCTGAGTAACTGCTGTGAAATTGTACCTTGGGGTGTGTAAGTGCCCTTTTGAATCAAGACCAGAGTCTTTAACTCCCAAATGAATACACAGTTTCCAGCATCAGAAGTGAGTTGGCAAATTCAGTTAATAAGGAGGAATTTTATCTTTCAAAGTGTTTTGTGATATTCCATGCAAAGTACTGAAGTGACGATGACTTGACCACTTATTTTGCGGCTGTGCACAGTAAACCTCTGTGCCCAAGGGATAGATTACTGCTGTACCGTACTAGAAAACCCCAAATTTCCACCAGTGAGATTCAATGCACATAACTGCATCCTTCCCTTCCTGTGAAACCTGAAGAGGTCTGCTCCAAGACAGGTAAAGTTTTATGAACACTCTGACTTTGGGCTGTGACCAACTCTAGTGCTGATGACAGAAAAACAAATAAACAGATTTGATGTCCCTATGGTGAAGAAAGTCTCTTCTTGCCCTACAGGCACTGCGGTGGCAGAGAAGACAACTTCCCAAAGACAATGTTGTACTTCCCCTGTCTCTCAGCTGAGGCCACTGATGCATTGCAGCAGAAAACACCATTGATGTTCCCGTCTGCTAGGTAGCTGCCATGCTCTTCTCATGGGTAGCTGCGCTTCAGCGGAGCATAAAAGCATCTCTGTCCTTCCTCAGCGCAACTTGCAAGGCTTCACATAAGATGCTTTGAGATCCTCAGCTGGCAGGAACGATTAGTCCGATTATCTGCAGTAGCGCCCTGACTGCCCCAAAATGACCCGCATGCTCCCCCTATCAAATGGCAATGAGCATTAGAAGGTGCGTTACAAATAGATGAGTGTTTCAGGGTCCCTCAGGAGGAGGGTTGGGGGTGACTGGTGTAATCATCAAATGAAAGAACAAGACAACCATAAGCAGACATACATATATAATATGTACAGTGGCCATAGATGCGTTTGCACCATGAAGGAAATCATCAAATTTTAGACTGCAGGAAATGATCAAATTCTAGAATATTTTAGTGCCAGGTGTCTTTGTCTAACTTGCTAGTAAAAAGAGAAGGAAATGTCCAAATGTGGGTTGAATGAAATGGTGCAGCTGTTGGATGTGGTATTATTTCCTCAGTCTATTTCAGACAAGAAATGAAGAAGTATTCTTATATTTTGCACTACATGCTGCAGACAGAAAATTATCTCAGTAGTGTTTGGTTTGGTTTGTACCTTTTCTCTCACTCTCTTCAGCTTTTGCAATAGAGCCGCCAGTATTAAAATATAGAGCTGAAGTACAGGCATGAATTTAGTAAGCAGAATATCCCAAGCCTCTATGTAGGGATTACATGATTCAGGCTTTCAGAGCAGACTGAGATAAGGCAGTGTAAGGAAAACCCTGAGCCTACCTAAACACTCTCCATGTGGTTTTCGGTCCATGGTTTGTGTGGATTTTTACAAGTTTGTGGAGTACTGCTAAGATATCCCCAAAAGGTATCTAAAAAAATTAAGCCCACTACCACTAAGCTTAAATTCACCATGGAAGAGGCTGAACCTCTATAAGAAAACTATTGGGGGGTGCACAAGTTGTCAGAAGTTGAAAACCATTGCTCCAGTTACAAAATCAGACTGCCAGTGAGTCTGCACAGTAACTTGATTCAAAATACTTACTCCTGAAATTCAAGGTATGTAGTGATGTGAGAAAAGGAACTAACACAGGAGGCTGCATGGCGGTAAAAATCAGCTGGCCCATACAGAGTATTAAAGGACTCCCTGATATTCCAGCTACAGGCACCTATAAACACTACATTAGGCTGCATTAATTATTGGTTTACACAAGAGGCAAAGAATGAACTTGGGAAAGACAGGGAGATGAAGATGACAGTATCATCAGCAGCTGTTTTTTCCTTTGCTAATGTTCCCGCTCACTAAAATGAAGATGCTGGCTAGAATTGGGCTTTTGAAAAGACTGAATTATTAGCAATACTCTGCCAAAAGAAAAGTGTGCTCCCTGCATTCCTATAACAAAGACTGAGCTGCTTGCAATTCAAATAATTTAAAAATAAAATAAATTAAAAAACCAGACAGCTGTATGTTGGTGCAGCTAATCCCTCTGGTGTCATCCTGGGTGGGGAATGCAGAAAGTCTACTCAGCAGTGTGTATGCAGGGCTACCACCCTGGGGATGGAGAAGGGGCCATTTCAGAACATGCACATCACTTGGGTGGATTTGTCTAAGCCTTGTTCAGTGAACTTGTCATCTGGGAGGTGCTACAATATTGTGGCTCCGGCAGCATCCACGCTCCTGGGGTCCTTCAGGCCAATGATGAAACTGTTGGTTCTTCTGGCTCCATGAACTAGGGAGACCACTTTGACTTTATCCACTTGATGGCCCCTGGCTACAAGAAATTCGATATCTTCTTCAGGAAACTCACCTGCAGGGATTTTGAAAGAGGAATTTGTAACTGAAACCAGTGCTGCCTTTGACGCAAACCTCTATTCTAACCCTTTTGGGATCTGCAGTGTGAAGAAAACTGCCTGCAGCCTCTTCAGAAGGCATCCCAGCTAGGGAGAGCCAAGCGGTCGAGGAGGACCAGCACTCACTCTCTCAGCTCTCAGCAGCAAAGGCTGTTCAGAGATGGGCAGTGCTCTGTGCGGTGGGGGAAATGAAAGGATCTGGCACCTATTGTAGTTATTCTTCTTACAGTACACAAGGCAGTCCCTGCTCTTAAGAGCTTAGTTACAAATAATAGTATTAACAGTTATTAGTCAAAATAAGATGTAAGGCAGCTCAAAACAGATAGTAAAACAAGTTGCCAAATGACAAAGTTTGTGATAAGCCTTCCAACTTCCCCTTCATGTATTTCTTAATCTTCCAGCCATCTACCTTAGGTTCCTTGCTCTTCTGCTTTTATTTTGTTTGTTTGATGTTTTGTAATTTCTGCCTGAATAGAAGTGCCTGAGGATACAAAGCTGGGAATGCAACTGGACAAACTGAGCAGGCACACAGAAATCCCACAGTTATTTAAGCTATATACATTGCAGATGTGTTTTAACATATATCTTGTTGATGCCAAATGTCCAAACCCACAAATTAGGACCTTCTGAAGTTTTGGATTTGGTTCAATTAATTCTAGTTTCCAAGTCTGCAGGTCACACTCACCAGACAATTTTAGATTTTCCTCTGAAATGAGAAGGCCTAGAAACTTTGGCTATTTTGTGTGAAATAAGAACCAAATTTCACTTATGTTTCACTCCGGTAAGGTATGGGGCTTTGTGAAAAACAACAGATAGACGAAGACTTGTAATAACAAGGACAAGAGCTGGCAGTACAGTCTCCAGAGTGTCAGCATTGATGCTGCATTTCCAGCACTGTCAAGCTACAAGCCTTGCCATAAGCCTTGTCTTCTCCCCAGCTGGTGGAGTTAAGGGACACGGACTGCAAAGTGAAAGAATATAATTTATGGCAGTGGTAATAAAGTGTAGGAAGATCTGCTAGCATTCAGGACGTGTCTGGGTGAAGTTGTGGTTGCAGTCTTGTTTATTTGGATATCTTCAGTGGCATCAGATTGCAAAAGGTTTTAAGCACAGGACAAGGCTGCTACCACGAGTTGAGCTGGGACAGAGGGAGGGTTGGGGAGAAGCACCTGGAAGAGTTTGGACAGGTGGTGTTGGAGGGGCCAGGGAGTATTCCCAAGACAAGAGGGAGAGGGCATGGCTCAGTAAGGGCTCCAAGCTTTGAAGAAGCTAGGTTGCTGCTTCCTGTCTTCCCCAAAACCCTCTGCACCCACTGAGGACCCTAGAACACAGTGAGCTGTGCGCTGGGCTGTCGCACTTCCACAGCAGTGTGCTAAGAAAATCCTGCTCCTTTTCTAAACACGCTAGATTTGTAGGCTGCACCACACCCAGTGTCCATACTCACTGTCAACCTGCAAGATGTTAGACTGAAGCTGTGGGTGAAGTCGACCAAGTGACAAACTTTCACTCAGATTCTTGTTAAATGTTAAAACATTTACCAAAACCTGCAAAAGAATAAAAGATCCTCAATAATAAAAACAAGTAATGAGAATAGGAGAAGCCAACTTCCCGAGCATCCCCCTAATTGGTGGCTCCAACATCTGCAGATGCAGCAGGCAAAGAACATTTTGAACCATTTACCAAACTGCATGAACTAATGCAGGGTTTTGCACATACAAAGAGGCCCTTGAAATACGGCCTGTATATTGTTGGTGGAAAAGTGGTACCTTTTCAGGATTGCATGGGCTTTTTGTCACATAGTTCCTGCTAAATTAGGAGAGTTGTGTGTCTGGAATGTGATGTAACCTCTAAATACTTGTTAGTTACAGCCAAAAGCTCAGGGTGACTTCTCCAAACAAAGCATTAGGAAGCAATGGTTGGCTTTAGTTCTGCTCTAAATAATGCCTTCCAAAAGGTAAGGAAAATGGGAGCCATTCTTGTTGTGCCTTTCTTTTTAGCAATCCATTGCTGTTGTGCATGCACTCAAGCTATTGGCAAGTACTTCACCTCATTACAAATCATAAATTAGGAGGAGCTGCCCAAGTTATAGCAAGTGCTGAGCAATTCAGTTGGGAATGCACTAAAAGGAGCTTTTCATGGGGAAAAGGTCTAAAGGGCTGCCAGTCTCCTGCAATTCTCTGAATACAAAATGCTCCTTTTTTTTTCCTAATGATCCTTAAAAAAAGCTTTTAACAGGTATTAGAATGACACAAAACCATTATAGATTTTGCCAAGATGCTTTTCCTCTACAATTATGAGTGGTGCCACCAGGAAAGGTGCAAGAGAATTAAACTGGTAGCTTTTAGAGATTTGAAAAAACAAATATGTGGAACTGGTGACATTAAAGAATGAACTGGTAATCCTGTGGCCACCAGTTTCAACAGAGCCTGGGACGTAAAGAAGGGAAAGCCTGTACTACAGGAAGGGACCCTATTCAGTGTTGAGCTCAACAGCTGCTCTGAGAGGGCAGATGCCCAGACGCAGCACTGACCTGAATGATGCTGCTCAAGGCTTTGTCCCCATTGTTAGCTCCCAGACATAGGTACGTCCCGCACATCCCCTCGGATGGTCTCACGATGGTGGGTAACAGGAAAGACAGGGGTCGTTTCCGAGGCTGAATGAGATTTTGCTGCAGTTGAAGAAAAGACAGACCAAAAAAATTCAGCAAGCTGACTAAAGCTTTGCTGGTGCTCAAGCTGTGCAGATTAACCTCTTACTCTTTATGCTTCAGCCAACAATTGCACTTGTGTAGTTTTACAAGGTTGACATCCTCACTGCTATGATAATGCTCTCTGGTGTTAAAAGGATCTGTCCCGTTTCACACCATCGCTCTCTTTTACAGAAGGTACACAGACCCATTCACCCACTTCTAAAGTACCAACCCAGCAAAGTGGGATGGTTTTTCAATACACAGCAAGAAGAAACAACAAGGCAGCACTGGAAGCCACCAATACTGGTCTGCAATTGTTTCTTTCCAAGACCTGAAGATTTTTTTTCTGCTATCTGTTACTTTCAAACCTGCAGAGCAGCAATTCATAAAGAGACTCCTTAATTCAAGTCCACAGAAAAGGATGGTTGCTTTAAAGTGCATCTGGACTGCAGGGAAAATAGGTAGCTGAGATGTACAGCGTCACTTGATAAAACTGCATTATAATGATAACTGATACACATGAAACCTTCTGTTTACTCCGTTTCAGTGGCTCATATAATGAAAAAATAGGAGCTTCCTACAGACTATTGTCTCTCAATTATTAATAAGGCATTAAATAGCCTCCCTGTTGTGGAGATGAGAATAAAATTGAAAAAAATGGTACAGACAGCTCAAATAAAGAATTTGTCATGTCATTCATTACCGGCCTGGGAATAGAATGGTTCATTGTTTTATTTTGCCAGGAGAAGTCCAACATCTGGCTGTTCAGGAGGACTCCAGAGGGTGTTATTATTCCACTGCCAAAGGGATGATTCAAAGAACTGAAAGAAACATGAAGAAATCTCATAAAAATCCTCCCAGAGATTTCTGTGCACCTCGAGGCTTTCAGGGCTCCAATTTTCTGTCCCATCCTGGCTTGATAGACTCTTTGGTAGTTCTTTAGGGCCGGTTAGATGTGAGGAGTGAAAGTCTCCACATACTTAGGAGCAGAAACCATGTGGGCGATGGCAGCTCTGTCCCTCCCTGTGTTTAAGGATTCCCCTCTAGGTTGATGGACCTGTCTCTATGCCCCCATCAGTCCTTAAATTTGGCCATCCAGGGAGCAGATTCAGGCCAATCCAGACATGTTTCACTATGAGAGGGCTGTGGGATTGCACAGGGCAGAGCAGCACCAGCTCACACATCTCCACCCCATCTTCACTATTTCTTCTGTTGCAGGACTAACTGGGACAGAGGAGCCCAGCTGCTCCAGGTCTGGTCCCATCCTGTCCTGTTGAACCTGTTTTCTTCTCCCTGCTCCCACCCTCTGAGTACATTATGGAGGGAAGAAGTAAATCCTTTACCTTACAACAGCAACAATGAAGTCATCGGGCCCCATGACAAGCACCTGGCTAGCAGCGGGTCCACTCTCCACGGAGAAGTGAGGCATGTGGAGATCAGACAAGAAGGACTGGGAGTCATTAATCAGCTGGCGCAGGGAATTAGCTTCTGATTTACTTCAGCAATGAGGGAGGGAAAGAGGAAAGCAAGCCATGAGCCTAGGAAGCTGAACGTCTCTTGGTCTGTCTGTGGGGGTACATCTACACAGCTACTGGCGGTGTCTCCCTGAGGGGGCTGGCACTGAGGACAGGCAGCTCCTTTGTTTCACCCGATGGAAGGAGACAAGATGGCTCAGTCCACACAGAGAGACAATGCTGTGGACCTCCCAGGCTCTGTCTACAGTGGTAAACTCACCCCCAATGGACAAGGGCTGGCACCACCCGGCTGAATGCCAGTCCTCCAGGACTGGCAAGTCAGGTCCTGCTCTGGCCACCAACCATGGCTGGACCTGGCTCTGAGGTAGGAGGCTGGGCTGAAACCCCAGGCCTGGCCTCTCCCACGTGTCTGGGTGTACTGCAAAGGCACCCGAGCCCCATGGTGGGGAAGGGAGAGCCAGAAACTGCATGTGTGGTCATGGTCATGTGGATGGCTGTTTGTTCGACCTGCTGAGAAGGAATATTTAGAGAGGTGAGAAAGTGGGAGGAACCCTCAAGATCAAGCTGGCTCCAGGAAACCTCTGTGTGAGGACATTCCATGACCCTTCCCCAGAGCCCCATGCTATCAGCTGTGATCCTTGTTGAAGAGTGAGCCCTAGGAGGACACCCAAGGACTGACCTTTCCTCAGTAAACCAGAAGTAGAATAACCTCAGTTTCCCCTGTGCACTGAAAAGAGCAAATCCAGGAATGATATCCAAACCACATATCTTGCAACTGTCACTGTGCCTGTCAGCCTCAGACCTACCTCACCATGTCTTCTGCAGCGTGAGTGATGGATACATCATCAGATGGGTCTCCCAGGTTGCTAGCTAGACTCAGGGCTATTTTTAATGTCTGAATTGAACACACAAAGAAAGAAAGAAAAACATTTAAGTGGCCCTGGAAATACAACTTTTGATACTCCAAACAGGAAGAGGTATCTGGTCTCCTGGCATGTTGGCTGAAGCCTATGAAGAAAAATGTCTAAAAGCCTGGTCCTGGGAATACCTCAGTGTAAAGGGCTGCCACACATGAGTATGGGGACCAAAAGGCATCAGTTTGGCATGGCAAACTGTGTGCTGTGGGAGCCAAGCGTATCCAGCAGTGTTTGCACAAGGTGGAACATGCCTGGCAGGAGCTGACCAGCTGGCTCAGCCCAGCTCAGTGGTTCAGCTGCATTGCCAGCTGGCAGACAGGGTCACCAGGATGCCACTTACTTTCTATTTCCATTCCTGAGTGGTTGCCACAACAGCAGAGATCACACTGAATCCCAGTGGGACAGTGGGTCCTGGGCTTGCCGTTGCCTCTGGATGGCAGCTCCACTGGTGCAGCACTACTGCCGAGCAGAAATGAGCTATTCTGCTCACCAGCTGCTACCCATGTTCCTAGTTGTAAGTCATCCGAAGTGTTTGAACAGAAAGCGTTAGTCCCAGCACACTTAAGGGAATGATGGTGTAAAAAGGGGAAGGCATCTGGTTTCTCATACATGCAGAATCCTGCCTAAGCCAGTCCATCAAAAATGGGAAGATGCAATTTCAAAAGACACAGTTTATCCAGCCCTGGTGTTACAGTGCATAGCCAGGGGACAACCACAAGGCGAAATGTGCTCTTCAATCAAGCCAGCTTGGGCCTAGCAGAAATGCACTAGACTTTCAGCTTGCAGGTCATCCCATTTTCATTCAAGATTCAAGACAGTACATTACGCTGCAGGTAGATAGCTAGATGTGACTTCTGTTTTGACAAGTGCCACGCATCAACAACTTCTCCTGAAGCATCATCATTTATCTTCTGATGTACAGCGTAGAACATGATTAACTTCTGGAGAAGGTGGCATTTCCATGAAACAGTCTCCTGACCACCATACCATACAGAGGAGGTACAAGAGGCTTGGTGGCCAAGGAAGAGCTCCACTGAAACAAGCAGACCACATCCACGCCACAGGCACAGGTTAAGGTCATCTTGGTCATGGCTGTCCCAGGGCTGGACTATCTGGTGCTGACTTAGCACTAAATCTCAGCCATGTGTTCAGCCATCCCAAGTAAGATCCCAAGATCAGGGTTACACATCTTCTGAAGTGACTGCCCTTTATCTGGAGGTTGCTGTTCCTAAGCTGGGACATGATAACCAATGGGTGAAACTCTTGGCCTGGTGCAAATGCAGAGCAAACAGATTCATCCAAAGCTTCCTAAAGAGAGCTCAAAAATAATTTAGTTGAGTCAACCTCCTCTGCCTCTGCACAGGCCTAGCAGCATGTAACACCTCCAGCTGTTGCATTTTTGCTGAGAGGCAATAACTTCCAAGCACCCACTGTCCTGTCTGCTACAAGGATGTGGTTACATCCTTGCTTAAAATTCCCAACTCATAAAACCCAGCTGTCAATCTGTTAAGCATCTAAGAATGTAGGACTCCTTGCAGGGCATGAAACAGAGCACTTGCTTGACTTCCTGGGAAGCTGCAATGTTTTGGTAGGGCTGACAGCCCTAAATACTAGAAAAATCATGATCTAGACCACTGAGATCATGAGGTGGGGTAAAATGTAAGGATTTTGAAAAAATATAGTGTTGGGTCAGTTTTCCTTGTCATTGCCACATACAGGTTTTTGCTTGCAGCATCAGATTGCTACTCTCCTTGCAGTGCCCTAGCAGAACTCTGGTTTTCTGGTATGGCCAGGGCCACTGGAGCATAAGAGGTGGAGGAAAGAGATGGGACCACCCTCAGCTGCTGTGGGGTCATTCTGAAGAGATGATCGTGTACAAGAAATGGGCAAAAGTCACAGATTGTTCTTCTGAAAAAGCTCTGCCTAAGGAAGAAAGAGCTCAGCTGAGCAGGAGGCTCCAGCACCTGCACCCACCTGAGGCAGCAGAACAGCTCAGATTTACACCTTAGCAGTCTATTTGGTCATTCTCCTCTGGGAATTACCTACAAATATTTTTGTACAACCAAGCAACAAATAAATTATTCTCTAGCAGCACAAGAAATTCAGTGAATGTTGAACCTCCTCTCACCTCTGCCATCCAGTGCAAGATATTCCCCCTGGATACTTGACTTGTGATGTTAAAGCCCTCAAGGATGTTCAGTGCTGTGATCAGTGCAGGACCTGCATGTGGAGGTGGGGGACTGAAAACAAGATGACCTGTGAAGGAAAGAAGGGAGGAATGAAGCTGCTTTTGTCAGATACTGTCCAGTTATAACACTTTCCCATAAGCTAGTGTCCTTGAGGACAGGGAAACCTTTCCAGATTTGAGGGGAAATAATGGAAAGCAACATGATTTGAAAGGATTTCCCAAAACATTCCTGTTGTATCTTTCTGTTTCTCTATGATGGATGAAGGAAGCCCAAATAGGGATGCTTTTTTTACATCTGAAATTCAGTTCTTTTTGGTTGGCTGGTTGGTTTCTGGGCTGCAGTATGGAAAAACAGAGATAAAATGGGTTTGCAACATTACAGCTGTATGGAGAGTAAAGACAGGGATTCCTAGAAAAGAATGACATTTTAGAAACTTTTTGCATAAAGTATGTTTTTCTCCATTGTAGATCAACTTTGGGAACTGTCTTCTGACGTAGGTGCTAGCCTATGGTCCAGCTTCTATCCAGACATTGCATCAATATGTTATCATATTGCATCTTTATACTTTAACACTATTAAAATACCATTGGTCACTACCAAGGAAAAAACAGGCCCATTTCAAAGTGCTGAAAACTTCTTGAACTGCCTAGGATGCATCAGTGTCAGCAGGCAATAGCAGGAAACACCCTGGAGGGCTTTTCTGCAGATGCCTCAGCACAGCTGTGACTTCAACTCTTGTTAAATACTGTTGCCACCTCTTGCCAGGTGAAGCAAACTTTTAACTGAAGTTGCATGGCAATGGGTCAGGCATTTACCTTGATAGACTGTGTGGATGGGATTCTCCACTGTGACACTGTAATTGCTGAAGTCTTCCTCCACCAAGACTCCTCCATAGTTGTGGACCTGTGCAGGAGAGCAAAGCAGCGCACACTGAGAAAGCTGGGTCAAGGCTTTCTGTGTTCCTCGAGCTTGCCCAGGTGAACATACACCACACTGTCAAACAAATACCACTGAGATTCCCAAGCCAAGTGCCAGGTTCCTCAGCATACCCTGAAAATCTGTGCTTTCATGGCCTTGGTGGCCTGGCTCACCATTCACCACTGCTGGAAGGCTCTGCAGCTCACCTCCAAAAGCTCACCTACCCCATGGGTGCTTTGTAGATGTTCTGCCTACCTGTGACAATGGGGACTGGCACTGCCTCACAGCCTTCTCTCCCCTGGGTGGCAAGCATGAGTATGTTAAAGGTTATGAAGCATTTGAATACTGCCAGGATAAAAGATCTATATGGATCCAGGAGAGAAGGAACCTGAGTATAGGAGGTCGTCATCACTAGAAATCTTTAGCATACAATTCCCAACTTATTTTTAATTATTTCAGGTGACAGTGAGTCTGCTGTACCCTTGGTCTTTTTGTAAGACTATCCCAGAGGTACAATTTACTGGGCTTGGTAATTTTCATGAACATGGTAAAGATGGGTAATTCCCTCCACTGCAGGTCTTCTGTGGTTGAGTCATGATGGAGATGAGGTAGGACCATCACAACTGCATTCTGCTGATCTTAAGATCTCCTGAAGTAGGTAATACTCTCAGTCAGCATACAGGCGCTACTGTGCTCATGGGCCAACTCTTTCGCCACCCAGGAGAAGCTACACAACCTGGTGAGAGGTTCTGCTGGGGTGAGTAGCTGCTATGAGTCCTCTGGATTTCCATTCAAAAATGTGCAAGAACAAATAACCTGTGCATGCTCTGATTTCTAAACTAGCCAGCTAACTTGTCAAGAAAACTCCTTCTGTGGCAGAAATGGATGAATGACTGGAGCAGGAAAGCTAATGCAGGGCACGTTGTGGGGGGGCAGCATGTCAAACCACCCCAAAGCTGCAAAAGAAGATGTATCCCCTACAGGGCATCCCTGCCTCCTTCCCAAAGCAGTCCCAGAGAACAGGCCAGGCTGAACCCAACAGCTGAGATAAGCCTGTGCCAGGAGCTGGCTCCCTGGAGCTCAGCCAGCGGAAAGCCTGGGCAAAGCAGTGGGGAGTGGGGCAGGAGGAGCCTGATGGCACAGAAAGGGGAGAAGCCCTAGCCAGCCACACACTGCAGACACCATCTCAAATTCCCCAGAGAGCACTTTTTTGCACCCGTGCCTTCCTGCCACAGGATAGAAACAAAGGGTAGGGTGTTTTGGAGCTTTACTTGATTTCACCATGTTGATGTCCCCCCTTTGCTGGAACAATAAACACTGTGGGAAGCCAGCACTTTACTCTGCTCTGCAACCAAAGCTGGAATTGCGCACTTGATCCCAGAGCTTGCCAGGGTCTTTGGTGTTGCAACCCTGGGCCTTGCTCCTCCATAGAGAGTTTGTGCGTCCCTGCAGCAGCCCTCAGGTCTGGGGAACGGGGTGATAAAGCAGGGTTTAGCTGCGGAGATGCACCACAAGCTTGGGACTTTTCCTGTTCCTCGTTCTCCACCTCTGCTGTGGTCCAGGTGAACCTTAGGAGATTTCCAAACACAGAGCTCACAAATATCTAAGGCTTGAGCTGAATGAACCCCTTCCCAATTACTGACGACATGTTGAAGGTGCATCACTTGAACGAAGGTGGTAGGGAAAAATGGTGCCACCAACCACCCTGATTGCAGCTACCCAGGTATAAAAGTTGTTTGTTGTTTTGGTTTTTTTTACTAGAATAATTACTTTGTTGATGCTATTTTTTCCAGAGAACCTCTAACAATAGGAGTTAAACTAGGGCAACCCTAAGTGGGACCAAGCCTGTCTGATCTTCTGCTCCCAAGGCTCACAGTTTTATTTTTAAACCATTTTCCTGGAGTCTATATCTTACAGTCCCATTAACAAGAAAAATTTGCTTCTCAACAGCAGGACACCTCTCCTTATGGGGGAAAAGGGGTTGCCACTAATATTAACACAGCCCAGAGCGGGGCTTGAAATTAAGATTTTTTTCCTTAGAAAAAACAGTCTGTCCTGGTTATAGACAAAATGGAGGTTTTGCTTCCGTAGGCTGTGGATGTGACCCGTGTGTCACTTACACCACTGCAGTGACAGGGACAGGAAAGAAAGATGCTCCATGCATTTGTCCCCATCATTGTGCTGACACTTGGCTATGGCTTATCTCCAGGTTGTCACCTTCAGCAGATGACATGGCAGGTGGCACCCCCAGCCCGGGCTGTGCTGTGTGGTCTGGGGCAGACATAGGGACAGACGTGGCTCACCTCAGAGATTATCTCTTGGGTCAAATTTCCACTGTAGAAAGCTGACACCCCTTCTGCCCCCACCAGTTCCAGGACAGCTGCGAGGTCCAGGCGCCTGACAAACATGCCAGGCACCAAGGGCTGGCCATCTGGCAGGAAGATCTCCCGAAATTTGTCAGAGTAGTTCAGGTCCTTCAGTTCACTTACGGCTTTGGCTGTGGGTGAGAAGGGGAAGGACATCCAGAAAAGCCAGGGTGCAGGAACGCGCAGGGGACCTGGAGTCACTGTGCACCTGATGGGGATGTTTGAGACTTGCTGCTGCCTCTTGCCCTATTTCAAAACTAGAGGGAGGCTGGATCATGCATCCATTAGAGCTGGGAAGGAAACCCAGAGAAACCCCAGTGCCCTTCCCTGGCTGGCCCTGGGCAGCTGCCCAGCGTGGGCTGCTCTGACCCGCCCCTGACCAGCCCTGGGAAAGGGCTCCAGTTTTGCTGCCACCACACTCTCCTCTTGCCTGACCATGGCTCAGGCGTTGCTCAGCTCCCAACACCATCCATCTCCAGGTGCAAAGAGCCTTAAGCTCCCATGAATAACCAACTACATCCCCAGCTGCCTCACACCCAAGCACAGTGGCCAGTGTGCTCCTCCGTGCTGAGCAGCCACCCTTGGGTGCCCATCAGGTACTCACCCAAATCGTGTGTGACATTAAACCCATTGTGGGCAACAGCGGCCGCGAGGCCCAGCAGCTTGGACCATGGGAGTCTGCCAAAGGAGAAAGGACAAGGAGAAACGTGCCTTGGAGGGGTGCAGCAGGGCAGGGTGGTGGGAAGCAAGCACAGGGCTCAGCTCTGCAGTCAGGGGGCTCCTGAAAGACCAGGCTGTGTAGCCAGCAGTGGCCAAAAGGAGCTTTCAGTGGGTTGTTTCTTTTTAGCAGGATCAACTCAGTGCTCCACGATGTGCATCAGAGAGGAACGTCAGTGCAAAGACAGAGGAGGGGGCATCTCTGGAGCAAAATCTCAAGCCAGGCTCCAGCCCTGAACAAGTCATTCAGATCCCTCCCTCCCTGTCCCAACAGGGCATCAAAGAGAGCCACACTTCTTAGGGTCCACCTAAAGAGAGAATGAAAATACACAGACATGCATGAAAATGTTCTGTGCCTATTTCTAAGAGAACATTTATTGTCTGTCTTGTTAGCCAAGATTTTGCTTTGCAGAAAACCTGACCAAGCTGAATTTTTTCTTTTGTTAAATGAAGTACCAAAAAATGAACATATTTGTCAACACAAGCCTCCAAATACACCTTATCTGATGGTTGTGACTGGTGGCTGAGAACGGGGTCTGATGGCAAGGGCTCGTGTGCTCCCAGCTCCCCCACAGGGACCCCAGGGCACAGCCTGTGTGGCATGAGGACAGCCTGCCTGTGCCAGCCTCGAGTCTTACCTCCCGTGTAACTCGTGCGCTTGGTGCATTCCTTGTATCATGCCTGGTACGCCCACGAGCAGACCTGGCTGTAAAATAGGAAGGACAAAAAGGAAGAGTAGTCTCCTTCCCATGAGGTCATGGGACATGGTGCCCAGTTGCAAGTCAAGGAGATGCAAGTCATGTTTACATGGGAAATGTCTGCATGGTCTTTAGGAGAGGGGAAGAGGTCTGTAGCAACACACTAAATTAGGGAGCAAGTTTTTGGAAGGAGAGGCAAATTCAATCCTGGTCTCAACCCAGTCTGGTCAGGAGAAATAACTCAGCAGAACGACATGGGATTCTGCTCCTTCCTGGGACTCCTGTTCTCACAGGTCCCCACTGCCAGAGGGACATGCCTCTACTCCCCAAGCCCTGCAGGCTCCAGCTGTTTTGGGCCTGCCAAAGAAGTATTTTCCCTGGACTCTGCATGTCTGCAGGGGCCGGGATCTCCCATGGTGGGAGAGGCCTCCTGTCGCTTCCCCGGGCATCTCCCCCTCGGCCCGAAAGTTGTGGCAAGAGGAGAGCTGGCGACATCAGCCAGCCACAGCCCTGGAGGGGTCGGCCATGGGACACTGGTCCTCACCTTGGTGTCCTTCTGCAGGTCCCCCTCCAGTGGGATGCCCAGGGGAGCCACCTCGCGGAAGTCGATCACCCAGCTCCTGTTCTTCCTAATGTCGTGGACCAGCATCACCCCACCCCTGCAGCGAGACAGGGGTCACGGCACAGCACCGGCTGTCCCTGCAGCAGCCGGGCCACACAGCCAAAATGAAGAGCATGGGTGCCACTGGGGCCAGGCCCAGTCCCGGCATGGTGGGGCCATCGTAGCAGGTCACCAGCCTCAGCAGTAACCCAGGGCTGGCCAGTGGCGCAGGGGAATGCTGCTGCCCTTTCCCAGAGAGCAGTTCAGGACAACTGAGCCAGGGTCAGTGCGGGATGCAGGCAGCCCCCATGCTGAGCCTGCAGCAAGGCTGTATCAGTCCCTGCCAGCCTGGCCAGAGGGCCACTGGTTGTGTTCCACTGCCAGGCTGGGAATATCTGCAATTTTCTTTCTAATCTGAGCAGTTTTGCAACAGACCAGGGCTTTTGCTTACAACAGCAATCCGAGGCGCAGCCTGGAGAAGCTATCGGGTGGCGGTCACTTATGCAACGCTCCTGAGACCTCCTGCAGAGCCGAGAGCACCAGGCTCATGTGGATGCCACCCTGGGGATGAGGGCTGGGAGGAGGCCACCCCTCACCGCCGTGCCTCCCCTGGCTGCTGCCCAGAGCCTGGCTCGGACCTCAGCCTCCTGTTGCAGCAGGAGCAGAGCTTATGGAGGGAAGCACTCAATCTCTGAAAGCATTGGGACTGAGCCCAGGGTGTTGCAAGCTCTTGGCACGCTCGCAGAGGGGCTCGGCAACCTGTAGTCACTTTTTCAACTCTCTCGAGCCTAAGGCTTGGATTTTTCTGGCAGCCACTATGGCAGACGCAGCTTTTCCCTCCCTGGGGGTCTCTGTCCCTCACTGTCAAGTTGGTGCACAGGAAGGATCCCTGTCCCTGCGCAGACGTGGACACGTCCACTGCCTGATGTCAGAGACCTGGTACCACGTGCTGGGACTCGGGCTACCATGAAGGCACGTCTCAGCTGGTAGGGAAACCACCTGCCTGAGGTCAACAGCAGACAACAGCAGAGGGTGAGTAACCAACACTTACCCGCCAATCCCTGACGTGTGGGGGTTGACGATTCCTGCACAGAGGGCTGAGGCAATGGCTGCATCTACTGAGGAGCCCTGCTTGTTGAGCACCTCTATGCCCAGCGCCGTGCAGCGGGCAGCATCCGTGACCACGGCACCGTGGTGGAAGATCTGCCGGAAAAGGAGAGTGGTTGTGACCAGGGAGGGGTGCTGGGGCTGCCCAGATGTTCACCCAGCTCTCTGGCACCTGAAGCCTGAGGCCAGTGCCAAGGCTGTGGCTGATCTGCATTTGCAGGTGCCTCCAAATGCTGGTGGGAGTAACATGTCCCTTGGCACATCCCTGCACCAGGGCAGCTGTGGTATCTCTGCATGTAGCCACGGCCATCAGCTTAGCTGCTTTCAACACTAGACATGCTAAGCTGGTGGGCCACATCTCACCCTGTCCTCCATAACCCCAGAGCAGGGTTGGACTAATCCTCAAGAGCAATGGGCGACAGCATGCTGTCACTGCACTGCAGCAATGCGATCACTGGAAACAGGAATATCGCTGCAAAGAATGCAGCATCCCTCCCAGTACCACAGCTTGTTCTCATCCTTCCCTGGTGCCAGTGGCAGTGATAATGCAATCACAAAAAGTTTTAAAAAGTTCATTTTAACCCTATAGTACAAATTGCAGCATCTCAGCATGAGCCAGAGTGGCCGTGGGAAGTGCGAAGATGGAAGGGCCACGGCAGGCTGGTGGGCAGGACTGGCCCTTCCAGCAGTGCCACGAAAGGGGCTGCGTTGCACAGCCTCCCTCCGGCACTGCACCCCAGTCAGCCACAGGGCCAAGCCACTCCACTCCCAACGGCTGCATTTTGCATGCCAGTGACAAGAGCAATAAATTAAAAAAAACCAGATCTCTTTCATGAGGACTTGCAGGCAGCTCTGCCCTGCTGGGCAGCATATGGAGAAGATGATGGTGACTACTGGCTGCCCCTTGGCCCTTCTCAGGCTGCAGTACTTGGCAGGAGATGTTCTCCAGGAAAGTATGACCCCATGGCAATGCTGCCTTTGCTCTGCAATTCAGCACTACTTTGTGGGACAGATTAGCAGGAGGCTTGGCTCTGTTTTCAGCTATTTTCCTGCTTGGTCCTGGACAGATCCTTCCAGAGGCAAGCCTGGGCATACAGATCCGTAAAACTCTCTCCAAGTGGAGATGTACGAAAGACGCCTACTGCTTAACTAAGGATTGCTTTCTGAAAGCATTCACATCTGGCTCAAACTACAGCTGCAGACAGAGCAGTGGGGCTGCCCGTTTCCCCCCGGCCACACCCCCAAACCTGCCTGGCACAGCCACCCATGCCCCGGCCACAGGACAGGTGCCAAGAGCCCAGCTGACCTCTCAGAGCACAACCCCCAGCTTCAGGAAAAAGCTTTTGAGACAATTGGAGGTGGAATCGCAGAGAGAGACTCAGCACCCAGGGTCTCATTGACACTGGCCAGGGCCCACCAGCACTTACCCCACTAAACTGCTGGCAAGGAGGAAAGTTAGGGAGCTTCTCCTACTTTTGGAGCCAAAGCCTGACTGCAAAGCTGCTGTTTCATCTTACCTGAGGGTCCCCAAAATAGATCTGCATGATCAGGGCCACCGTGACCCCTGTGGCAAAGGTCAGACAGGCGGTGATGATGACAGTCAGCCCATCCTGCCGGCAGCTGCAGTCTCCAGAAAAAGGGTCCTTGCTGGTCTCCTGGAGAGGAGACACGTCCTGGCTTCCCATCTCTGATGAGGATGAGGGCAGGCGCTGGAGACGCGCAGACTTCAGGAAGGAGTCTGGGTCTTTGTGGGCAGCAGGGAGAAAACAAGTGTTAGTTATTGAGCAACATGAGGCTCTTATTGCACTGTTTACCCAGCGCTAACATTACACCGTGCCCCTTCCAGCAAGGCTATTACCTTCCCTATTGTTCCCAGCTCTCAAGAGACTTTCTGGCTCAGATGCTGCTTTAGGTCATTTTACTGATCCCTTCCTTTAGCTCTAGTTATTCCAAACTGACTTCCCTGGAGTTAACAGGGGCAAAAACCCCTGACTTTTGCTCCATTTCAGTCCACTCATCAGTCTTCAGCGATGGGCCCACAGTTACTGCTCCATTTGGAGGGGTTCTTAACAGCACCAACTTGCAAACAGGTCTCTGAAATGCAGCAGGACTGAAGAAGAGGAAATTAAGATACAAAAAAAAAATCCAGCAGCCTTATTTGGAGCTATGCTTGAGCTAAAGCACCTGAGCAAAACAGAGGCGAAGCAAAACATGTGGCCTGGGCACAGGAAATACCTCTATGGAAGCATGGCAAAGTGAGGGCAGAGAGAAGCAAACCTGCAAACCAGGGGGCCTTGGGACGTCCACCTGCTCTGATGGCAGAAAAGGCTCTGCTTTAATTTCTTGCTTCCTCTGGCTGATGAGGCCCACTGTGAAATAAAGCCACTTGCCGAACGCCCAGCTCTGAGATGGCAAATGCCATGGGGCAGGGTTTTGCTGGGCATCCACCAGACAGCAAACAATGCTCAGCAGGATAAAAAAGTCTCTCTTTTGCTCTGAAAGATGCCTTGAATCTCTGCTTGCATCAGCTCCTGCCTTTGCGGCGGGGAGGATGCTGGCTGAGTGTGCCCTGCCTGTGCACAAGTGCTGCCGGGCACGTGGAACTGCTGGTGCAGCCGTGGGGACATGCCCGTCCCTGCCAGGCACTGAATGGGACCAAGCGGCTCAGGGCATCATCCAGGGCTCCTGAATGAATTTTTTGGTGGGCTGCCAAGAGCCAGCAGGGGCTGCAGTGCCCCGTGCATCCATGGTGGGAAGAAGAGGAGCACCGAGTGGAAAAGACAAGAAGCTTGTCCCTCCACACAGGGGACATTTCCCAGGTTTGGGGTAAGGGAGAAGGTAATAGCATATGTCCATACATTCTGTATGGTATGTCTAAATATTCTGATGGTTTTAATATTTTGTACCAGCTGTGGAAACTGATTTGCTGCTAGATGACTGTAAAAGTGAGATTTGGTAAAAAAATATTAGAAATCTTATACTAACATTATGACTGAAACAATAGACAAAAGTATAGCCAAGCAATTAACTAGTAGAGGTAGTTACTCATAAGTTTTGCAGTTCTTTGCTCTTATGACTAGATGTTCCTGTACCCTAGATGAGAACAATATTGAAACTGACCACATGTGATTGCCTTAAGCTTCAACATCAAAGAACAAGGACTTCAAGGACAGCCAAGAGAATCTCAAATAGGTCAGTGGTCGTAAAAGCAGCCCTTCGATTCAAATGAATTCTTCATTGCACGTGATCAGATGTAGGCAGTACTATGATAATCAGTTACAATATTTTTTATGTATATGTATACTAATCTGATTAATATGTAATTGTTACTCCATATAACCTGTTTGTGCTGAAGCTGTGGCATGCACACTAGGTGGAATTATCCCCCATGCATCCAGCACTGCAATAAAGAATGCTTGCTTTCTAAAACTCCAAAACAACTCTTAGAGAGTTTCTTCAACCGGCTTTTCAGTATCAAAGGGAGTGAGCAGGAAACTCTGCATCCCCCAACATCCCGCCATGCCTCTTCATCTGCTCTGGCAGGCAGCATCTCCCTGGGTACTGCCAGCCCTGTCCTTGCCATGATGTTAAAAAGACCTGCAGGGTGCAGCTCTCCTGGGGCCAGGCAGGGAGTTTGTTTTAATTGCAGTGATACTGCAACCAGAAGTAAGCCCCCTGCAGCCAGGGAATCCCCTTAGGGTGAATTTAATCTCATTCATGCTGCAGTGATTTAGGAGCACACCCCTCCAGGACACAGTCTCTCCTCTCTGCTCCTGTAGCACTGGTGACATGTTAGCCCAACACAAGGGGACATGAATATTCAGGGAGCAACCATGGGAAAGGACAGGCCATGGCCCTCCAGGGTGGCCTCTCCCACCCAGCACAAGTCCCTTTGTTCTCTGCCACAAACATCCCACATGGCCTTGAGCAAGTCGCTTAGTCTATGTGACCACTGGTGCTGCATGGGGACAGCAGGGCTGTGGTTGGCTTGGGGACAGGAGCAGCTGGAAGAGGTTAGTCAGGAGCACAGAGGGCAAGGAGCAGCCTGCGAGGCCAACACACAGGTGCCCGTCCCACCACCGATGTCCACACTTGAAAGAGAAGCCACCAAACCCTACTTGGCTTCCATGGGGGCCATGAAGGAGAAGTGGCTTCACGGGGGAACCAGTGCTTTGGGGAACCAGGGCCACCCCAGCTCTGGAGCCACTGCAGAGGGGACAGCAGAGACTGGAGCGTCTCGCAGGCTCTGGCAGGCACTGCAACGTGGGACTGTTGAGTCCTTTGGGGGGTCTGTCCCCAGCACCGACAACACAACAGGGGCTCGTCCTATTAATGAGATCTCTGGGTGGTAGAAACCAAAGGTCTGGGTTCCCTTCCTGCCAGTCCAGCAGATAACGTGGCACAGAGAAGTACAACCAGCTTTCGCAACATGCATGCAATGTCAGATGAGCACCAGTTTCCACGCGGCAGGAGAGCAGCAGCTCCTCCAGCCTCCCCACATGCAGGCACCCGGGGAGGCTGAGACCCCCGCGCCTGGCAGGGCACCAGCACAGCCAAAACTGCACCAAACGCTGCTCGTGATCTGCACAGCGAGACGAGAGGCCTTGTGCTTTCCAAAGAGCTGTTCCAGCAAACCTGCATGCGGTGGCTTCACCCCAACAGTGTGGGATGGCACAGGACAAGAACGGGCAACTGGAACTTCACCCGGTGGTCACAGCAGGACAGGGCAGAGGACACGGGGCACGTGGGGCCTGCTCAAACAGGGTTTCAGGGTCGATGAGGCAGAGACCTGCCTGCAGGCTATGGAGCAGCCCCGGGGCTGAAGGGCAATGTTGCTTGTAGGAACATGACATGGGGGAGAAAAATCGTTTCTCTGAACTACTGAGAAGGAAGCAATCGACTGAAAACAGGCAAAGGGTTTTCACAAGGATCCAGGACCACCCGATTTTATTACAGCTGCGCACCTGGCGGGAGCGATCGCTAGCTCCGTGCCAGACCCCCGCTATCTCTGGCGCTCTCCCGTGCCCGCGGCTCCCGGCACGTCCCCGCAAGGGAAACGAGGACCTGGGAGCCCGGCGAGCCCCCCCGCTCCCTACCTGGGGGCCGGGGAGAGGGAGCCCCTCTGCCCGGCCGAGGGCCGGCAGCGCCGGGGAAAGCGGTTTGGAGGGCGAGCGGGGGGCTGCGGTTTGAGGGGCCCCCCGAAGCCGGCCTGCGGGCGGCGGCGGGCGGGCTCAGGGCCGCGGGTGGAGCGGGGGCCCGAG
>NW_010972618.1:877375-887239 GCF_000737465.1 Haliaeetus leucocephalus
GGCGCTGGAGGTCGGGGCGGCCCGCAGAGGGGCGACCCGCTGGCCTGGATCCTCCACCCTGGCCGGCGGGCCCTGTCCCGGTCCCGGGCGCTTCCCCACAGCCCGAGCGCTGCGGTGGGGGGAGCCGGGGGAGGGGAACGGGACAGCGTGGGGGTGCCAGGCGCAGGGTGGCTCGGGGCGGAGGAGAAGGGCCGGGCTGGGCTGGGCTCCAGCCGGGTGAAGCTCTGGGGGTCTGAGCTCCCCCTTGTCCCCTGCTCCACACGCGGGGTCAGAGCTGGGGGGGATCAGCCCTGGCCCGCCTCAGAGCAGGGCCGTCTGCTTTCCGGGCCAAGCCTCCAGGGCAGCTGGATCAGAGATTTCTTAGTCCTGTCTCCAGAGGGCGTGGAAGAGTTTTCCGAGGGACGTGCACATACTTTGTGTCATCGCTTGTTCAAGCCGACCTCCAGCAGAGAGGCTCACACACCACCGTTTCATGCATTACCACGACGGCAAGGGGGGTCCAGCACCCAGTGGGAAACCATCAGCAAGAGACACAGTGACATTGCCACAAAGCAGCCTCGTGTGTGCTCTCTCAGCCAGCTTGGCCTTCCAACATGGACCTCTCGTGCATGGCTGTCTGAAGATGAGAGCTGAAGATTGCAGTCCTCCTCGCAGCGCAACAGGTTTCAGTTTTTGCAGGTGAAGCTGGCCAGGCTCAGCCCTGGCACCAGTGGCTCTTGCTGCTGCTGCCTCCAGCAGCACCAGCATGTGTGTCAGGATGGGCTGAGGCTGCCAGGCAGTGCAGCTGGCCAGCACGGAGCCAGGTGGGTACAGGCAGAGCCCAAACTGGGGCCGCAGAACCAGCCATGCCTGGGGCAAACCCGAGCTATGGTTGCCAACAGCTCCCATTTGGCAAAGAGTTTTGACTGAAATGCATACAGCAGGGGAGGCCTGGTTTGCATGGACATTTCTGAAATCAGACTGGCTGAACATTTCATTTTTTCCCCCTATGCTTCTTTCAGAGGTTGACCTAAAAAATACCAGTAAAATAACTGGAAGATGGAAGAGGTTGTTTCATTCTGGGCTGAACAAAACACTTCAGGTTTGTGCAAATTACTTCCTCCCGCAACGACACTGGCCTCTCCCTCTCAGCTTGGCACACACGGTTGGCTGTGTGGCTGCCAGATCTGAAAAATCCATCCTCTGCCCTGATCTATCCTAGATATCTTGTTTTGGGAGATGGAGCGTGTTGAGTGCTGGGCTGTTTGGCTCTGGGGAAGTCACCTGAGAGGTACATGTCCTACTTTCTCATCCTCCAAAGAGCCAGCTAATGCGCCCTGCTCTTCCCTCTGTGAGCAGCTCCACTAGCTCGGTCAATGCTCCTTAATGCAGGGAGATTTAAATCTTCCTTTGCTGTGGCAGTGGCAAGGTTTTGCTAGTGCCCTCCAGCAACCTGAGGGCATAATGGGCACTGTCAGTTATTAACTAAATACTTGTGGGAGGATAGTTCGGCTTTTGCAAGCCAGTCTCAGCCTGCTCCATTTTCAGACATCTCTCCAGCCTTCTCATCCCCAGCAGTTGGAGGTGGTCCCTTCCCCCCCAAAGCAGCTCCTCCAAGGCCAGGAGCTTTGTGCATACTGCATCCTCCTCTGCCCATTTGCCTGGCAAACTATTAACAGACATCCTTGAAATGAAACACCCTAGGAAGTGCGTGCAGGGACACACTCAGCAAACACTATCCCCAGTTGTCAGACATAGGTGTGACTTAACACTGCTTGAAGACAAAGCTCTACTTCCTGCTTCTTGGGCTTTCGAGACCCTGCTTGCCCCAGACCAACCCAGCCTCTATTACTCTTGTGTTTCTGACAAACCAAAACCAATCAGCTCTGTCACCCGTGGGCAGCTAAATCCCAACAAATGTAGGCACAGCCTTTGCAAGCTTGGTAGTCAAGCTGGTGAAATGCAGAGATAATGACACCTCCGTGGAGGGGACAGAGGCCCCTCAGTGGCGTGCTCCCAGCCCCAACAGGCACCACTTGCTTTAAGAACATCCCAAACACTGTTAAAGCAACTGACATCAGCAACATTGCCTTGCTGGACCAAACCCACAGGTAACAAATTTACATCATGCTGCATGCTCAGCCATCACCGCTGCAGAGCTACCCTGCAGCGGGCAGCAGCTGTTTAGCTGAGGTCTGACAACTGATGTTGCCAAGATGCAAGATGCCCAGCCACACAAGCCACCTCTCAATACCTGTCAGCACATCTTTGCACCCACACCATTTTTCCCTTTAACACCAAAAATAACTTGCATTAAAGTTTTAACAGATAATACACTTGAAGCCCAAGGAAGACCATAAGAAATTTCTCTGCCAGTTCCACACCAGAACACATTTGCTCCTCTCCTCACAATGAGGTCAGGCTGGGGAATATCTCACTCTCCTTCCTGCCAGGGACTGGATGCTTTTTGCTGAAAGCCAAAGTGATGTTGCTCCAGGTCTGCACCTAGCAGTGAGCTTCACACAGCCTGCAGGCAGTACAGCCTCTTCTCTGCACCATCATGTAGACCCCATAAGGATGCAGCCTCCTGGTAGAACCAAATCCTAACAGCTGTGGC
This sequence comes from Haliaeetus leucocephalus, assembly GCF_000737465.1. Taxonomy (NCBI): domain Eukaryota; kingdom Metazoa; phylum Chordata; class Aves; order Accipitriformes; family Accipitridae; genus Haliaeetus; species Haliaeetus leucocephalus. The sequence goes on from NW_010972618.1 coordinate 879,972, forward strand.
TCCCACAGCTCAGCTCTCCGGTGCAGGAGAGATCTTTTTCTTCCCGAGTCGCTGCTCCATAGTGGCGCAGACCCTCACCAGCCATTGGTTTAGTCCCCCACCCTTCAAGGAGAGGAGAGTGCAGAGCGTGCACATTGTGCCAATACCAAAAGTGCTGAGGACAGAGGTGTTGCCCAAGCCCCTGTCCCCACCACTGCAGTCACTACTCCTGTCAGGTGCTGCTCTTCTGTCCTCCTAGCACTCAATTTCATGCTCTCTGCTAGATCATCTCTGTGTCAATCTCTCAAGTCTCTGCAAAACCCCCTTGTTTTTACAGTGCTTATCATTGTAAGATGCTCAGCTCCATTTTACAGGCTGCCACGTCCCCTTGAGCTTCTTAAAATTAACCTTTCTTCAGGGGCAGATACCATAGCTTTAGTTCTCTTGGTCATTAGCACTGAGGATACCTGCTTCTAGCCATTGAGGCACCCCTTAAAATAGAAACCTTAAGAGATTGAAAGCTTGCAGCTGAGCAACTGCAATCACTTATTTACGTCGAGCCTGCAAGAGATCCAGAGACCAACGTCTCTTCCATATGGTCATGATCCTCCTCAACAGAGGACCCTCATCAGCTTGCCTTCTGCCTCAGCTTCCAGCCACTAGAACAGCAGAGAACCCCAAAGACCAAGAAACTCAGCTGGTGGGACTGCAGGCAAGCAAGGAAGAAAGCAAAGGGGCAGGTAAGCAACTCTCCAGCTCTGCACTCTCTCACTCTGCACATTTTACAACAGTGCTTGAAGTCCTGCTCTGGACCAGACTTGGCCACTCTGCAATGCAGCAGTGGCTCTGCCATGGTTGTGTGTCACGGGGCAGGGACAGCTGCTGAAGGAGCAGAACAGCTTACACACAGGCAACGCTTGGCTTAACCTGCTTAATCACCTGTTAAAGCATGGATCTAAGCATTAGCTACTACTTCCACTACAAATGCTTCTGACCCTGCAGAAGCAGGACTCAAGCCTGCAGCACAAGAGACCTGAGAGTCCCAAAGAGCTGCTGGCTTAGATATTTACCAAAAATCAAACTCTTAAAGGAATCCCACACTCCCACCATTTTACAAAACTTCCAAGACCGGAGGATACAGAAGCTGCACAGTGGATTATCCAGGCAACATTTATTAGAGTATTTCAAGTATACAATGATTTTACTGATGGCTGTGAGCAGCTAAGATGCAAACAGATGCCAGTAGGAAAGGGTGACCTAGAACTAGCAGGCTTTGCAATTCTTGTGGGAAATTAATGCTTTCAGCTGAAAGAAGAGGAAAAGAAAGGATCAGACTAAAAGATTGAGCAAGGGGAGGAGGAAATAGAGAAGATTTTATTTGAGATCACTTACTTGAATTGGCAACTCAAAAGTAGCAGAAGCTGCCTGCTATTGCACTCTTCCCTTGGCATCCCAAGGACCTAAAATAGCCAGGCACATTTTTTCCACCCAGAACAGACAGCATTTTCCCTGGTAAGAATGGAGGCCTGCAGTAATGGGCCATTCTGGAGCCCAGCACTTAGATCCCTGGCTTTGCATACTCATATGTGAGAACCAGGCTGTTGGACTTCCATCAGCAAGGAAGCAATGCAGACTTCGAGCAAGATTACACTAAAACTCAACTCCTCACTATAAGGCAGCTTTAGGTCAGGACTCTTTTTGGGTGCCTGAGCTGTTGTTTAGAAAAGCAAGGACCACATGGCAACAAGACTACAAGGTCCTGGGACAGTAACAAGGACTGTGCGTGTTTCCCAAGAACTATTTCTGAAAGACACGTCCTTAAAAATATCTTGAAGCAGAGGCTCCCCCCTTGATGCACAAAAAGGGCATGACTGGGGAGGAACTGAGCTATGAAGTGATTGACTCACAAAAAGCACCTCACAAACCAGAGGCTATGTACTTTGCCTGATTTGCAAGTTAGTAATTCTGCATTTAGGATAATAGCTGCCTCAATTGTGTCTTAGTCTCCTGCATTTATTAACAAGGAGCAGCTGAATTCAAGAGCTTAAAAAAAAAAAAAGGAATTTAAATGCTTAACTTTTAAAAGGGTATCTCCAGAATGACTCTCCTTGAAGACTACTAAGCTCTGAGGTACACGATGGCAACTTAGTAGTCAGGCTAGCAGAATGCAGCGGAGTTTCTAAGCCTCCTGAATACATCTTTGTTAACCAAATGAATCACAGCTCTTTCTAGCAAAATTGCTTAAAAATTTGTCTTCAGCAAAGACCATTTAAAAATTCTGGTCGACAACTGATTTGCATGTAAAAAAAAATACTAGAAATGGTAACAACACAATCTGTTTAATCAAATCAGATCTGATTACTACAAAAACATGCTAAGGACAGCCACTCAACTCATATCCTGGATGCTGCAGTGCCTTCCTCCCATGTACCCTACAACTGCTTTTTAAAAACTGTTTGTCTGAAGGACAACAATGGAAGACAAGTCATGATTTAATGACAGATTTCAAACAGAAGGACATACATACATTAAATTAACAGATTCAACCTTCACCACACAGTGATAAGAGTTACTGGCTAGAGTCATGGAAGGTTCCAAATTTCAACAGCCTTGAACCACTTCCAATAATTCCAATGGCTTTTTAATAGTTCCAACAATTAACAGGTATATAAAACGGAGATGGACTTCTCCAGCAGAAGAGTTGGGGCTCTTCCAGGCTAATCAGACCACTGGTACAGAAGGGGGTTGATTTGACTTCCCCCAACTTCCCACCAGTCCACTAAAGACTATGATTTATTAAAACCTTCTCCATTTACTGACGACTGATTTAACAGGCAAAAGCTGCAGACTGTGTCAATCATAGTGGATAGCAGTATAGAAGATTATCCAAACAACCTGTGGAGAGGAAAGGAAGTGAAGGTTATTTTGATGCCTCTGGAGAGGGTTCAGACATGGAAGCCTCACTTCTTGCTCTCAATAGAGGACTTGGGGGCTGAATTCCAGCTTTGAGATGGTCTCGGAGAGATGTTAGGATCACCATGTCCCACAGACGGTGGCATTCAACTTGTCTTTTGGGGTAACTAGCTTCTCCACATTAAAATCCCACCACAGTCTCTCTAGTGATTCAGAAACACCACCAAATCAAGTGCTGAGCGTATTCAGAGACTTCAGGGAGGGGAACAACAGGAAAAAAAAAGACACCCAAAAAATCAGTTTGGGTGTAACTGGCTCTAGATGAAACTCTGCTGGATATCTGGGACAGAGGATGGGAAGACATAAAAGTTAAGTAGTAGATGCAGAAGTATAGCTGCCTGTTCCTACATCCTTTCCTACAGAGAAATCCCAGGCATTAATACTGTATTTCATAGCCAGTAGCCATCAGATTTTGTGATTTTCTTTCCCAATGAACTCCACTTATTAGATGACGTTAACTAGATTAGATTAGATGATCTCTCTTCTATCAGCGTACCACCTCACCAGCTTTCCTTCCAGGTCTTTTCTCTCGGAAAGTGTACCAACACAATTCACTAATCAACTTAAAAGAAAGCAAGAGGCATTACCAGGAACAGTGCAAAAGATGTCATGAATCCTTCCTTTGTTAGCTCCCACGTCCCGCCATACTCCTCCTCATCTATCTGCTGGAAGCTACTGAAGTAGAGGTACAGAACACCAGCATTGATCAGGCAGAACCTGGAAGAAAGAGGTTAGGAACCGTCATTTCGGTGATATCGGATGCATGTATCCAACATGCCATACAGCAACGTAGCAGTGAAACGTCTTTTCATCCGCAGCAGAGAGGAAGCAAAGAGGAATGCTGTTCCTGCAACGCCTCCCAGGCAGCTCAGTCACTTCCTTAAAAGAGCACCTCCAGGTCAGCTTGTCGTAGCGTGCTAGGTTTGGATGAAGTTCGCGTCACAAGGCACAACCTACTCCTAGTAAGGCTCAATAGACAGTAGTCAAAAGATGGAAGTTTCAGCAGATCTGCAAACCCTGCAAGTTTTCCTATCCAGCAGATCATCAGCAGTCCTGCTCCCACAGAAAATCCAACTTCCTTGTGTGTGTGCTACTTGATTTTGAGGCTGCTAAGAGGAAAGACTGTTATAGACTCCATGCTCAGTGTAAGATCCCTGTTAGTGTCCTACGACCAAACAGAGTGACTTAGAGATGACAGCCTGAGAAGACTCAATAGCACCCTCAGAGTCAGAGCACTGGGGTTCAACTTGAGACAACTTTTAGCATGCTCTAGTCTGTGCCAACAGTTACACTGCAACAGAGAGAAAAAAACATGACGTCCTGTTTGTCCTTAGACACATTTGGTTTTACACCACCCCAACTTAGGACTGGGGCACCTTGGGGCACTCCTGGAAAGAAGGCTGTGTAGGCAGGGCAATACGGGAAGACATACACACAAGTTCAGTGACTGGCAGCAAGCTGTTAGCAGCTGTGCGACTGTGTACCACAGAGAAACAACACACAGAGTTCTAGAAGCTTTTCATTTTTCACCATACACCAAATCACTTTTATTTCTTACTAACATTTAGCACAGGAATTGGCTGAGGTGCCTTATGAATTTATGGATGACTAAGTAAGAACAATGCTTCTCAGCTACTCCACATCTGTTACTGGGAGCACTTTAGATTTAACTGTTTGCATGTAGCTATTGAGTTCCTATTGGAGCATCACTGCTTTACAGCCCCTTTTTCCTAAATTTCAAGCTTTTTCTTTTTTTCTTCCTTAGAGACACTTGCTGCTACTCCCTCCACTTTCTTGCCACAGCCAGGACACTCACAAGATGACAAGTCAACTTGCCTAAGAAAAGCTGTGAGGTTGTGAGCTTGACTAGGCAGAGATATTTGCAAATGGAGACTCCCCAGAGCAGACACAGCATCTTCCCACACCCGGTGTTCAGAGAGCGGGGCTGTGTTTCCCATCTCTGGTGTCCCTCCAGAGGCTTTCAGGCATATGCCAGGGCCAAACAAATTTTCATTTCATAACTCAGAGTGCTCACTGCAGCCTTCGCACACCTCCTGAGAAGTGACCTGAATCCCACGTCTTGGTGGGGATCCGATGTGTACATACCCTTCTAGGTACTGCCTTCCCCCCCACCACATGGCTGAAAGAAGACCTTCAGCAAGCTGGGAGCACTGCAGAAGCACTGCCAATGGTGCCACTTTGCCTGCTTGTTACCTACGGTCTTTGGTGTTTTGAAGAAACCTTTTCTTTTTCAAAGAGAAGCTGCCCCTCTTGTCTACTAACAGAACCTCCTCTCTGAGGAGGGCTCCTGACTCAAAGAGGACTACCACACCTTGTCCTCTATGGTCCTTACTTCTTAGGTGGCCACACTAAGCACCATACTCATAGCCGCTATTCACACAGGCAGGAACAGGCCACTTCACAAGTCAGTTGAACCTCTCGTTCCCTTCTTCTACCCCTGCCCCTTTAATAATAATAAAATAAATAATAATTTTAAAAAGCATTAATTGGGCTGAGGAGAGAGAAAGAGGCTGATGAAGACATGTTATGATTTGTAAGAATTTAATAACAATTAATAATCTGGAATGCAACGCTGGCTTTAAGATGCATGGCAGACAGAGGCTGTGTTTGGCCAGCCCACTGTTTATAGCACAGCTTTAAACCAGACACCAAGTAAAGTCCAAATGTGCGAAAGTACAGGAGACAGAAAAGGAAATAAACCTTACACTGCTATTCCCACGAATCCTTTCAGTGGAACTATTCCCCAGATGATTCCCAAAATAACTGCAATGATCTGCCGGAACCAGTAGATCACATCTAAAAACTCGTCCTGAGGAGATAAAGTACAAGAAAGATTTTGGCATTTACTATGTTTCCTTTTTTTAAAGCATCATACAATTAACAGGTGAAAATTTAACACACTGAACACTTAGTTTTCCATTCAAAGTATAAGACATTGTACTCAGAGCAGATGAAAGCAGCTTATGACATCATGCACCCTGGGCTGTTCTGCTTCCAAATTAAATACACAGCTTTGTCCTCCCGTGGGCTAACTGCAGAGGCAAACAAGTATTGAGTCCCCTAGTTTACTAAAGATTCAATCCTATAAAAACTCACTGGAATAAAAAGTTAAAGAACTGTTTATGCTTTAAGACTGTTATAGCCACTCTCAGTGCCCCAGCCCCTCTCCCACCCAGAAACAAGTGCTACCAGTAGCCAGTACCCATGCCAATTCCAAACTGCAAACCATATCTCACACATACTACAAGCGCACCTGCATTCTTTCAGAGCAGCAGCAAAGTGGTCATTCCTGTTTGTCCACAGGGCCGATACAACTTTAAGTATTGCAGCTGGACAATGCTGACTCACGCTTTAAATAAAATTCACTTCTGCTCACATCTTTTTTCCTAGCCTCTCCAAGGACGGGATTGCCCCAGCACACCCCCAAAGACCAACGGCCTTCGTGACTTTACTGCAGGATGCACGAGGTCATTTTGTTCCACGTGGAAGACTAGAAGCCACATCAGATATGGTCGTTTCTCTCAGTCACTAAATTTCTCACTTGTTTTAGCCTTCAGTTCACATCCTATTGCATCAAAAACATTGGCACAGCCTGTGCCAACTCTGAAATTCCTGCCCAATTTGTCAGAGGGAGATGAGGTCGAGTACAGGAGAGCCCCGCCGGTTCTGTGAGCAGCAGCAACCGACAAGAAAAAAGTGACACAGACTCGCCTGTCTCCCGAGGAAAAGCAGGGCAGAGCCCGCACCTGCTCCCCGCTGAAAGGCAAAGCCAGCCAACCGGGGAGCAGATGTCCCTGGCACATAGGCCGTGTGCGGGGTATGGCAGGACCCGGGATGCTGCAGGAACTCAGAGCACCCTGTGGGTGTGCTGCTGGGGGGCAGCAGCAGGAAAAGGCGCAGACCAGGGGCAGATGCACAGGACAAAAGGCTTCACCAGCGCTAAAACCACTGGGAAGTCTGTGGCTGACACGTTTTCCCTCACACTTGGAAGGCTCGCTGACAAACACGAGCAAAACATGCAAGCTGAGCACACGCGTGAAGTTTTGTAGAAGCCGAAGCTCTTTTTGCACTAGTGGACGGCGAGGCTAGGAACAGCAAAGCAAACCGCAGGCAGCGGAGCGGCCGCCATGACGTTACTGCTCCGTGAGAGCATCCCCGCGCCGCGACACTGGAGCGGACAAACTCTGACGAGCCTGTTCTGGCCGCTGCCCTTTCCCTTCAGACCTGACAGGTCAGACGCATTTGCAAATCCGCACCTCCCCCCCCCCCCCCCGCCGCCGCTGCCGCCGCCGCCG
>NW_010972618.1:887614-890525 GCF_000737465.1 Haliaeetus leucocephalus
CCAGGCCGCCGGCGGCGCCGGGCCCGGGCGGAGGTGGCGTGTGCGGCCCCGCCGCGGTAGCGCCTGGGCCGGCAGCGGCCCTGAGGCGAAAGGGGCCCGTGTCGGTAACGGGCCGCCTCGGGCACCGCTGCCTCGCAGGGCCGCTCCTCGGTGGAAGGGCGGGAGAAGAGCCCCCGTGGTGGCCTCGCAGGTTGGGTGGGAGAGGGGACGGCCCTTGAGACCAGCACAGGCGGCTAAGCGTCGTGCGGCATTCCCAGGGGACAGCTTCCCCCCTTGCTGGACCCTTTGAGTGCACTTAGGCATTGTGCTACGCTGCCTGCTTGAAATCCGTAGCCACGCTTGCGAGACTCTCAGTGGTTCCTTTCTGGAGACGGGCTGCAGGACTGGAGGCATTTGGAGCAGGACAGCCTGTAAAATGCAGCGTGGTTGTGCAGGGCGCTACAGCTTGTTATCTCTGTTTAGTGGAGCAGACATTACAGCAGCCAAACATACGCCATCAGCAGAAGTTGGGCTCTTGGAAGTGTATGCAAATAAAACAATCGCATGTGAAGTCCTAAAGATTTTATTTTTTTTATTTTCTTGCCTTACAGGAGCAATGGTATTCAACTTAAAACAGTTGCATTCCTCGTGAAAAAAACATGTTGGGAATTACTTCCTCAGCATGGGGTAGGCAGGGTATTTGGTTGGGATTTTTTCGCTTTTACCCTCTTCAGGGTGAGCTGTGGGCAGAGAAGCGCCTGGGTTTGTGACAATAAATGATCGAATTGCCTGCCTGTGCGTGGGTGTGGGTCCAGGTACCTCCTTCTGGTGGGCAGCATGACAAGCCATTCAGCTCAGCAGTGCTGGGGCCACTCGAGGCATTGCTAGAAGACCTCGATCCTGCAGTGAACCTTGCTGGTGGTGGTGAACCCCGAGTCCTGCAAAAACAGCTTGTGTGGAGCCACCGCTTGCCCATGCAGATCCCCACTGGTGCTGACGCATGATGAGGTTCACTGTTTCATTTCACCACGAACAAACTCCAGGCCCAAGGTCCTGCGTTTCCTTCTGTTGCACAAACCAGCAAACGTGTGACATGCTGAGCATCTCAGGAACCTGACTGCTCTCTGTCTGCAGTATTTATACTTCAGTAGCAGCCGCCTTGCTGTTGATTTCATCAGGACCCAGGAACCTTCAGGGGTAGACTGGACCTACCCGAACCACATGTCGTTATCACAGAGGGGAGCAGGCAGATGAGTCCTTGTCCCAGACCTCCAACCACTTCCAGGCCATATAATTTAAATACAGATTATGCAAGATACTTTGGGACTTCAAAAGTATCTTGTCCTGCTCCGGTTATCAGACCCCTGAGCACGTGTCCAACTCCGTGGGCATTTGCCACAAGCCAAAGGCTGGTCGAAGTCAATGGACCCATGTTGCATTAGCAGGAAGGGGAGTCATCGCTGTATCTCCGGCAGGACCGTTGCTTCTGACACCCCCACCATGACGGCCCTTCACTGAGAGGCCAGGTCTCATGTGCCCCCACTCCAGCCTCGCTCCTGGGGCACTCCTCAGGTGCTTGGGGCATGGCAGCCCCCCTCCTGCTCTGCACCCTCTACTCTGTGATGGATATCATCACTGGGCACAGGGAGAGGTGGCAGCTGCGGGACCCCGTGGCTGATCTCTTCCAGGACTTCAGGCTCTGTCCTAGGCATGTGAGAAGTCTCACAGTGCCCAGCTCCATGCACCTGCCCCAGGCCACTTTGCAGGGGTGGAAGTGCTTGCATTGGTGATGAGACACCTGGATCAGGGAACTGACCTAAAATTCACATGCTAAAAAAACAACTAGCTTGTTTTACTCCATCTCCATTGCCTGATCCACTGCCCAGAGAGAAAAACAAATTAAACTGGGGCTTGAAAGAACAAGGAGGAGGCAGGACAGGTGCCAGAGGATGTCATGGGGGTACAAACAGGCCCCTTGTAAAGGGTGCATGTTGGCAGGCACGTGGAAGTAAGGGAGGACTACATGAGGAACCTGGGCACAGGCAGGGGAAGGTGGGAAGGGCTGGATGGGGCTCAAGGGAGAGCTCAAGGGGCTGCACAAGGTGGCCAGCAGCAGCCCCTTACTTGCACGCAGCTTCAGAGGCTGCAAAGCATGCAAGGAGCTGCCATGTCCATACTGCCCCTCTTCACCAGTTCCCCCCCTCCGGGACCTGGCCTGACACCTGCCCAGTGGCAAGGAACCGGCGCTCGGTGAGGTACAGTGGCCACTCCAGAGGGGCTGGAGGGGGGTCCTGCCCCCTGCCAGTCTCCCGGGGACCACCTGGAGGTGGCTGAGGCCGGGCCTTTCCTCCAGCAGAGAAAAACCTGGGACCAGCCACAGGGTGGCAGCTCAGGCTGCTGACTCCTAGGATTTGTTCTTTTTTTCTTTCTTTTTTCTCTTTCCTTACATTTTTATTAAATGGGACCCTCATGGCCAGATCATGGGCATGGCAAAGGCTCTGCACTATCCCTGGCTCGCCTGTGGCCTGGCACAGCGCTCGATGGTGTTTCCAACCCCGTCTCTGTGTTTGGCCAGCTCCTGATTCCTCCCCCAGCATAGCCTGTCCTTTGGAGGGGATGCAGGTGGGACACCTTCCTCCAGCGAAGGCTGAGTGACCTCCATGGCTCCCCCGCTCCCCACAGGAGGCAATGCCCTGGCAGATTTTTCCAAGCAGCTCAGGGGCATGGTTAGCATGTCCCCAAGTCTGGCAGGCTGTTGGCAGAGCAGGTCACTGGTTTTCTGAGCCAATGGGAACAAAATCCGTGCCCTGGGCAGGGTCTGGCCAGGCTGCTGCAGGGTATGGCTGTTGCTTTTGTGTCAGTGATGAAACAGGTTTTCTGGCTTTTTAACTGTTGCTTGCAGTGATGCCCTGAAGGAGAATGGGCGGGGTAG
>NW_010972618.1:890887-905837 GCF_000737465.1 Haliaeetus leucocephalus
CCCGCCCCTAGGGCCGCGCCGCGGGCCGGGCCCCGGCAGAGCAGCGCCCGCCGCCCTGCAAGTAACCCCGCTCCGGTCCAGGTGAGGCGGCTCCGCCGGGGTCCCAGTCCTGCTGCTCCTCGCTCCGCCAGGTGGGACAGGAGGGAGCGGGGGGCAGCCCCGGGGCGGGCGGGGTGGAGCCGGGACAGCCCCGATGGATCGGGCGGGCTGGAGCCGGGGGCAGCTCGGAGGGGAAGCGGTGGGACGGGAGGAGGTGGCTGCCCCGGGGAGAGCGGGAGGGAGCAGCCCCGGCCGGCCGCCCACTGTGGCGGTGCTGGAGCTGGTGCTGGGGAGAGCCCTGAGGAGGGGGCGATGAGCGGCAGGAGAGGCCCCGGTGCGTCCCTGCCAGGCCCTTCTCTGCCCGGGCAGGTGGGGGGAGCCCCTCGCCGGGGCGCGGCAAGGATGTCTCAGCTAGGGGAGGCGAGGAGTGGTCTTGAGCAAAGCTCTCTGTAACTGTCTGCAATGACTTGGAGCTGGGGACATCCCAGCTTCCCCGGGAAGGCAGTGCTGCAAGAGCAGATCCTGCCGCCTATGGCTTCACCCGCCTCCTGGTTTGTGAGAGCTGTTCCTGTCTGGAACATCTGCTTGTCCCCCCAGCAAAAAGTGCTGATGGCCAGAGACAAGATCCAGATGCATGCATGATGCTCCAGCGATCTCCCCAGGGACCTGTGAGCAACTTCAGGCAATAAACTGTTGTAAGGCAGAAAAGCTTTATTTCCCTCATTTCCATCGGTCTTAAACACAGAGGAACATTGTGTTTTGTTTAGCCTTGCCTGTGAAAACTTGAGGTCCTCTTGGCTTCTCTCCCTGCATGCCCTTTTGGTACAAAATCTTACGACTGATAAAAGACAGAGAGGCTCTAAAACATGGATGTGTAGGAGAAGGCGGCGGCCGAAGCTGCATTCTTTGGAGTGGAATATCCCCAAGTGTCAACAACTACTGCCACTGACCAAAGATGGTTGGGTTTCTTCAGTCACTTGAATTTTTTTCCTCTCATCGCTGGCAGGCTCTGTGCAGCTGTAGGAGGAGTTTGCGGTCACCTCCCCCTCTGAGGTGCTGCGGCCAGATTCCCCCGCTGAGGTGAGCCCCTTAATTCTCCTGGGAAAATATCAAATCCAGTCCAGGGCATGTTATGCTGGTGGCCTGAGGCCATGAAGACCTTCTGCCCCATGGTCCTGTTTCCCAGGCTCCCCAGGCATCAGAAGAGTGCTGCATGCTGGGTCTTTGTGTGGTGATGGTGTCTGTGCATGGTCGTCTTGTGGTGGCTCCAGAAGTTGCACTTTGGAGGGGCTTGCATGTGCCACATAGGCACAATGAAGTCCTTGTCCCCTAAACTAGGTGGGAAGGAGCCAGACCAGAAACCATCTGCTGAACTTACAGCCGAGCCCCACAGCTGTGCGTGGGCCTGGTTGGGTCCCTGGTGTGCGGTGGGAGCTGAGGGAGGGCTGGGATGAACTCTCCCTCCTGGGGATCACTGCACACTTAGCTCTGGCTCCCTGATGCTGCCCTGCTCCTTCCCATCTGCACATGAAACCTGCTCACCAGCTTCAGTACTGGTGGGTATGGCTGGTCTGGGGACACAGCCTGGGGCTCAGGTTCTGCTTTCCCCTCACGTCCAAACTCAGTTTCCCACATCCATCTCTAATAAGGCCAAAAAAGGAGCAAGAATGGCAGACTGCCTCCGTTCCTGCAGTGCCGAGCGGGATAGGGGGCTCCTCCCGCAGCTCCAGTGCCTCTGGCCGCCAGTGTGACTCCCCCGGCACCCCTCAGCAGCAGGGATGGAGCTCAGCAATGCCACATCCCAAGGGCATCCTGAGTGGGGCCGGGCTGGAGGAAAGGGACAGTTTAACAACAAATTAGGCAGGGAAGATGAGCTGCTCCCCGCTGACTCCGCCAGCATGTCCCGCTGGCTCCAGAGGCAGGATGTCAGCTCCTGGGCAGTCCTGATGCTGGGGGAGGTGCCTGGTGGACAGCAAAGCTTTATGGGTGGAAGGATGACCCGGCTGCAGCACTGCCCTGCAGCCTCCTGTGCTAGTGTGGGATGCTGCAAGGCATCACCCACGCTGGCCCTTGTGCCACCCTGGGAGGGGGGATGGGAACTGCTGCTTGTGCTGGACTGCACCCCTGCGGTGCTGTAATGTGTCAAGGTGTGGCTGTGTTGTGTCTCGCTGGTACTAGCAACTAACTTTGGGAAGAGCCATTGGGCAGAGATTGAACCACAGTCCCTGCAAGGGGCCACCGTTCACCCTGCAGGGGTGTCCTCTGGGAAAGCCCGGGCTGTTGAATCACTCTTTCTCTATCCTGACCAAAAGCATCCAGCAGATGCACATCATGCATCTTGCTGCTGGGATCTCATGGTGGAGAGTTGCTCACTGTAAGCAGGAGGCAATGTCCCTCTCCAGCTGTGCTGGAGCCTGCAGGGCAGCCCCACGCGGTGCCGGAGCCTCAGAAGCACTTTTTTAGAGGTGGCTCCTGCAGTTGCATGGCCAGCTTTGGAGGAGCCACATTTGGGAAACCCTTAGCAGCATATCCCAGGTGATCATAGATTCTGAATACACAGGAACACCTTGGCGCCTAGGGACAGGCTGCTGCCACTGCAAGGGGAGCTACCCCGTCCCTTCCCCACCCAGGCACCCTTCCTTCATGCCAGCCAGACCAGCCACAAGCCCACTCAGCCTGCTGGCCCAGCAGCAGCTCCCCCGCTGTTTTATTTGTCAGCTGGGATAGTGATCTGGGGCAGCCCAGGAGAAGGTGCGGGGTAGGGAAGGGTGGAAGCAGGCAGGAGGGAGGAGGATGGGGATGGGACAGGGCCCAGACTGCGATGTCTCTTTCGCTTATCCGACCCTCCCCAGTATGGTCAGGAAGCAGCACCAGGATGGAGTTGCTCGTTTGGTTTTTACCAAGGAGGAAACACATTGTGGTTTATTTTTCTGATAACTGTGGGTCTTTGCTCTTTCTCTTTAAAACTGAACTATATTTTATGAACTTTTTAAGCCAGCCCCATGGCCCGTTGGGTCTGACTCTCAGGTGGGGAAGGCACAAGCCCGGTGGTGTAGGAAGCAGGGAGATCATCTCGGCAGGAGTGGTGGCTGAAGGACAAGGGAATAAGGGCAGCCAGTGACGGGGCGAGTGTGGTGATCAGATTGGCACATACCTTTCATGCCAGGCTGGCTGGGGTCTCATCCTAGCACTAACCTCTTCAGCTCTGCTGCCTGAGATCAGCAGCTCCTGGGCTGGAGCAGCGCTGGGATGGGGCTTTTAGCAGGGGGTGGCAGGAGCAGGACCAGTCTCTGTGGGTTTCCTTCTTGCCGAGGAGGAAGCCGGAGGTTTGGTGACTGCACCGGTTGGCTCAGCCAAGTCCACCCCAGTGTGCAGGGCATCACGGCTGGGCATTCCCTGGAATGGGCTTGGCACTGGGTTTTTGGGAATCCCAGAAAGCGTGGGCTTGAAGACCAGGGGAGCGCAGCCATTGAGCCCTCGTGCAGAGCATGGATCACCCCTGTCGAATCAGGCCTCATTGCAAATCACTTCTGTCTCATGCTAGAGGCACCTTTCCCTGCACTGACCCAAAAAAGTTTCTTCCCAAGCCCCAGCTAGCCCCAGGAGGTCTGCTAACAGCAGAAATAGAATGATTAGGAGATGACCAGGCCGGGCTGGACCTTGGGACCAGGCATCTTTCCAGGGCATATTTTGGATCAAACAGCAAAACCATGTGCTGTCAAAATCGCACTTAATCCCCCTAACAAGAACCATCTCTCTGGAGAGGGTGCCAAGCCACGCTTCTGCTGCTGGTCACAGCCAGGGCAGGGTAAATATTTGGATAATATTAATTCATGTAGTGAGAGCAAAACTCCTGCTTATTTCTCTAGTCTTCTGCTAATAATTCTGCTAATAATTCTGCTAATAATTCTGCTAATAATTTAGTGTGTTTTGAAAGCTGAGCCCAGTGCCAATGGGCCAGCAGCAGAGCTTTTATTGCTGGCTCTGGTCCTGCACAGCAAAGTTGTGGTGTTCAGCTGAGCTTCCCCACGCCGCAGCCTGGGGGATGGTTATGGGCCGGCAGTGCATGCTGGTGTCTGGCAGGGCATGCAGAAAGAGGCTGTCATTGCAAAGAGCTTTATGGTGCAGCGGTGCTGGTGGAAGCAGGGGGCAAGAGATGGGCCATGGGGGGTGAGATCTTCTGCCCACCCAGCCATGGGCGTGGCTGGGCTCTCTAGTCCTGCCGCTCTCCTCAGCTGGCTGGTGACAAACATCTCTTTCCTGGTGGGCACTGGGAAAGGACCAAGCATTTGGGAGATGGAGGGGTGATCTGATGACTGCTGTTAGGTGCTGGGTGCTGGCCAGGGCAGCCTGGGGCAGCACAAGGGAGGGGGCTGAGGGCAGTGCAGTTTCCATCCCAATGCCTGCAGCCACTGGGACTCCTGGGGGACAAGGCGGGGGACTATCTCCTGGGAGACATGGAGCATGTCCCCTGCAGATGAAGGGCCCAGCTTGGGCTTGGCAGGTGCTGCCAGGCTCTCTGGTGTGGTGCACTGCTCCCACAGTGGGATGGGAGCGGGTGTTGGGGGGTGGGGGGAGAGTCCCCAGCCCCCTCTGAGCTTGGCTGGGCACTGCGGTGACAGGCAGCCCTGCTGGCACTGGCACCGTAGCTGGGATTTGGCACTTACCACAGCTCCCAGGATGTCCTTCCAGCACAGCCTAGCTAGGGGAGGCTGGGGACTGCAACAGGATGGGGACCAGGCTGGTGGCCGCTACAGCCCCTACCTCTGCAACCCCTTGAAAGAGGGATAGCAGGAAGGGAGGGAAAGAGCTGGAAAACAGGTATGGTGTGGGGAGGGCTGGCGGGAGCTGTGTGGGTGCAGAAGGCTGTTTGCTCTGGCCTAGTCTGCCAGCACCGGGGTCCCGCTGGGAGGGATGCTCCCCAAGGCCCTGCAGCCTCCCTGGGTGCATTAGCATTAAGGACCCAGCTGGGAAGCGGATCCTGGAGCAGCAGGCCCAGGGTGGCCAAACCAGCCGGTCAAGGTTGCTGGCACGCAGCTCGGTGGTGCTGTTGCTTTGTGCTGCTTCATGCAACATGATGTGGCTCCTTAACTACCCTGTGTCCCCTGGCAGAGAAGGCAGGAACCCAGGCAGCCGTGCTGCCCACCATGGCATGGGGCACACAGCAGAGCAGGGTAGTAATACTCTCCTCTTCCCCCATGGAATTCATTCACAATCCATTAGTTTAACATTGCCTCCTCCAGCTGCTCCCCATGCCAGCTGCTGACCCAGATGGGGAAACTGAGGCACAGGGCTGCGTGTGAGGGAGAAATGGCTGTGGTAGAAACATGAGGGCTCTGAGCAGCATCTCTCCCTTGGGCTGACCTTGTCCCAGACTTTCCTGCAGGGCCATGCTGAGCTGGCAGCCGACACCATCCCTCTGCCAGGCTGGTCTTTGCTGGCATCTTGCTGAATTATGCTTGGCAGGATTTGACTGGAAGAGGTCTGAGCATCCTCCTCTCAGGCAACATTGGTGGTCGTTGGGTATGCCAAGCACCCCATACAGATCCTGTTTGGGTCCCCAGCACCATGGCTTAATGGTGGTGGGTGTCTTAAATACTGACTGCATCCCTCACCCTGGCAGCGTGGGGGGGGTGTATCACCAAACCCCTGCTCGGAGGCTGTGAAGGGGCATGGGTGTCATCTCAGGGTGGGAATGGGCACTCTGCTCCAGCCCAGCTCTGCTGGGCGCCCTGCTGGGCTGGGGGCAGGACCCCCCCTTCAAAAGACCAGGTTTTCCTGCCATGGTCCTGCCTCAGTGGTGTTTGGGGGTCTGCATGGTCCCTTTGCCATTCCCCATGGGACACTCATTGCCCCAGCCGTGTTCCCAAAGGTCTGTCTGTCCCACTGCTGTCCCCGTCTTTTTGCACCTCCAGGCTTTTCCCTTCTCCTGGCATTCATTACCTGTAACAACAGCACCAGTCCTAGGCACCCCAGGTTCCCAGCATTGCTTGGCCACTCTCCCCTGCCCCGCAGGGGCTCTGCAGCCGCCCAGAGAACCACCAGCCCTCTCTCCCCTCCACTTCGGGGCCCTTCCCGTGGGCTCGCCCGGCAGAGCATGGGGTGCACCTGGGCGCTGCAGTAGGGAGGGGGATGGCGAGCAGCCTTTGGCCCGGCCAGACCTGGTGGTGGCAGGAGGTGGGATGGGTGGAGGGGGAAGGGAAGTAGTGGTATGCGAGGAATGTGCCCAGAGCAGATAACCCCTTCCTGCTGGGTGCTGGGTGCTGTGCCGAGCCCACCTCCGGGGGACGTGGCTGGGGGCTGCTTCTGTGAAGCGAAATGGAGGATGCCAGGGAGACCAATCACCCCAGGAGCTGGGCTGGGGAGAGCCCTGCCAAAAGAGGAGGTGAGGCCGGGGCAGGGGCAGGGGCACGGCCAAGCTCTGCCTAAAATGCCGAGGCACCCGTCCCCCTGGCCCCCCCCAGGACTGATGGCAGTGGGTGGATGCTGGGTGCTGGGCTTGGCATCTGTCCCTGTGGCTGGGATGCAAAGGGGACAGGCAGCAATCATTAGGTTTGGGGGTTTGGAGGCCAAGGGTGCAGGCAGGGAGCCCTGCCTACAGCCCGTGGGGACTGCCCTGGGGAAGAAGAGGTGCCAGTGAGCACTGCCTGTTCTTGTGACTTCCCAAGGGACTCATTAGAGCCTGAGTCTTGCCTGTCCGACCCTGCGACCCCCTTACCTCACTGTTGCCAAACTGTGTGACAGCCAGGGAAACTGAGGCACGGGACTGGAGGTGCCAGGAATTGTGTGTCCCTGGCTCTCTGCTCCATCCCCTCGGGCTCTGCCTGTCCCCAGCCCTCCTGACACTCCTGCCTGCTGCCCTGCCCCTAGGTACCACCCCAGCCACCAAGATGTCCAGCAAACGTGCGAAAGCCAAGACCACCAAGAAGCGTCCCCAGCGCGCCACCTCCAACGTCTTCGCCATGTTTGACCAGTCGCAGATCCAGGAGTTCAAGGAAGCCTTCAACATGATTGACCAGAACCGCGACGGCTTCATTGACAAGGAGGACCTGCATGACATGCTGGCTTCCCTCGGTGAGGAGATCCTTCCCTCGTGCCTCCATGTGTCCCTCAGCCCCTCTGCCCTCAATGCCTCTTCAGCAAGTGGGGAGAGCTGCTGGGTGACCTAGTGCCTCACACCCAGCGTTGAAGGCCGGCTTTGGTGGGTTGCCATTGAGGCACAGCCCTCCTGCTTTGGGCCAGCTCGATGCTGGCTACAAAACTGGGGCGGGGGGGAGGCAGATTTCTCCAGTTGACCGCAGAAGGTGCGTTTGTGGAGGCACTCAGAGGCAGCAGCTTGGTGTGTTGCTCTTACAGCCATCCTCACTAGAAGGGAAGAGACCCTTGGGGTTGGAGAAGCTCTGCCCTAGTAGCAACCACCAGCCACAGTTGTTGAGTATTTGAGTAGTGTCACCCCAGAATATCACCTGGTGTCATCCCCTGCAGGACAAAGCCCCCCTGTTGCTCTCAGCCTGGGTCCCTGCACGACTGGTGTGATACCTTGGCTGTTTGAAACTTGCAGGTCTGGCTGCGCTCCCCACCCAGAGCCCATTCTCCTTCACTGCAGGCCATGGCTTTCACCTCCTGCTCCCTGCGGTACCTCCACTGGGCTTTGGGAGATCTGTCAATGATGGACCTGGCAGCCAAACCCGTTTTGGAGGTCCTGCCTGGCAGTGGGAGGGACTTCCCTCCTCCCCTGTGAGCCATAGCTCTGGGAGCAGAGAGGGGCCGGGTGCTGGGGGCCCACAGACTTCAGCAGAGAAGCTTAAACCATCCCTGGTGCATCCATGGTAGGAGCAGGGCTAGGGACATCAGCAGCACAAGGCTCATGTGGGGACATTGCTGCCCCTCTCCTTGGGTGGTGCTGGGTGTCAGCTGCCAGGGGAAGGAATGGAAAAAAGCTGTGGGTTTAGTTCCCAGCAGCCCCCAGATGAATTCCTGCATCTCCCTTGAGGCTGAGCTTGGCAGAGCATGGTTCCAGGTGGCCTCCAGCATGGTTTAGAGCATGGAGAGAGATGCTGAGGGGGAAGTACCAGGCACTGCGGAAACCCCCTTCCCTTGTTCTTGGGGTGGGTGAACATGTGCCAGCAAATTCATTTGCAATTTAAAAAAAACAGCCAGCTGAGTGCATGGGCTGGCCTTGGGGATGGGTGCCGGGGAGGGGGGAAGAGGGCCCTGCACCCACACCCCTGCCTGTGTCCGGCAGGGAAGAACCCCACTGACGAGTACCTGGAGGGCATGATGAGCGAGGCGCCGGGGCCCATCAACTTCACCATGTTCCTCACCATGTTCGGGGAGAAGCTGAACGGCACCGACCCGGAGGACGTCATCCGCAATGCCTTTGCCTGCTTCGATGAGGAGGCGTCAGGTATGGGCACTGCCTGCACAGCCCCGTGCCTCCTGCCTGGGTGCTTTGCACCTCAGGTGTGCAGCCAGGATGAGGGCTGGGGCCAGATCTTTGGGGACAGCCCCCAAGCAGTTCCAGAGTGGGAGAGCTGGGCAGGGGTGTCTTTGGGAGAGGGGGGGAAGATCCTGCCACTCAGCCCTCCCACAGTGTCTCCTGCTAATGCCACCCCCTGCCATCCCCGCAGGCTTCATTCACGAGGACCATCTGCGTGAGCTGCTGACCACCATGGGAGACAGGTTCACCGACGAGGAGGTGGATGAGATGTACCGGGAGGCGCCCATCGACAAGAAAGGCAACTTCAACTACGTGGAGTTCACCCGCATCCTGAAGCATGGGGCCAAGGACAAGGACGATTAGAGCCTGGGGCTGCTCACCCCCTCTGCCTCCTCCTGTGCACGACCCCCCACCCCTCAGCCCCCCTTGCTGCCCCACAGCAGGCTCCCCCCATGGGAAACACCTCCCAGGACCAGCACCTTGCATCAGGTCATGCTTGGAGGGGAAGCGCTCCCATTACTGCACCGCTGTGTGCCCATCTGTCAGCCCCAGACCTCCCCTCCCATTGCCTCTCCCACCCACAGGCTCACCCTGCTGGGACCCCCACCAAGCAGCCATTGATTCCCTCAAAGCCACCATGCCGCTGGTCCCTGGGGCCGGGGTGAGCATCCCAGGTGAGCACTGGCCTGTGGGGATTTTGGCTGGCTCGAGCCTGAGCGATCCCTGTCTCGGGGCTGTAGCACAGAGAGAAAGCACCTCTCCCCTCTGCTCCCATGCTCCCTTCTTTCATGAAAGAAAACCCACTTTGTTTCCTCCTCCCTGGCTGTTTTATGGCTTTAGAGCCTGTGATCTGAGGGATTTGGGAAGCCAAAGTGGCATATAACACCTGATGGGTGTGATATGGAGACATGCTGTATGTGGCTCCCTCGTGGACCAGTGCCATGCCATTCTGCACTGCGGTGCGTTTGGGGGGTGGGATGCCTTTTAAAAAGCCCCGTTCAGTGGGATGCACACCAAAGTGAACGTCTCACAGACCTCACTTTGAGGCAGATGGGCTGATGCTGGAGATAAACCGAGTGGTGTGGGAAAGGGCCTCCAGCTTCTGCAGGGTCTCTGCCATGCTATGGGCAAACTGTCTTCTGGAGGGAGCTGCATCCAGGGGAGATGTTCAGCCCCACTGACCCCAAAGGATCAGCTTTTGTGACCAGCCCAGGTTCTCCCAGTGTCAGGAATGGGATGGACTTGGTGGGTGGCCACCACCGGCTGCGGGCATTGCTGGCCCCCAGCAGAGAGCTGCCACAGGCTCCAGCATGGGGCATTCAGAAGCACTGTCTCAAGCAGCTACTAAAGCTGCTGTGTCTGAGCTGTCCCCTTCACCAGCACAGCCATAGTTACACTGCAGGACTCTCAGGAGAGGGCATCCTTCAACCCTGATGCTAGCAAAGTAGAGGAACTTAATGGTCACTGGGGTAAGTATGGGAAGAGTAAATATGGTCCTTGCAAAAGGGAGTCCTGTCTCTCCCACCTCCTGGAGCTCTTTGCAGATGGATCAAGAAATTATTTGGGTGAAAAAGATGGGGGTGGCTTGCAGGACTTCAGAGGCTGAGTGAAAAGCACTGAAATGCAAATGCAGTCATAGGTGGGTTGACAGAAAGTGAAGCACATGGGGAAGATCAACCTTGACTTCACGGGTGAGACAACAGGCTCCAAGTGCCCCAAGACAGCCCCAAGGAAAGGTCAGAGCTCAGCAGCTGTCAAAATCAAGAAAAAAAGGAGAAAGAAAATCACATGCTAGGAATTCCTAGGAAAAGAAAGGAGATTAAAAGAGAGACCACTGTTCAGCCATTTACTAGGTCCTTTTATTGCCCACAACTTGAATATAAAAAAGAGATAGAGCCAAAGTGGAAGCATCCTGAGAAGGGCAACTGGGAGGTTTGGCAGCATGGACCAGCCTGCACCTGAGGAGGACCCAGGCAGGCTGAACTCTGGTCTGGCAAGGAGATGTGGGAGTGGGGTGGTAGCGTGGAGATGGTGCTGCTTCCACAGCACTGGAAGCCAGAGCCACATCTGGCTCAGGGTGTCTGTGGCCGGGAGCATCTCTCCCATGGACTCTGTGCTCACCCTCTTTCAGCACCTGCTTCCAGCCATGGTGGGAGACAGGACCCTGGGAGACATGCCAGTTCATCCAGCAATGCTCAGAGCCCTTTCTACACTTTGTTATTTTTTCTTAGTCCTGGTACTAACTGAGGCCCTTCTGCTGGTTTTGCTCAGCTGTTGGCTTCCTAGCTTTTCCAGCAGTGCAGAGGCCAGAGGGCAGCCTTTTCAATCACGTTGGCTCGCATCGCCCATCAGCTGATGCTCTTGGGACGCCCCTGGTGCCACCAACACAAGCAGATGGGGCAGTTCTCCTGTGCTGTCAGCTGTGCGCTCCCCAAAACCACTTCATCTGCTTTGGTCAACCACCGCATCCAAAGAGAGAGAAAGAAACATCAGCAAACCCCCAAACTATTTGGGCCCATATGAACCTCATGAAGTTCAACCAGGCCAAGTGCAAGGTTCTGCACCTGGCTCAGGGCAATCCCCAGTACCAGCAGAGACTGCGGGCTGGATGGGTTGAGAGCAGCTGTAAGGAGAAGGACTTGGGTATACTGGTGGGTGGCAAATTGGACATGAGCTGGCAGTGTGCGCTCGCAGCCCAGAAAGCCAACCATATCCTGGACAGCATCACGAGAACTGTGGCCAGCAGGTTGACCTGACGTGACTCAGTCATTTAAAAAGTATTAAACAGCACCAAAATAAATCTAGACATTTAATTTCAGAAATGTTGTCTTGGGGCAGGGGCACCAAGTTAAGAAAATAACCATCCTTTTGGGTCAATCTAAAGGAGCTGCTCATAGTGAAGAAGTGTTTCGTGATGTTCAGAGGGACCCTCCTCTGTTCCAGTTTGTGCCCATGGCCTCTGGTCCTGTCCCTGGGCACCACTGAGAAAAGCCTGGCTCCGTCCTCTCTGCACCCTCCCTCCAGGTATTTATACACACTGATGGGATCCCCCTGAGCCTGCTCTGCTCCAGGCTGAACAGTCCCAGCTCTCTCAGCCTCTCCTCTTAGCAAAAATGCTCCAGTCCCTTCATCCCCTTCATGGCCCTTCGCTGGACTCTCTCCAGCCTGTCCCTGTCTCTCTTGTTCTGGGGAGCCCAGCACTGGACCCAGCACTCCAGGGGTGGGCTCACCAATGCTGAGCAGAGGGGAAGGATCACCTCCCTCCTCATGCTGTGAAACTCCTCCTAATGCAGCCCAGGACACGGTTTGTTCGCAGCCTTTTCTGCAAGGGCATATTGCTGGCTCGTGGTCAACCTGCTGTGCACCAGGACTCCTGGGACCTTTCCTGCCAAGCTGCTTTCCAGCTGGGCGGCACCTGGCACATCCTGGTGCCCAGGGTTGTTCCTTCCCAGGGGCAGGACTTTGCACATCCCCTAGTTGAACTTCATGAGGTTCCTGTTGGCCCATTTCTTCAGCTCTTGCTCCTCCTCTTACAGTCCAGCCAGGGGCCCGGGAGCAGCCCAGGGTGCTCTGGTTGGCAGCTCCTGTCACCTCAGCTCTCCCCATGGGAATTATGCCCTCCTTTAGCCTGGACAAGAGCTGTCTATGCAGCCCAGAGAGTTTGGGTTCCTCCAAACCCTGACCCAAGAGTGTTGTTCTCCAGTGCTGATGTCCCCAGAGCACCATGGCTCCTCTTTCCATGTCCAGTGACGCAGGTTATGGGAATACCAGAGAGGCAACGGATATGGCGGTACCTGCTGAGAGAGGATCTGCCCTGCCCTATGGTCTGCAGGAAGGGCAACAGGAACAGCAGAGCTGCCCCACGGGAATGGGCAGGAGGAGATGGAAGGGCCGCGGCGCCCAAGCGTGGTGCTCTGGTGCTGGAGCCGGGCAGAGCCATGAGGCACTGGAGGCGGTGAAGCAGCTTGTGCTACAGCTGACTTGGGCTGAGCCCTGCACCGTGGGACTGTGGCACAAACAGTCGGACGCTGGGTGTTTTTGTGGTGCGGTGCTGCTGGCATGCACTGGCCCTTACGTGCACTTTAATGCAACTGTCTGTCTCATTGCTGAGCAGGCACTTTTAAACCTTTAAACCTGCCTTTAAAGCTCTGCCTGAGGTGGGTGAAGGAGTGCACCAGCCCAAGGCTCCCACTCCATCCCTGAGCAGGGGAAGCATGAACCCAGCTATTGTTTCCCTCCTAATTAACACACCCATGACTTGAGTGCAAGGCCATCAAACCCTGGCTTTTGCAGAGCAAAGGTGGGCTGTGAACCAGTAAAATAAGCCCTGTTAACACCACTCCCAGGACCAGTCCTACTGGGAGAATCCCAGCCTGCGGGGAGTGCGGTGGCTCTGAGCAGGGAGCAGGACCCTGGCTGCTGGAGAACCAGAGCTGGGCCCCAAGGGCAGGGCTGTAGCCGACAGCCAGCACGGCTGACCACAAATCTAATTTTCCTTGCGAAAAATCCAGATTAAATATCAGAGGGTGGGCAAAGGGTGGAGGGAGTCCTGCCTGGGACAGGTCAATGCCCTCAGAGGCTGCCTGGGGTTTCCAGCATCCCCCTTTGGGCTCTTGCTGACTGATTGTTTTTCAAATTGCTGAAGTT
Organism: Haliaeetus leucocephalus; assembly: GCF_000737465.1. NCBI lineage: Eukaryota > Metazoa > Chordata > Aves > Accipitriformes > Accipitridae > Haliaeetus > Haliaeetus leucocephalus. The sequence goes on from NW_010972618.1 coordinate 904,014, forward strand.
TAATAGTATTATCATGTCAATGGGCCTGGCCAGACTTTGCAGGGCCTCGTGCAGGGGGATTCAGCCTGGACAAGCCCTTAGGGAGAGCAGGCAGGGAGATGCCCCATAGCCCCTGCCCTGGCCTCTCACCCCACAAGGCTTTTAATTCCCCATCAGCTGGGAGCAACCTGGCTCCTGCTCCAGGCTGGGCTTGCCCAGGGATTTAGGCTCCCCAGATGCTGCACTCAGATGCCCAGTGGGATTTTTCCAAAGCTGCTTCCACACTACCTGTATCTGCAGCCCAGGGAGTGCAGGAGGGCTCATGGCCCAGCCCTGGGCCGGTATTTGAGCCCAGGGACCACTTCCCAGTTGTCTCAATTAGGCAGAAGACTAATACAGCTTTTCTCAAAGGGTGGGAGCAAAACCAGACTGCTCGGGAGGACAGTCCTGCCTCTCAGCATGGTGGTTGACACAGCCGACACAGCCGGGCAGGTGGCCCAGGGGACTCTGCGGTGTCACCCACCAGGAATAGGCTGGGTGCCCAGACAGGGAGCAGAGCGGGCAGGATGAGCACACCCTGCCTGGTAGCGGCCCTTGGTTTGCAGGCAGGAGCGAGCCAAATGTGAGAGGGCTGGCTGGGGCAGAGAATGCACCATGCACTGGTGCAAACATGCAGCAGACAGGATTTACACCCAGGGCTGGCTCCACACCTCGCCCGTGGCTCATCAGCCCATACTGTGTTTGCATTAACGGAGCAACAGCAATTTGGGGGTACAGTTTCACTCAGGACATTGAAGATTTAGCAGCAACTAAACAAATGCTTTAAGGAATTCTCCTTTTTTTGCTCTTTAATCCTTTATTGCACCACACAATCTGCTTTGCACAGATCAAAAACCTACCATAAAAGGTTTTTTGCAGCCTTTCTCAATACCTGAACAGATATCCATCTTTTTCCCTGCAAGCAGAAAAGAGGGGAGGGAGGGGAGCTGCAGCACAGCCTGCAAAGGTGGTGGAGCCTGGGAAGGAAGAACTGCTGCCAGGCTGGCTCCTATGCCAGGTTGACATCAGACACTGGCTACAAACAAGCTCTGCATGGAGAAAGATGGAGCAGGACCTGGTGACCCTTGGGGCTGCTGTGTCCCAAGAGCATCCCCCCCCATGTCAATGGAGTGATATGGTCTCTAAACCTCTGAAGGTCACCTTGGGCTCTGCTGTTGTAGCAGAGAGGTGCAGGGAGAGCAGGGACAGCCCAGTAAGGCCTCCAGAGACCTTGCCCAGCCCGTTGGCAATGGAGACAGCAAAGGTCCCACCTGGTGCCTCCTCGATCACCACCCTTACTTTGAAACACCTTCCACCACGGGAGTGGTGATGTGCCAAGCTTCTGATTTCCTATTTAGTATGTTGAAAGCCACCAAGGGAAGCACCGGTGGTGCCTCAGGGTGGCCTGAGGTCCCTGGGGCTCTCACCCACACCAGCCCCAGCAGCTCCTGTCCCCAGGCCTGGCCCTGCCCGCAGGCACCAGTAACCCCTTGGTGCTCAGTTACAGGATTCAGCCTTAACATGGCTGGGGGGGAAGGAGCTTGTGCGGTGCCTTGTGGGGGTACCTGTGGGGGAGCGCCCCTGGGTGGATGTCCCTGCATGGGTATCCCTGAGCAGGTATCCCTGGGTGGGCCCCCCTGCATGGGTGCCCCTGGGCGGGTGCCGGGATGCAGCTCCCCGCAGGGGGGGGTTACCACGGCACTTCTGCAGCCCGGCGCAGCCTGCAGGTTGCGGGGGCTCCCTCCCGCCGGGCACTGTGTCCGGGAGCGGGGACAGAGCCCCATCCCCGCCGCGGGGCCGCTCCGG
>NW_010972618.1:906040-956749 GCF_000737465.1 Haliaeetus leucocephalus
CGCCTCCATCCCCGCCGCACAATGACCCCGCGTGGTTCCTTCTCCCTGGAGCAACTCCGACTTTCCAGCCCCGGCCTTCTTCTCCTGCTGAGATATCTTTTGTTTTACATTCCCCCCCCACCCCCCGAACGCTGGGTTTTCTCTTGCCCGCCGCGATGGCCCCTCCGGAGCCCCGCTTGCCGGGCTCACGCCGGTGCAGCCTCCGCAGAGCCGCGGGGTGGGCTGTTGTCTCCGCCAGTGCCTGTAGCTTCTCCTCTTCCCGGGGGGGCCGCTGCCTCTGGATTATTCCCCCCCCACCCCCGGCCAGGCGAGGAGGGGGAGAGCCACCCCCCACGTTCGAGGCGGGGGGAGGGCTGTGGCTGCACTTCCCCCCGCTTCGCTCCCCTGACCGGGACGCAGCCTGATGCCTGTTCTTTGGTTTTCACCTTGCCAGGCTTTAACCAGGAGAGATCTGCGGGCAACTCCACCATGTCGGATAGCGACCTCGGGGAGGACGACAGCGCCACATCCCCGGACCCCTCGCAGTCCAACAAGAGGAAGAGAAGGGGCAATCTCCCCAAGGAGTCCGTAAAGATCCTCCGGGACTGGCTGTACGAGCACCGCTTCAATGCCTACCCCTCTGAGCAGGAGAAGCTCAGCCTCTCGGGGCAGACCAGCCTCTCTGTGCTGCAGGTAGGAGCTAGTCCCCCTCACGCTGGGGACGTCGCTGGGTCTGCTGCTGCAGTGCTTGGGATGGGCCAGACCAGGAGAACCCCACTGAAGATCCCAAAGGACTTGGCACGTTGGAACCACTTACCTCTGAAGGGCAGCGAGGAGGCGAGGGAGGGAACAGCAGGGAAGCAAAGTTGCTTTTTGGGAGAGGTCTGAGCCCCGGGGACTAGTTTTATGGTAGTGCTGGAGCAGACCTTTTTGGCCGGCCAGAAGATGGAGGGAGTGGGATGGGGAAAAACTAAGCAATACCCTATTGTTAGTAAAAGCCACCACTGATAGAAGGCTTTTGGGGGTTGCTGCTTTATCCTGTTCCCCTGAACACACACCACCACCACCACCACCATCACCACCATCACCATCACCATCACCATCACCACCACCCCCCCCGCCCCCAGCACGCAGAGCTGGGTGAGGGACAGCTATCTTAGGAGAGAGAGGCTGGGCTGGGCTTTGACCCCAGGTGGGCCATTAGCAGCACTAAGTACTGGCTGGTCCACCTGGCCCCAGTTACCCCAGTTGCATTAAGAGGAGCCCAGCCCAGCTGAGGGCTCCTGTGTAGGAGGCCCCTTGTTCCAGTCCTGGTTGTGGGCTGGTGTTTTCTGTGTGGCACTGTGATGGGTGCCCTGGTGAGCAGCTGGGGTGAGCAGCTGGGGTGAGCAGTGCTTTTGCTTCCAGCTTTGGCTTTCACCCTGCCTGCTGTTAGGGTGGCAGGGAGAACCTGCCTGCAGCTGCCTGCCCCTTTGATCCACATGAAGGCCAGCAGCCTCCAGGCAGGGGGACCCCTGTGTGCCCAGGGCCCCATCCCCCCTTTCCCAGCCTGGCAGGGTGGGAGATGGATGGGGGCTTTGCTCTGTTCTCTGGTTCTGGGGGTACAGTGGGGCAGGAAACAGCTCTTGTGTGTAAGGGAGCAGGCAAGGGCTAGTGGGTTTGCAGCTGAGCTCCTCTCCTTGGGGCTGCTTCTGCACCTCTGGCTCCTTTCCCTGCAGCTCAGCATGGTCCTGGCCAGCCATCCTGGCCACAGCCCAGACACTGGTGTGTGGGCAGTGGCTGTCTGGTTTCCTTCTTCCTGGCCGGCAAGGCAAACTTTCTTTTTCATTTTAATGTGTTTCTTTAAATGCTGGCTGTGCAAAAGATTTGTGTCTGGGCAGCTGCTCCGAGGGGAGGCTGGTGGTCCTGGGAGGGCTTGAGTCAGAGTGCTGGGGGAAGCAGTGTTGGGTTTGGGGCTGTGGTGGTCTGGGCTTGTGCCAGACCAGGGTTGGCATGGTGGTGCCTGGCACGTGGGGGTTAACCCCAGGGCTTGTGGCAGTGGGACCGGCAGGTGCCTGGCTGCCTGTACCCTGAGCTCTTTGGGAGGTTGCTGGCAGGCTTGTGTCGAGGTGTGGCCTTGCTATGTGCCAGCCATTGTCTGCCCCGTGGGACCCCCTGCAGCCCCCGGGTGCCTGGTGAGGAGACTGCCCCTATACCCCCCCAGGCAGGGGGTCCTAGCCTGGTGGCATTTCCCAGGGCCAGCTGAGGGCTGTCACAGGGATTTCTGTCAGTCTGAGGTGACGCAACAGGATGCTGTGGGGGCTGCTTCATCTGATGAGAAGCCTGTTGGGGTGGAGGTGTGGGACACCCTATGGCAAGGCTGGAGTGGCTGCAGGGTTTGATCCATCAGTGCTGATCTGACCCCTCCAGAAGCCTCTTGAGCACAGGGCTCTGCTGCAGCCACTGGCCAGACACCTCCCCAGTTGTTTATTTGTGCATCCAGCAGCCTGGGGAGCTGGAGCCAGGCACCAGTGGCCAGGGATCAGGAGCGCAGCAATCTCGGGTCTTCAGAGAGACTGGGAACCCATGTGTCTCCCTTGCAGAAAGTTGGGAGGTAAGAAAGCAGTGCCTGTGCCTGGCGAGGCTTCCTGGACAACGGCAGGTTTCCAAGCCCTTGCCCTCCTGTGAGGATGGGCTTTTCCTCCCTGCAGAGGGGATGCCTCTTCTGTGGCAGTGGTGGGGACAGATGCTGCCCAAAGTGACGGTCTGGTGTGTGCTGGTGGTGGGGCCAAGCAATGGCCATGTTTTGAAAAAGAAAAAAAAAAAAAAAGCTGCTTGCTTCAAAGCCAAGGCATATCCCAGTTCCCTGGGTAGGTGACGCCGTGCAGTCCACTGGTGGTTGTGCGTGTGTTCTCCAGAGGGAGTTGAATGCTGGAAAAAGCATGGCAGGGAGGACCGGCAGGATTTCAGGGGACTTCTCAGCACTGCAGAGTTTGTTGGGCTTTTTGTTGGGAGTCCAGCCCTCTGGTGGTTGATGGCCATGGGGTCGCAAGATCACATCAAGGGGACCTGGTTAAGGCTTGCAAGGGAGGGTGTTTCGAAGGGAAAAGGGGGTGAGACTGGTGCGTTTGAGGGTGTTAAATGCCAAATATTGTCTTGAAGACAAAAAAAGGACAACTGAGATCTTGCTGTGATCAAAGTTGTGGTAAGTTTTTTCTCCCTGTGGGAAATATTTTACATAGCTGTTGATTTAGGAAAGATCAGTCTTTTTTTTTTTTTTTCCTGATTTATTCTCTTCTAATTGTTTTCTAGGAAGAAGGTAGTTATTTTAATGTAGCGTCTTATATAAATGTGCTGAAACAATACATGGCTGAGACTGAATACATGGCTGCTGTGATTCTGAAGGGCTTCCAGAGGTGTAGCTGCAGAGCTCTGCCTCTTTAGTGTGCAGATGTTTGGAAGAGCCTTTAAAGTTAGCTGTAACCTCACTTGTTGGCAGGAGGCATGGGAAGGTGTCGATGTACTGCTGCAATCCCTGCCACCCCATTAGGGGATGGGGAGCTGCAGCTCTGCGAGCTGATGGTTTTTAGGGTTTTCCATCCATGCTGCTGTCCTGCCGTCTGTCTGCTCTGGGCAGCCTCAGTGCTCCTGTCCAGGGTGCCAGCATGTTGGCACTGGCATCAGCGTGCCCAAATGTGGTGGGGCACGCCGACCCCTGGGGTGGGTTACCTGGAGAAGGGAAAACTCCCCCCAGACCAGGGACCTGCTGGAGGTTGTTGGGCTCCGAGCTGGCTCTGTGCAATGCCACAGCCTCTGGTTAGGGGGAATGGCAGGAGCCCCCAGGAGGGTGCTGGGAGCTGCACCCTGCTTCACCTGCATGTGGCTGGGCACGGTCAGTTGCTGGGACTTCGGGCTGCGGCGGGGGACAGCGCTGAGCACATCCTTCCCTGGGGAGTGGGCAGCTCTGCTTGAGAGCCGCTGCAGCTCCAGCAGTTCTATGCAGCCTTGCTCTGGCTTGCAGAGCAGCTCAGCCCCAAAGCTACCCAGGCTCCGTTTGTTCAGTGTGCTGGTGTGGTGAGCGGGTGCCGGCAGTGCCGTAGGGGGCTGGCACCCATGCGCAGTCCCCGGCAGGGTGGGCTGGCAGGGCTGAGAGGGAGCGTTGGACTGTGGGCAGCTGGGACAGGAGTGTAGGGAGGAAGGGGCCCCCCCCGGCAGGTGGTGCTAGGCAGGAAGCAGCCAGCATTGGGGTTTCCGTGGGTGGCTGGGCAACCCCTGGCAGGAGTAGCTCTGCCTCTCCAGAGCCCCATGGGAAGGAGGTGTGGGACTGGAGGGGGGAGATCTATGGTAGCTGGGGTGTGCGTGAGCTGCTTGCCTGCGTCCAGGGGAGGACTCTGCTGGCTTGGCTTTGGGCTGCTGCCCCCCAGCCAGTGCTGTGCATGCGTGGCAGCCCCCAGCTGACAGCACTGTGCCCCTCTTTCCTCCCAGATCTGCAACTGGTTCATCAACGCCAGGAGGCGGCTGCTCCCCGACATGCTGCGTAAGGATGGGAAGGACCCCAACCAGTTCACCATTTCCCGCCGGGGTGGCAAAGCTGGTGATGTGGCTCTGCCGCGGGGGGCTGCTGCTGGTTCTGGGGTGCTGGTGGTACCTCCTGTGACAGCCACGGGGGCCTCCAAGGTGCTGTCGATGTCTGTATGCCCGCAGGTACTGTGCCACCCTGCCCAGGCACTGGGCAGCAACCTGACGGTGGTGAGTGCCCACAGTCCTGAGTGGGAGAAGCCCCCTGTCCCACAGCGAGCGGAGCCAGACCCTGCCCCCAAAGCACCGCTAGGTGCCACCGGCAGCACCATGACCTTGCTGGCCCGGGCTGAGGCGGCCAGCCCCACCAGTGGACTCTTCAACACACCACCCCCCACGCCCCCCGAGCTCTTCGGCGACGACTTCAGCAGCTTCCAGCTGCTGGTGGAGGTGGCGTTGCAGAAGGCGGCCGAGCTGGAGTCGCAGCGGCAGGGCGGGCAGCTGCCCCTCTCACCCCAGACTGAGCCTCCGGGAGCCTCCGTCTCCAAATAACCCCCGGGCCAGCTCCCGCAGGGTGCCCTTCCTCGGGGGGTGCCTGACCCTCCTGGCCACCCATCTGCCTGCACCCCCCAACCAACTAATCTCAGGAGCGGACTCCTGCCTTCCAGGGGGCTCTGGTTTCTCTGTCAGCCAAGGGGGGAGAGGTGGGGAGATGCCCCCCCCGCCTGCTGCCCTTGCCACTGAGGACTGTGCCCCGGCTACATGGGAGGATGTGGCCACTGCAGTCTGGCCACTGTGAAAAGACCTTTGCAGCTTTACTGACCTCACCCTGCTGTGACTGATGGTTACTGTGGAGCTCCCCTTGGAAAACCTGCTGACTTCTTTTTCTCTCTCCTGCAAACAAGGGTCCAGCCAACACCGTTTCTTCAGGGAGAGAGAGAGAGAATTTATTTTTTTTAAAGTTGGTGTCTGTTTTAAGGACTATGGATGAAAAGCTCTTTCTCCCAAATCTCTGCTCTCTTTCCCCACGCCCCTTCCCCCTCCCCCCCCCCTTTTGTTTGTGAAGGGCCTTTCTGGTACCTTGTGCTGGCCAGGAGCCCTGCCTTGCCCAGGGAAGGGCAAAGGACAGATGAACTGGAAACCTGAAGTCTGTGGCATTTTTTCGCATGGAAAACATGGGACTCCTTTTCTGATTTAGGGTGTTACGGATGCTGCCAGTAGAAATCCCTATGGTGCTGTTTAGCAATTTTTTGTTGAAACATTTTCCTTTTAATTGTGATTTATTATACGATTTTTTTTTTTTCTTCTATAAGCATTTCCACAACTTGCCCGTGTTTCTCTTGAGTTACTGCTGACTATGTGCACACTGTGTCCCGGAACAGAAAGTGCATTGCGGATCCTGTGAGATGCTGACAGCAGGCTGCTGCTGGGGGTGGATGCAAAGCTGAGACTGTGAAATTTTGTACCTGACTTCTTTTTTTTCTTTTTTTTCTTTTTTTTTTTAATTTGGAAAGAGGCGTGTTGCTGGTATGGGCATGTGTGTTCTTCTGCAAGTGCAGTGCTCACAGCCTGCAGACCATGGTTCCTGGAAAGCAGAGTTGTCTCATCAGCCAAGTGCTGATGAACTGCCCTGCGAATGTGGAGGGATGGAGTCTTATTGCTCTGCCATCCCCTCCCTCCTGCTCTTGCTCTCCAGGGCTGAGCGTGGCTGTGCCTGGCTGTGTGGTGCTGGTGACCTCTAGTGACAAGCTGGTGTCTGCTAGGAGCTGGCTGGACCCCCCCTAGCCTGGCTTGGTGGTGGTTTTCAGGCTCCGAGGCAGTTCCTGGCTGGGCATCACTTGCTTTCACTGAGTGGGATCCTGGGTGCTGCGCTGGTCCTGGGACTGAGATATTGCTGTTTCACTGTAAAATGTAAGTTAAATAGCGATATGTATGCACCTATGTTATCTATCCTGAGAAACACTAATCCTAGGTAATTAGCCTGATTGTTAAGTTGCATGACTAGAGATAATAATGTCCACAGGATCCAGTGCTCTGCAGTGGTTGGAGCCAGCCGTGCTAGGGGACGATGGGGCCTGGAAGGGAAAAGCACTGATTTTGGGGACTGGTGTTTCCTCCCCTCCCCCACCTTTTCTTCAGAGAGAAGGTGACAGGAGAGAGGAGTTTGTGAGTACTAATGGGGGCTGCAGGAAGGCTTGCCAATAATGTGTTGCGTTGGCTGGGTGCCCCTGTGCAGCACAGTGATGACTCCAGCTCTGGCACTACCCGGCTTCAGGTGGATGCTCATCATGTGGCCGTGAACATCCCCTTCCTCATCTCCCCTGGCTCCATTTTATGTCCAGCCTTTGTCTTCTGCCTCCTTTCTGGGGAAAGCCCTGAATTTTAGGACTCCCTCCCTTATTTCTAGGTAGCCCTTCCCCCATCACCTCCCTGCAGTTCTGTTTCCTTCCCCAGGGGAGGGAGAGGCTTTTTAGTCTCCTCCCCTTATGTTGCCCCAGTCAAACCAAAGTGGTTTCCTCCCCCAGGGTAGGAGTGCTACAGCTGTGCCTGTGCCATGGACTGGTGTTGCTGCCCTGGGGATGGACTAGAAAGAGTGGGGAGGGCAGGGATTATTGGAATGAAATTTATGGAGCAAAAAACTACTGTAAATATCTTCTTGTTTGTTCTTCTGTTGTCAAATAAAAGTTTTTTAGTTGTTTTTTTTTTTTTTTTAAATGAGCTCTGTGTGAGACTGGACTATGTCATTTGTGGGTGGCTCACTTGCTCCTCCCTCACTACCAGCCCCCACCTCCTGACACTGGGCCAAAGCAGCTTAAGAGGTCTGAGGAACATTGCTGGGGCTGGAAAAAGCTGGACCAGTGCTTGGCATGGGCCTGCACCTACCCCACCATCGTTTGGTCTGATGTTATGTGCTCACTTCCCACAGTGTTTGATCCTGGGGTCTGGGAGCCAGAAATCGCTTGGCAGCAGCAAGAGGGCTGATGTGTTTGTGTCTTCCCTCTTCCTGGCCAGCACTGGGAAAGTGAGAGGGCATCAGTGCTAGCCCCTTGGCAAAGGGAAAAATAGAAACAATTGTGGTGGGGTTCCACTGCACACAGTTTCCTGGGTCAGGAACCCTGTCAGGTAGCCAGGGGTCTTGCAGAGCTGTTCCTGGGGCAGCAGCCCCACCTGCCTTGCTTTGCCACAGAGGGCAGGGTCATGGACCCAAAGGCTGCTGCACTGCTGGCATGGATGCTGGCAGTAAGGCTGGGCTCAGGGCTGCTGTGCCTGCTCCTGTGCTGCCCCGGGGGCTCAGTCAGCCTCTTGCACACACTAGGAGTGTGCGCTCTGATATTTCATCTGCTGGCATCTTTCATGCACACCAGCTCAGGGCTGCAGTCTCTTGATGCCCTGCCTGCCTTGGATACCTGCTCTCTACTGTAGTAGGGGCTGGAGTGGGTGCTAACACTAGTTCAAGCCCTTTGCAGCCCCCTTGACCCTGGCTTCCTGTGGTGTAGGGCAACCCCAGGGGCTCTGCACCCACTGCACCCCAGCACTGGGCAGGGGCTGTGGAACAATGGAGGCACTTAATCAATGCAGCTCTAGGGAAACCCCTTGGCACCTCTGGTGACAAAAATAGCAACAGGGTGTCCCCCACCCTGTATGGGCTGCTGGCGCTTTGTGCTCATGGTGAGGAATGTGGGCTGGGGCCAGAACTCAGCAAGGGACTGCCAGCCCAACTTGGGGGTGGTGGTCAGCACAGCAACAGGGGATCATGGCTGGGTAAAACACAGCCCGTGCCCCCCAGCTCTGCCTGCCCCTCCTGTGGTCTCAGATAGCACCTCAGGGTTCCTGAGTTGCACAGAGGTGCCTTTGTCCTGGCCAGGCCCTGGGGACCCCCCAGGCAGGTCGGGCAGAGCCTCAGGGACCTGCACTTGCCTCCATGGGGGAAGGGGCCCAGCAGGGCTCAGGCACCCCTGCCACAGGGTGATGGGCAGACATTTCCCACAGGCACAAGGAGAGCACTGCAGGGGAGACAGCCAGCATCCTCATCCTCTAGCACAGTGCTGAGCATGGCTACCCAGGGTGAGGGACGGCTCTGCCCCTGCCCCCCAGGTGCCACCTCCCAGGGCAGCAGCTGGGACTTGTGCTTCCAGGAGGGGTCCTGCTGGCTGACCACCACCTGCCCTGTCCCAGCCCTGCAGCCCACCACCCCACCCCATGCTCTGCCCTGGGCGCCCTGGGCATGCTCAAACATTGCATTGAGTGCAGAAAAGCCTCATTAATATGATGCTTTCATACTTCTCATGCCATAGCCACCACTACCCCAAAACACCCACATGGGGTTAAGGCTTTGGGAGACCCTCCCTGGCAGCTACATCTTCCATTGCTGGGGCAAAGAGGCAATGCAGGGTATCATGCTACACCCCAAAACAGCACAACCAGAAGGTAAAGTTACGCATCATGAGGTTCTCCAAGCCCCCAGGGATGTGTAGGTCAGCAGTAGCACAAACTGTCCCCCTTGTGCTTCCTGCTGTGCGCCTCTTACCTGGATAACGCAGGGAGATGCTCCCCTGGCACTGCTTCTCGGGGCATGCACTAGCCTGGCTCCACGCTCCCTCTGATTTCAGTGCTGCCTGGGATGCTGGACTTGTGCTAAGTGTCACGGGAGTCCTGCAGTCAGCCAGCACAGCAGGCAGCTGTTCTCAGAGAGGCCCAGTAGAAGGCCATCTGGTATGGCAGTGGCAGTGGCTCTCATTCAGCTGGGGAGACCCCACCTGCTGCAGCCCTCAGGCCAGGATACAAATGTCCCACAAAGACCCAGCATGGGTACCAGGGGTTTTCTGCCTGGCCAGGGCCTGCCCCAGTGCTGCCCAGGCCACAGGGTGGGCTCAGCCCCTCCTATCTGAGGACAACTCTGGGGGCCCGAGGCATGAGGCACCCACCCCAGCCCTCCCAGCTGCCGCCCCGCCCTCACACCCACTGCCCAGGGACTGCAGGGGTGGGACTGACACGTGCCCCGCCTACAGCTTCTGCCAGAAGACCCACTCCCTCCCACCAGCCTCAGCAGCCATTTGCCCCAGAAGTTGCATGGTCTGTTGTGATTGGCTGGCAGGAACAGCCAGCCCCCGCCCCCCAGGTTACCCGGAAGTACATTTGATACAGAACGCCCACCCCCATGTACACTGGGGGCAGCCATTTTGTTTCACCCACCATTTTATGGCAGGGGGGGGCCATTTTGTAAATGTCATACAGCTCTGTGATTGGCTGACAGCCGTTTCTTGACTCTATCATGCCCACACGTTCTCGGCAGCCCCGTGATTGGCTGCCCACTTCCTCTGGCCCCAGAAGTGCTCAGATAGAAATATACATCAATTTTTATACAATGTACGTATATATATAATTATTTATATAAAGGTGTGTATAAATACATATTTTTCAGATATATATTCTCTATTTGTGTATGTGTATATATTTTAATACATATATGCCCATTTATAAAGCTGTAGAGATTAAATATATATTAGCCATAAACCTACAGGTATAAAATAGATAAAATGTAAAGGAAGGGCCCTCTGTTCTGATGTACTTCCAGGTAAACCACAGGGGTGGTGGGGGTGTCCTGCCAGCCAATCACCACCAGCCACATCACTGGAACAGGGTCTGACTTCCTGGGCAAGCAGCCTCTGAGGCTGCAGGAGGGGGTGGGACTTCCACCAGAAGCACCTGTCCCCAACCTGCCCCACCCACCCCTCAGCCCTCCACCCTGTTTGCCATCTTGCTGGAGTCCCCCACAGCTGAAGGTCAACACTGCTCCACAGAACAGCTCTGAGCACACTCAAAAGACAGCCCATTCCAAACCAGTCACAGATACCACTTCTGAGAAAAAAAAAGAGCAAGAGAGACCACAGGCAGCTATAAATTCAGACTGCATTTGTTTATTTATTGTTTTGTGGTTTGTTTTTTTTTTTTAACGGTAAGTCAGCCAGCTGTCCTTGCTGCTCTAAGTTCTTCTCCTCCAAGGTGGCAGGAAACAAAATGAGAGTCAGGCAGGCACACACACTCGCCTCTGCTATCCAGCCTCAACCCTGAGACCTGTGCACACAGAACAGCCCACATCAATGCCCTGCTGCACCTCTCCTGGCTGCAGCCCACAAAGCACACCCTTAGGGCCCAGCCCAACCAACCAAGGATGAAGAGTGATCTCAGCCCAGGTGATTGAAGAAGATCATTTAACAACTCAGTGAGATGGGCTGCTGCCCACAGACTGCCAGCCCCAGAAGAAGCAGCTTTCCAGGCCAGCTCCCCAGCAGCAGCCTCAGCCACTTTTGGAAGAGTAAATTTAAAAAAAAAAAAAAAAATTTTTAAAAATCACCGTTCCCTGATGTTCCCAGTTTCAATGCTAGACATCTCTAAAACTGCATCTTTACAATCCTTCCCCAAAACCTGACAGCGCAACCCAACAACTCAGTGTCTCAAGACTAATGCTGAATGAGTTACATTATGGCCAATTGTTGATGGGAATCTAATTCCATGTCTGAGATTTATGGTAGGTGCACAGAAATATTTAAGGGGACCTATGTATGGACAACACTGGACAGTATACAATAGCCATTCAGACGGCATTCAGGATTTCACTTTTATTTATTTTTTGCCTTCTGGATCACCAGCACCCTTGCTGAAACTTCTCTGGGATTCTACCCCCACCCCCATGAAAGTAGCACACAATCACCCAACTCATTCAAGCAAGTAAAGAAAAAAAAAAAATCCCCAGCAAGATCACTCAAAGATGGGGCCAAATGCTTAGTTTGAAGGGGTGGCAAAGAATTCGATGGTGGCAGTTCTGGCTTCAAGAAGCCAGACTGAAAAGGAGACCTACAAAGGGGAAAATAGGCTAAAAATATTTAGCAAACCTTCCTCTACCCAGAGAGCAGGGAGATAAGGAAAAAATAGTCATCTGATTACACACAGGGTATATATTTTTACACACACTTTTACACACATCTAGATATAGTACATGTAAAAATATATGCTATACATATGCCCATTCTCGCTTTTAGTACACCATCTGCACTGTGCATATGGGCATGTATACGTGTGTAAGAATTAAATGTACAGGTACTACTAAGTGTATATGTGCATATGTACACATACATACAGGCAGGCAGCCTACCCACCAGCTACCTGTGCCTTCCTCTTTGTACAAAACGCAGTCCTCCCACCTTGAAATACCATTACACTCTCCCCAGCCCTCCCCCCTCCACTTTGAAACAGGTCCCCCAGTGTAGCAGCTTCTTTCTCAACAAGCAATTCAAGGAAAATAATTTTGTAAAGGGAAGAGGAGAAAAATCAAAGTGAAGCATGTGTGGATCATGCCCATAGTTGCTCTGTGGTCCTTCAGCTCCCCTCCTGTGCCTGGAGTAGGGTACTGCTCTTTTGGGATAAGCCAGCCAAGTGCTGTCCCTTCCCCCTTTGCCAGCTTATTGCACATTGGTTCTGGGCTACATTTCAACAACTCTGCATTACATTCCACAGACCCTGTCATCCTCTCACTTCAATAAAACAGAGGAATACAAACCCATTGCCCTGTCCCTGCCCACCCATCCTCCCCCCACCCCAGTATCCCCATCCAAAGAAAAACAAAAAAACCCAAGAAAGGCTGCTTGCTAGCAGAGTGCAATAGTAGTACACACTGAAAGGGTGTTCTCTTCAGGACCTCTGTGGAAGAGAGGTTATTTCTAACACGGTAAACAAAGCCATGCAAAGGGTGGGAAAAAGGAAGCAGAAGGAGGAAAAAATAAAGGATGAAAAGGAAGAACAGAACTGAGGAGGAAGAACACAGCATGGCAAGTGCTCAAGGCTTCATGTTTTCTTGTCCTCTTCTTGTAAACAAGCTAGTAATTCTCATTAGATAGAACAAGTAAAAAGACTGAAGTTCCAAGTTGAGGGACTGGAGTTTCCAGGAGTCTGTTCAGTCCATTCAGCAACACCACAGCCAGTGAGAAAACGGGGGGTTTTTTTTTTTTTTTTTGTTTTTTTTTTTTTTTTTTTTTTTTAAAATCTTCATTACTTAAAGCTGAGAGAAAAAAAGCCAACTCAGGAGCCCTTTTCAAGGATGGCTCATTGTCTCTAGACTGAATAAATCACACTAGTTTAGAGAGAACTTTTTTTTTTTCTTTTTCCTTTTTAATGACTTATAAAAACCACACGGTTCCTTCCTCTGCCCCTTTGCTCAAAGGCGGGTCTGTGCCTCAGGTACGTAGATCTCAATGCTATCTGCACTCTCTGTGGCTGAGTTCTGCCGGACAGAGGCAGCCCGCTTGGCTGCCATAAGACGCTTGCGAGCTTCCTGGCGCTGCTTGTCTGAATCAGAGGCTTTGTCCCGGTTCAGTTGAGATTTGGACTTGGCTGGCTTCTTTGGCACTGGAGGGGGTGGTTTCTTCTCTTCCTTTAGGGAGACAGTAAGGAAAAACCCAAACATAAAATAAAAATGCACATACAGAAGCCTGCTCTCTGATATGGCGGGGACTCTTATGGCATGAGGCACTAAGCAATGAGATCGAGTGTCAGGGGAAAGAAGCAGGAGCAGTTCTTGAGAAAGACACTCATCAAAATCAGCTTCCCCAATTTCTAGAAATGTGCCATTTTGCATTTCATCATAGAGGCCCTCTGTGAAGGGGACTAGAGTTTGCAGACTATGGCTCAGCTACAGGTGAGAACACAGCACAGGCATGAAGACTGAATTTGAGTTGAAACTGCAAAATTTTAATATGCCACCCTGCCCAGAGCCATAGTCCTACCCTCATGTCTAGTCAGGCAGCCTGGCCCAGGGACACAGCCTGTGCTGCATTTTCAAAAGGTTCCAGTAGGTGTTTTTTATACTACTAAGACACCAGGAATAGTTATAGCCTATTCATACAATGCTTGTAACACTAGAGGCCTCTGTATCACTACTTCAAGCATATACCACCACTCATCGCTCTGGTCTCTCACCATCGTTAATACTTCTTCCCCTTGTACAAAACTGTTTCCACTATTACTCAAGAGAAATGGTCTCAGTGCCTTGCAAGGCTGTGAGATTACACTGCACAAGTGCAAGATGGTAAAAGCCCTGGAGGTGTTCTGTTTGCAGACAGAAATAGACCTCAGATACCTGAAATGTCTGAGGTGTGCTCAGGCTGCTCTCAACTGCCCCACACTCACCTTTCTCTCCGGTGTCTCTGCCAATTGCCAGCTATTAGCTTTCAGGTGATACAGCTCATCAAACTTCATGCTGATGTCTTCAATAGACAACTGCAGGAGATCCCAAAACCCAGCTAGGTCCTGGGCTGTGGGTCTGGGATTGGCATTAGGGTTCTAGAAGGGAAAGCATAAAAAACCCCAACCTTTCAGAAAGAATACATCCTCTTGACAAGCAGAGCAGTCTGCACAGCCTCCATATTCACCCCTTGTAAGTCCACCTGTCTGACAACTGAAATGTCCAGAACCCACAGGAGACACCAGCCCTAAATATGCAGACACACAATGCCATCATTCATAGTCAAAACTATTTCTGCAAAGATCAGGAAGCAGATCCTGACTGTCTTTCTCCTACAGAACCCTGAAGAAGAATCCTGAAAAAGACACTCTCTGGAGCAGAAAGCAATAGCTCCCATTCTCCCCAAAGCTTCCCCAGCTAGCGCTAATCCCACAGCAGTAACCTCCAACTGAAGGTCCCCAGCACATGGTTCAGAGCTAGAACACTGGTTTCTTACACAGAGATCCTGATTTCAGGGTGGGTGATAATGGAAATGGACGCCACACTATGCAAAGCACAGCTCTGGCACCTGGAGAACTTGCATGCCAGTGTACAGCAATCCAAAGAAGTCAATATAGCTTTCACAAGCAAAATTACTTTGCTACATCCCCCCCAAAACAATCTGAAAGTATCAATATTTCTCAGGCTAGGTTGAAAAATTTTAAGTAGCTTAAGTTTCTTCCAGGAACAGAATTTTCCCAGTTCTGAGACATCTGAACTGCCATCATAGGCCTGGATTATCTCAGGAAAGCATGGGATTGGATGTGAGCAACTCAGCACAAAGCATCCAAGGGAGACCTCAGCACAAAGCTCTGTTGAAAGCCTGGCAGCTAGTGGTGTTGCTGCTAATCTCTCAACTGTGGTAAACCAGAGATCAGCAAGCAGATGTTCAGCACTTCCCCTTCTCCTCCTTCCCAAATTTCTCTAAGGGTTTTTTTGCAAGTGAAGGGGGAATTCACCTCTGAGGAAGTCTGCAAAATCCACACCATGATAAAGTTTGAGGGGAAAAACAAAACACAGATTCCCATCCATCCCCATGTTAGCCCTGTTCAGCAATCAGCAAGGGCACACCCTTGCATTACATTTGAAGAGATCCGATTCAAACAGTGCTTTGTGACCAATGAGGGACAATCCTGTTGGGACAGTTTTACCATCCACATAATCTACGTGCAAAGCAAGCATGTTTGGAGAAGAATGGAAGACTTTTTGAACATTCCGCCCTATTTGGCAAAACCTCAGTGGTTCACCTCAAAAAGCCCTTTAGAAGTGACAAGAAAGAGGTAGTTTCCCAGACACACAGCAGTATGGCTAGTTGACAATTCAGACCCACAGAGAGACTCAGCATATTCCGCATACCCTGATCAGCAGTTCAAGAAAAATTCCCATGCTCATGTAAGCACCAAAAGGAATTCCAAGCACTCATCCCTGAGAGAGGCTGAGGTGATCAGCCTTCCACTGCTCAACTGCCATTTTAAATCAGTGTTCATTACATCGTGGCATTGTAGTCAGGTTGTACGCTACAGCTGCATTGGCTTTGTTTTTACAGTGACAGTAGCCTGTTAATACCTGATGAAGTTCCTGTAGTGCTGTTGAAACAGATACATCCCCCTCTCAAAAACCAGGAGAAATAGATCCAGACTCACCAAGTTTTGTTCACAGAGGCCATGGAATTGCTGGAACTTCTGTGACATTAGTAACTGTGCACTGCCCACTGCACTCAGGACTTTTCCTAAGACTATTGGGAAGAGAAAAAAAAAAAAGAAAAAAGACCTCAGTTGAACAGACTATTAAACACAGCAATGAACTGGAATGTTTCTGGAGCAAAGAAACACTCTTGATTCATTAGAAAAGGAGTTTCAGAGATCCCCAAGGAACTAATTGCTCTCAGGGAAAGAAGATGTATTGAAACTAATCTACATCTGTCTTTGCCATCTATTATTGCTGCTTCTAGAGCAGGTCAAAAGCAGGCAAGACCAAGAACATTACATCAGAGTTGACAGAAAATGCCTTGAACTGCCTTCAGCCCATCAGACAAGTCACCAGCACAATCTCAGTGAGCCCATCTGCTAGCACCTGCTTGCAGATCACAACCTGCTTTTCCACTCATGCACAATGTGACAGTAGCAAGGGGCAGGAGAACTGTCTCCAACCTCCATTTACCAGAAGGGATTAAAATACTGGCAGGCTAGGGCTTTTAATACCCAGGACTTTATGCTGCTCTTAGTGGGTTTTCCAAGTAGTCTCTGGGCATGGCAACATTCCTCTGCTCATTAATGGAAGAACACTGTATGGGCTTTTGCCTTCCAAAGGCATGGTTGAGAGACCCACAGTGCCTGCAACTGCACCATGAACAGGGATGAACTGATTTCCCTTCTCCTCCAGGTCTGCTGCTGCACCTACTGATCAGTTCTGCATGTTTATAGATCTTGGTGGAACAAGCGTAAGCTGGGGCCTCTCTGTACCCACCAAGTTCCCGGTTACAGAATCTTCTAGGAGATTGCTCTTAGAGGTCACAGATAATATGCCACACTGGTCTTGGTATCTTTTTTTGCCAGAGCACTGTTGCCACAGGCAAAACAAGGGCAATCCCCGAGGTAGGGAGAGCCCTGGCATGGCCTGTCCAGCTTGGCAGCCAGTGCAGCATTTTAGTGCAACAGGATTAGTGATTAGCTCCCCCAAGCCCTAGGCAGGGACAGTGAGCTATAACTGAGTCTCACCATTATTTCACCTTTCTCAGATATTAAAAAATCAACCAGACTCAAACCAAAGATCCTGCCCTCTGCAGCCTAGTCAACCACTTCTGTCACTCTATATGCACCACAGGCACGATTTTCACTGCAAGAAGCACAGGTTTTGCCAACTCCTTTGAAAATAATGGAACAAGTCCAATTGGGACTGAACCCAATAAAATTAAGTGACCTTGTGTTCCCTGTGCATGTGCCTTTGGCTTATTTAGCACAAATTCAGTGAAGCTTTCCCATATAAAGAAACTTCCTCTTTGCTGTGAAGACAAGTCCACTGATTCAACAGATCAAACAAGCTCCAAAGTCATGTTCATTCTGCCCCACTGCCAACTAAACTTTCACCTGCCTGCTTGAGTACAATGGGTTAGGCAGGGAGAAAGATCCCACAGCCTCCCTGAAAGCAATCCATTTAAGCTTTTAGCAGTTTCAAATGGTTAGAAGCTGCACCATGCCCTGCAAGTCTTACATGCTACATCACAGTATTATTTCTTACCCTGGTTAGGGTAAGGAGTTACCTTATCCTTTCCAAAGAAAAAATGTTCCTTGCCCCATACTCATCTCCATGTTCTGTCTCTGTGTGCTATCAGCAATTTAACTGCAGAAAGCTGATCCCATACTCAGTTACAACTCTTTCTCAAGAGAGGAGCTGCTAGGCTGCTCCAGTCTAGTATCCAGAGGCTGACAACACCTACCTTCTTCAGAGAGATTGTTCTCTTTGGTCTCCTGGTCCATCTGGCGGCACCAGCCTTCTAAACGCTCTGTTTCTGCCTGCAGCAGCTTCAGAAACCAGTACCCATCCCGCCGGCAGGCTCCTGTCTGTGTGGGTTCTGATGGTGAGGTGGAGGACATCTCAAGCCAGGGGTCAGGAGGAGGGAGAGAGGAAGGCTCCAGGGCTGGGTCATTGTTTTCTCCATAGGAGAGGTTTCTCTTAATCTGTGAGGGCTTGGCTGGTTGCCTGGTGGTGGCATCAACACCAACGGAGTTGTTGTGTTGGGGGCACTCAGCAAGGCTTCTCTCAGATGATTTACAGCTAGAATTATTAGGTTCCTGTGTGTCAGAGTCTGTGTCCTGTTTGGAGGACATGCTGCGAGAGTGGCTGTTTCTAGAGAGATCAAAAGCAAACATTAAATAGCAGAACTCAACCTGGCTGGCCTCACACACTGACAAGTGAAATGCATTTGTTTATTATGCCTGCAGATGAGCCTCACCCTGCCCGCCCTGCCCCTCCTCACACACAAACACACACCACACAGACAGACAAAATTATAAGGTTGCCTGCTTACTGCAATAGGCCATTCAGACAAGAGGACTGACACACATCTATAATTACATCTTGTACTTTTTTTTTAATTTCAAACTCCCATTGATTTGGCTGTTTACAGAACAAGTGCTTTTTGCAGCGGGTGTGTGCTGTGGAGGAAGAGCTCTCTATGGGCCCCCATTCAACACCATTCATATTGGACCAAAGAAGGGGAGAAGGTCTAAGCGAAAGTGGGGGAAGTGCAATTTAAAAGAAAGGAAACTACAAAAGCTTGCATCTTTCACTTACCGCCACTCGTCCTCTACCTGTACCCCGATGGACTGGAATTTGGTGGCTGGTGGAGGAGGCTCCTCTTTTGCCACTGGCTGAAGGCAGTCAACCTTATTAAACAGGAAAAAAAAATACAGACAAAAACAGACACAAGAACTTGCTGCTGGAATTCACATTAGTAGACCAGGAGCACTGCACACACAAACAGCATGCTGACACCACATGCCAACTAGAGGGTTGTCTTAGGAGAGGCACAAGGCTACTGCTCAGGTCTGCCTCCACTTGAGCATCAAGATTGTATCCTGCCAGGCTGCTGCCAGGTATCTGGTCTAAGAGCACTCAGCTCTGCCATCCACTGCTGTCTGCACAGTTGTGGCGTGCTGGGGAAGGCTGTGTGTCCCTGAGGGAGCAGCTGTGTGCGTGTGGCAAAGGGCAAGAGATTCAAGAAAGGGCAGTGATCTGATTAAGATTGACAGCAAAGCCCAGCTTCCTCTCTCCCAGGAATTGACACCCTCCATAGCTAAAATAAGAGGGTTAGAAGGTTTTAGGAACAAAATCCAGACTGTGGGGTGGGTGGCTTGGGAACCAGCTCAGAAAAGGAAGAAGAGAGGAAGGCAGCCTCTCAAATGTGAGTTCTCTTGCCTTGCTGCCCTTTCAGCATGCGTTTTGCCCCACTAGCCCTGCAGAAAAGCCTTCACTATCACATGTACCTTACTGGCCAGCTAGCCTTACTGTAAAGCCAATGGAAAATTTACTCAGCACACACACGGTGGCTCAAAGCTCAGATCCTGCATTTGGACTTGCCCAAATGCTCAAGTTCTTATCTGCAGGTAATAGCCTGCAGCACTGAAGCAGGACTTTGGGACAGAACAAGTGCTTGCGGCAGTCAGCCATCTGTAACTGGGAAATCTGTCCACAAGAAGAATGTACAACTGCAGATGACTTAAGTTTTGCTGAATAAAGCATGGGTATACACTACTCAATGGGTTCTCATTTGACTATATAATCAAAAGCTCATTTACATCAATTTCCACAGAGTTAAATGCCTCTAGCAAGAGAAGCAGCAATCTGCTGGGAACAGCAGACAGCAGTGCTTACAGCCCTGGGACCATTTTGCACTGCAGCAGCCCATACTACATGGATGTCAAGTAGAAGGGCCCACCTCAGAAGAAAGCTGTCCCTAGAACCGTGATGGACAAGGAACAGATTGATGCTAAGTAATACAAAGTACAGAGCACAGGCTCAGCACAGGCATACTAGCAGCCAAAGGCCTCTTTAGAGGGACTCACCCAGTTAACATGGTCCCACTGCTTTATGAAACATTTTAATTTTGTACTAAAAGAACTTAGTCCTTTCTGGTCTGTTATGGAAAGCTTCTGCTGTATTTTACCCCTGGGAACACAGGAAGTTAGTTTGACAAGGCAGTTAGTTGCTCACTCACTTGCTATTCTAAGTGAGTTCACATGCCCACCTGGTCACACAAAATGCACATACTAAATGGATGGGTTAAGGACATTCCTTAAGACAAAGGAGAACAAACTATTCCATACTTGTATTCCTATAGATGACAGCTTTCTTTTGGGGATATTCTCCACTTTAGGCTCTTCGCTAGTCAGAGTCCCTTTGTCACTTTTCAAAGTTGCATTTTTCTGGGATAACTCTGGAGTCTCTCTTGCTGGAGTCACAACGCTTCCCCTTGTCACACTGGGTGTCCTGGTGCTGTCCAAGCTGTCCGAAGAATTGCTGAGTCCTGACTGGCTGGTGACCTCACTCTTGTGGTCCTGGCTGTCCAGGTATGTGTCCTGTGCCGATTCAGTGCTGCTCTGCACAGTGACAGAGATGAACGGCTTTGATGTGGTCCGAGGTGGGACAGGAGGTGGAGTCTTTTTATATGCCACTAGGCATGATGAACCTGCAGTAATGGAGGTGGGAAGAATGGAGAACGCAAAAGACAGATTGGAGAGAGAAAGATACAGTAAAAGAGAAAGAAAAAGCAGGTCAGTCACAACATCCAAGAGGAGCCTCCAGGTAGAAGCTGGAGGCAGAAATGCAGGAACAGCCTACAGCCAGCAGCTCACACTGGGTAACCCAAACCAAAGCATAAGGGGAAGCAGAAGGCAGAGCCAGAGCTAGCTTGCAAAAGAAGTCAAAAGGAATACCGTGACATGTGAAAGGCTGGAAATGGAGAAGAGGTATAGAAAAGCCTCCCAAGAATGCTACAGGGTTTGGCAGGTGTAAGCCTCCACGTTGGGGAAATTTTCTTTGGCTAAACCCTATGTTTTAGTGTCCTAGTACAGCCAAGTGTCTCAGCTCTTTGTCCCATCAGTTGACAAGTTTCAGTGTCTGGACCAGGCTGGTGTTTTTTCCTATAAAAATGGAAAGCCATAAAGTTTGTTAGATGCTGATGGTAGGAACAAACATTTGTGAAGTACCTTAAAAACCTAGCTGCTATGCATTAGAGGAAAATACATCATCTGGATGCAACAGCCCAAGAGTGGAGAGGCTGCTGCTGCTCCATGTCCCCAGATCCAACCAGTAGTGAGGCTGAAGATGTGTTCCCAGCAGGCACACAGAACACACATATCCACTAGATGTACATATATATGTGGCTGGCCACGCAGGTCACAGAAGAGCACCCACATGAACACAGACAGCAGCAATGGCCTCATCCTGCTCCCGTCTCTGGCTTGACAGGATGGAAGTCTATTAGTGAAAATACATGTACAAGGTGGATCCTGCAGGAGCTGCGCTGAGGCACTCAGTCTGCCCAGTTCCTGACCCCTGGACATACAAGCCCCTGAAGGCAAAGTCCTACTCCAGTTGCTGTCCAGACAGGACAGACTGCACTGGGCAGGGCATGACCAGACAAGTGCACTGACCAGCCACCTACCTACACACAACTGACCCCCTTACGCCTGTATTCCCCACTTCTGTTCCTCCCCAAATCACCAAAACCCCTTTCTTGTCCCACCTTTGGTTCCTCCCATAAATATCCCATTAAGTCCTGTCCAATCCCAAACTGCTTTTCCCCTGCACCCCATAATGTGTCCCAGCCCTTGGGAGCAATCTCCTTAATCTGAAAGGTGATCTGGGGAGGTGCTCCCCATGGCTTATGGTGATGGGTGTCATACCTGGACACCAGGGCTGAGGCTCTGCTGGGACAACCCCAAGAGGGGCCTGGACAGGGTGTTCAGTGCTCAGGTGTTCTTGGCTTGGGCTCCCACCTGCCATTGTGCATCCCTGCTTGTCCCTGCTCTGGGCTTGTGCAGATGGGCCTGTGATGGGCTGATGGCCTCCGGGATAGACCTGGGAGTAGTCCAGTAGGGTATGATTGAGGCTCCCCCTCCTACTATTGTCTCTGAGCCCCTTCATGGACATGCACAGGAGCTTTATCACATATAACACTGCCCTGCTCCAAGGCATGAGCAGAGAGGCTCACACCATCCTCTCTCCTTGTACAGCACTGCCCAGCCACCCATTTCACATCCTGGGAGGGCCACACTCCTGGAGGGGGAAACTTAGTGCTGCTGCCAGGTTCCTCCCAAGGGGCTTGTAGGTCTGTCTGGCTGTGGTGTGCCAAGCCCTGCAGTCCCACTCCCCTGGAAAGGAGCTGCAGGATCAGGGCTGCTGCAGTTTTCAGGGTAACCCTGTGCTGTGCAGGCAGCACCCGCAGGGATTACCCTTCTCTTGCCTTGGTGTCTCAGTGGTGGTGCACAGCTGTGCTTTGGTCCTGCAGGCTGGGTAGGAAGCTTTGCTGCTCCAGGCTGCAAGCATATCAGCTCCATCACCACTCTGCATCATGGAAGGCCAGGTCAGCCTGCCCAAGTACCTTACATATTAAAAGGAAACAGGTCCCTGCTCCTGGACTTGGTCAGTTAGCATGTTACTGAGGCATGTTTACAGGGCAGTCCCTTTCCCACATTGTCAATGACAAACCAAGCATCCCTGTGTAAGTCACTACTGTACAGTGGTGTGGGACGCTCCAGTGGTAGCAGGGCTGTCACTCTTCTTGGTTCCCTGCTCCAGCCCATAGTCCTTGGTCTCCAGCAAAGGGGTTCTGTCCTTTAAATTGAAACCCCATGCACCATCCTGTTCCATGCACACCTTTCCCCTAGCCCTTGACATGCAGATGTTGACAGATACCAGCACAGACCCGTATACCTCCCAGGTCACCCAATCAACACCACAGATGGGCTGTACAAACCCAAGCCCAGTTTCTAAGTGTTTTCCTAGTACAGCTCCAATGACTGCAGGGGCTGTCATTCCCTTGGGTTCCCTGCTCCAACCCATATTCCCTGATCTCAGTAAAGTTTTGCATCTCAAATTACAAGCTCCTACCTCTGACTGCACTGCCCAGTCCTATACATAACCTCCCCAAACAAAACCTGCTGACAGTGATAGATATATATGAAGATACAGACCATTTCCATTAAACAATACAGATAGACTGTTAACTTTACCATTTCTATTCCCAAAATAGCCACCAGTGTATTAGCAAATTTAGTAGTAGATTAGAGACCAGTCCTCTCTGTCAGGAATCCTTTGACTACTTGGGGACTGCAAGGGCAGGCAGAGGTACCTGCTGCTTCTGAGCATTACCTTTCACCCTCAAACTGCACTGCCTGCATGCCCTGGGGAGCTCACAACAGAACACTTGACACGTTTTGATCTTTCAGAACAATTGGACACAACCAATTCTGGCTCAGCCCATCAGAGGGTGCCTGCATAATTTTAGCACAATTAACTGAGAAGTATCAAATGAACCTGATGCAAATTGATTACAGGTATGGGAAGGGGTGTTTCAGGTGACATGAGCCTCCCAGCAGCTCCTTTTGCTCCCCAGACAGGAGCCTCTGCCTGCAGCAGAGGCTGACCACACTCACAGGGCATCCAGGAGCAGTGTCCCAGCTGCCTTGCAGTCTCCAATGGGGTCAGAGCCAGTCCTGAGCATCCCTGGGAGCCCAGCTATATTCCTTGTGGGGAGATTGCACACCTACACCATGTGCCTTATTGACAGTATTTACACATGCCTGTATTTACACATCCCAATATTTACCATATTAACAGTTAAAGTTCCACTTCAAAGAAGGAACTAAAAGGGAGTGGTTACAGAGAAGGAGGTCCATGTTTCTAAAAGCATTTATATGCCCAAAGATCCCAAGAAGCACTGTAACACTGCTGCTGCTACAGGACAACTAGGGAGCCTATGACAGGGTTGCCAACCAAGCTGCCTTTCAGCATGAATCTGGACAGGAGCAAAGGCACAAACCCTATACCAGTTCCCCCAGCCCCTCAGTACACCAAGTCCAGCACAAATTGAGCAGCATCCTGATGACCGTGAGAGCAGGACCTATCCTGACCGCTCACCCCAGCCCTTACACTACCTTCTGACACATGGTCCGCATGGCTGCAAGAGGGACTTGCAGTAGGGAACCACATAGCTGAAAAATAACCGGGATAGGCTACTATGTCTGGGGACTGGGTTATTTTTCACCTTGCTCAGTTCTCAGTGCTGGCACATACCATGTAAACTGCTTAGGGCAGCCTGAGCCCACAGCTGCCATGTCTCCAGTCAGGGACAGGAACTTACTATGCACTTTAAAACTCACCTACAATAACTTCCTAAAAGGTCAGATGCAAGTGCTTCAACTTGTCAAATTTACATGCCAAAAACACAGCTACACACATCCTTTAGCCAATACTTATTTGGTCATATAGACTGTGCAACTGCACTGCAAGTTCATCACTAACAGATGACTAAAAGGGCACTGGCATTCACCTCCTACCTGGCAGTGCCACTTCACCTTTCCCATGCAGAGTGGAAGCTCCTACACTCAGGACAGCAGCAGGACCTGCTGCAGATGCTCAAGCAGCACCAGCTCAGAAGTGTTTAGCATCTCCAAGCAAGTCAAGCTTGCCACTGGGATGCCTCTTTCAGAGCTACCAGATTAGATGGCACCACTTGTGCAAGCACAGGTTGAACTGCACCCCAGAGCTGACCTTTCCCCATAGATGTTGCTTTACAGGATCTAGTTCATTGTGCAAATGTACAAACTGCCAGCACAGTAGGAGGCATGGAGGTGCTAAAGCAACAGTTACTGCACGATCATTCCCTCTCCCCATATTCTCTGCTGGACATCCCCAAAAGCCTCCTTAGGTGTAGTGTAGATTTGGTCAAGTTAAAGCTTGCCTTGTTACAGGTGTTTACCTACTCTGCCCTTACAGCAGAAATCTTGACTACACATACCCAACACAGAGCACAGCATGCTAGACAGGTAAAGCATTCTTCACATGAGCACAGCTACAAGAGCTTTGCCCCATCACAGAAGACTCCCCTGGGTCTACAGCTGAACAGCCTCTTGGGCATGTGCTGAAATAACTCATCTGCCACCAACACCTGCTCATGCAGGACACTACCACTGAAGATGGATGAAAAAGTTCAACAGTAGACATGCACTAGAGAGCATGAGAACAGCTGAGGCCTTTGGCTGCTCAAGCCCTCATCACTGCCCTCCAGAGCAAAGTTGCACAGGCACACGCTGCCAGAGGTGCAGGAGGCCAGAGCCCTGCCAGCTGCAGAGGAGGAAGCCACTGAGCACCCCACAGATGAGGAGTGCCCACACAGTTGCTCTGCCAGGGCTGTCTGACCAGAGAGAACCATCTTAAATAGCTAGAACAATTTCTAGGCCAAGTCTTATGCCCCGTCTTGTACAGCCCATCCTAAGAGAGCAGTGTAGGAGCAGCCTGAACAGAGCAATTGCAGAAATACCCCTGGATAAGCTGTGGCTACACCACCAAAACACAGGCCACACATGCTGCCTTGCATTACCATACCGGGGGCTACAGCAAGGACAAGCAAGAGCCACCCAAATTGGCAGCAGAGAAAGCATGTCCGTATGGCCCTCCAATTAAATACCTGGTCTCCCCACTCCACACGGCCTCTGTTTGTCCCCAGGGAGAGTGCCCAGCTCTGGCACACCAGCTGCCCAGGATCCCCTGCCACCTAACAGTAAGCCTCTGTGACACCATCCTGCTTGGAGCTGAACTGATGGGAGGGGTGTGGTGGTTTTGCTGGCATGTTTACTAGGAGCACAGCTCATTTCCCAGCTGCTGTTTACACCCACAGGGCTGTAATGTAATTGGGGAAAGCAAATCAATTGCTATCTGATATCAAACACAGCAGCCAGGCAAAACAAGAGGAGGGCAGCAGATCAGCACAGAAACGCACTAGAGTTTCCTGGGGAAGATAAGTGATGTTCAGGGTCGATAAGCTAGATCCAAATTCATCCTTCCACCTACCAAGAGACAGTATGAATACTGTTCGTGCTGCTCTACATACAGGGGGATACAGCAGCATCCCCTTGTCTTGTTCCAAGGGATCCCTTTATGCCACCCAGCTCAGCTGAAGAGCATCACAGATTTTGCTAGAAGAGAATCACACAGTACCAACAAAAAAATGCCTGTTAATGTACATGTGGTCAAAGGGTTGACTATGTGAACTATAAAAACATGTTTACAGCTCTAAAACATTGCTAATGAAATAAACACAAAAAGATCAGGAGCCTTGAACTGGTGACGCTTTGATTAGTGCAATTGCAAATTAACCCCACTGAAGCCCTCTGCAACCATAAAACAGGGACTTTTGACTGTGCAGCAAACTCAGAAACCACACCTTACCTAAAATGGGTTTCAAAAGCAAAAGTCAAAGCAAGCCCATCTACAATAGTCTGCCTTTCTCCCTCAACAAAACTCTGAACTTCTAAGTGTCATTGTTTCTTGCATCTGTGGGAAGAGACAAGATATTAAAGAGGCTAAGAACATCCTGCTATTTCTGTAGGAGAGATATGTTACTGGACCAACTCAGCAGACAGCATACCCTCATGGCTCAGAGGTCAATCCCACCAGTTAGGAATGTTCCAGTTGCTGACTTACCCCCTCCAAAGGGCTACAGCTCAACAGGGTATGAACCTGCTCTTGAGTTACTGCAGGTCATAGCCTATTATATTTTAAAATCAGCTTGTGCTATAATGTGGAACTACAATCCACACAGGCACTGAAGCAGGTACACATCTTATTCTGCAGTATCAGCCAAGTTTGCTTGTGAACATCAGCCACACTCCAAAAAGTTGAAAAACAAGAAAATGTGGAAGTTTTGCTTAAGCTTCCAGCTTTGCAGCACTAGACTTTTCCGGCTGATAGGATCTTCTAAAGCTTATTTAAGCAAGCTGTTATAATTCACAACTGTGCTGTGAATGATTGATTTTTGGGGGGAGGGATGTCTGTTTATAGTCTTCCTTGCGTAATTATTTTTAGAAAGCAGCATGTTTCCAAATTAGCATTTTCCACATGACATTACCCACTGCTCTCAGGGGCTTGGGCAATACCCACTGATGTAGCCCCAGGCAGAAGATCTGTTTTCAGAGCCATAGCCTGGAGAGCCCTCCTGACCCCCAAACCAGTTGGGCACACAGTGATCCTCTCCCTCTCCTTCCAGAGAACCAGGCATTTGCTTCCTGAAAGACTAAACACAGGAGTCATAAAAGAGTATTAAATCCAGCACTGCCTTAAGAGGCCCCAGTTCAAATACCATCAGGCTGTGCTTACCTGCTCAATACCTGGCAGCACTGCCAAGATCATAGCCAAGGTAGTTTGGGTTTAGATTTAAATACCGTAATTGCCCTCAAGTGTGCATCTAGCATGAAGTGCCCAGTTATTTTGTTGCTATTGCTTAGTCAATACAGCCTGGTGGTATTTGTAATCATTCCAGTGACTTCAAGGACCTATTGAAGCCATCTTCATTTTTGTTAAATTATCTCAAAGGCTCCAAGCCACAATCACTTGTGAAGGCAAGTTAGACTGCCTTCAAACATATTAGCAGGGGTCAGATTATCACTTCCCCACTCTACATATCCCCCCTTTCTCCATGGGAAGATCTGAAGAAATGACCTCATTTCCTTGTGCATAAAACAACATGCTCTGAAATAGTCCCTCCTACTACAAGACAAGCTCATTTGTCTTTTAAATGAAACAACCCAATAATCTTGCAGCAAATGAGAACCACCATCAGTTGCATTAACCCTCAGATTTTGGTCACATGTCTTCGGGCTTGTGTTTGCCACAGGGTCTCACAGATGGAAGTAGTTGCATTTAGAGGCAGTTTTCAATAGCAAAGGGAACTGGAACAGCTGTATTCCAAGCAGCCTGACCTTTGATTTTCATCAGCTCGAAAAACACTTCAAGGTTGAAACTATTATGAACTGCAGGATGTTTTATTTGTAGAGAGTCCAAGTAAAAATGATACCCAGTTAAAATTGCTATTAAAGACAATACAGATCTTTGATTTTATGGTTCCCAGCAATCACTTCAGACCTTGTTTTTCTGCTGAAACAAAATATTTCTAGTCTCTATGGCCATGGCCACAACACACAGGCCTCCTCAAATCTGTATTTGGCCTGTACAGAAGCTGTCTGAGTACTCTGCAGATTGAAGGTCAAGATACCTGCATCAGAGGCACAGATGAGAAACCTACCCAAATTTTATTAGTCAACAGGAAAATATTTCCATCTAGACAAGAGGGGGAATCCATGTGAAGATGCCACCTCTTGCTCTGAAAGAATGACTGTCTTTAGAGTGCTGGAGAAATTTGAAAATAAGTCTTACACTGCTTAAACAAAACCACACTACTGGCAAGCAAAGTTAAGTGACTGCATTTGTTTAAAGAGACTGTTTATGGAAATGCTATAAATGCCTACTCCCTCAGTGTTCTCCCTTTGTAAATCTTAGTAGTACTGTTACTTGAAAAAAGAAAATAATCTCACCTCAATACTACATAGAAGAAAACAGGCACCCAACAGGGAAGTATGTTGCTGACTGTGACTAAGCTGGGGAGTCAGGGATGGGCTGTGGACTCTCCTGCCACAGTCCTCACTCCACCAAGCTGCAGTATAAAACCCCGACAGCAGTGGCATCCTAGAGTGAGCAGCTCACCTACAGTCCAAACTGTGCACTGCCTTTGTGGAGGCTGAGCATGCCCATGGAGACCTACAAAGGGACCAGCCCAGCAAAGCCTTTCCAAAGCTCTCATAATCAAGAGGAACACTGTTAGCACTTCATCAGCTCACCACAGCCCTCAACATTGCTTACTGTACCTGCTGTTTGCTTATAATCACTGTACCTGCTGTTTCCTTGTAATCACAGAGCTGACACACAAGCCAGGCTATGCTTGCAAGTCAGACAACACAGCATGTTCCAGGTGCTCCTCCCAAGCAGCTGCATTAGGGGAAAAGCACCACCACCTCTGCATTACAGCCCTGCTTAAACCCAGCCACACAACAGCCCAGCTTCTGCTCCAGACATCCAAATCACCTCGAGTAGTTCTAAAGGAGGTCGGTAGAGAAATTTACACTTACATTCCCCTTATTGCCCTACTCATCCTCAGCTTTTGGCCCCAGCACATCTCAGTAGGTAGAGCAGCAAGCCCTGCAGCCTGCTTGGGCATGGCTGGAGTGACAGCTGGGGCAAGGAGACCACTGCCACATTGCTGCCTGCAGGCTGTTGCTTCTCCCACCATACAACCAGCTGAAGACAAGACACTTGTTTCCAGGACAGACAACAAGGCCTTGGGGTCTCTGCCGCCATCCCTCTCCACAGGCAATGGGGCATCCCCTCACACGAGCCCACTGGACTCCCAGCCAGAAGCAAGAGCGTCACAGCAACACCAGGGAGCACACCAAAGAGGCCACACTGAGGGAAGGTGGGTCTGCAGCAGAGACCAAGGAGACATGAGGGGCAGCAGGCTCATCTCCTCCACTGAAGCAGCTTGGGGTCATATCCTGAAACCCCAAAGCTGTAGCTGTTCCTACCAGCAGCTATGGAAAATGACCAGACCTCACTTGGAGTTGTACCCAATTCACTTTTCCTGACCAAAACAGCTATGGGAAATGGCTATTTCCACTTGAAATGAACAGCATCAACTCACCTGTGAGATAAGCACATAGAGGGGAGATGCCCTCACTAATGAGTACCATTTTTCCCACACCAGCACACTGGCTTCCTCTGGGAGCACCCACCATCCAACTCACATACATGTTTGACCCATACCCCAGCTCCCTGTTGGTACAGCCTGTACCAGGTTTGTAGACTACATTTCAGCTATCTGGCATTTCATTGCAGAAAGAAGAAAAGAAATAACTTCTGAGCTTTAAGAGAAATACCTCCTTCCCTAAAGCCCCACCACAATTCAGCCAGAAAAGCTAACACAGCTGCCTCCTCCCCACCACTGAGCAGCAAGTGCTTCCATGTTTGCAAGGGCTACAGTATTAAACAAAGACCTGTGCAAATAGGTCTTCGATTCCCAGCTGGGAAACCACTTGCAAGTGCTGGTCAAGCAAGCAGAGAGCTGTTAAGGATTTGTCACCTGTTGCTCCTGTTCAGGTTCAGTACCCACTTTGGTCACAGCACTCTTGCAGATCTCTAAGGCTATGCTGGCAGAATAGTATTTATCACCTATGTATTCATCTGCTACCTGTTATTGAGAAACAAGGGACTGCCCTGCACTTGCTTGACCACTGCCAAGTACAGTAAGTTCCTGAATATTATTGAAACAAAAGAACTGGACATATCTGCAGAAAAAAGACCTCAAACTCAAGGGAACATCTCAAATGTTACAAAGAGACACACACCCCCCACCCCCGCAATGCAAATACAGAAGCAAAGGGCTCTCCCTGAACATCAGCTGTGCGCTTTTAGACTAACAGTACAGCTTTTATCCAGAAATACGCCACAAAATACTCTGTACAACCATTTGTGTTCTCTGGTCACCCATGACTGACATGCCTTTGGTGTGAATTGCAGCATTAGTTAACAGCATTAAGTAACTATGCTGGGTGGACTGGGGACTGCACAACACAGGTAAGAGGGCAAGGGTGGCAGTACTCCACCACTCAGGACTGGGCAAGATTTAGCGGCCACTTCTGATTAGAGACCTAGTTCCTATACTTTGAGGGGGGGAGCAGAAACATTTAAGCAGTGAAGGAAAGGCTAAAAGGGTTGTGATCTCTTTACATGAGGGACTTTGGATTTTTCAATGTACCACAAGTTTGAGCTTCTTGGAAATGCTCTGATTTGTAATTTGTAGCAATGTTTGAGCAGAGAAATTATAATAAGCACTTGTACACTGAAAACTATTACACTGGGAAGGCAAGGCAGCTTGCTTTTTTCTTTTTAAAAAGCCACTTGTAGAAGGTCACAAATTTAAAAGAGGCATGAAGCATCAGATGACACCACCCAAGAATCCTGGTGTTTAAAAATACAGTATCTTGCACAGCTGGCCTTCTGACCAATATGGTCATCTCCCCCTTTCAGCACATACTACTACCGCAGAGTTAGCCTTACAGTAAGGACACAAATGCTACAGGGAACACCAGCCACAGACACTCCCAAACCCATCTGCAGCAGCTATTACTGGGGCTTCTACTTGTAGTAGAAGAGACATTGTAATTTCTTCCCACCCTCCCCTAAGTAATTTTCAGCACATGTTTTAAAGCCAGTTGGAGTAGTGATAGGCAACTCCACCCTGCTGCACAGACACACATCCAGCAAGCTGTCCATCTGTCCTATGGGACTCAGCCAGGTCTCCAATCCAGCTAGCACAGGGCAGTAGCTTAAGGGAGCATGCCCTTCCTCTCCCTGCCCAAGGTGTTAATTCATTAACAAGAACCAAGATCCCAAAAACCTAACCATCCTGCCTCAAGAAGTCACTGAGAAAAGCCATGGGCATGGTCCCAGAAGAAGCAGAACTGCAGCTCTGACAGGGTGGGGGTGCTTGATGCCCAGGGACTGGGCCCCTTGTCCCTCACCTGCAAGCTCATTGCCCATTTAGTGGTGGCACACACATTTTTCCACAAAGTGTATGAAGTGAAGGGAATGGTCCATCAGTCCAGTGTGCCTTTGCTCTGTGTAGGAAGTTTGGTTGTGTTTATCCTCTCAACACCCTCACTAATGAGGGCTAATGCTTAATGAGCTTAATACACCAAGAGATGTGAAGCAGCACAGCTAAAGGGAACCCAAGCCCACAGGGCACTAGGATCTCTGCTCATCACCTATGCTCTTGCAGTCTCCACCAAGACCAGGCTCTGAGGCCAGGGCCCTGCTCCAGGAATTCAACCATTGCAGCAGCAGCATCCCCAGCACACTCCTGGGCAGCAGCACATGGACTACCAGCACCTGTCCTGCCAGCTTGTCTTACACAGGTTGGGCAGCAACAGAGACACCAACAGGTTCCTTCCACCACCAGATCTTGCCTTGGCCCAAGCAGACCCTGTTGACACAGCTACACCAGCACAACCAGGGCTGCAGAGCTACCAAACCGGGCAAGTCTGTTTCCATGAGCCTACACAGGCAGGCTTGAAGACAGAGCTGCCTCCTCCCCATGATCATGAGCAACCATTTCCCAGCCAAACCCCTGGCCACACAGCATCCCTGCAGCACAGAACAGCAAGCAAAGGCTATCAGAGAAGTGCCAGCATAATCCTAACCCCATGGCAGGTTTTTACATGTGTAGAAAGCTCTCACTGACAGGAGTCCAGCATGGCTTTAAAGCCACACTCAGATACGCCATTTCTTCCCATTTGCATTTGTCCAGGGGATGCAGAAATAGCAGGCGAGCAAACCCAAGTGGGGGTGTCAGTGGTGCCAAGGAGCCCCTGTACTAGGCTGAGGGCAGACCCAGCAGGACTCACTGCATCACCCAGCAGCCTGTTTACTACATGGCTGCAAAGACAGCTCCCCTGGAGCCCCCTTCTCACCTCGGGATCCTTTCATTCACACAGTACCACACTGGCTCTGACCCAGGTGTGAATCATGGCAGGCACAGCGGGAGGAAGGGTGGCTGCAGCAGAGTGAGGATCCTGGGGAGAGGGCTGCCTGGGAGGAGCCTGAATACCCTGCCTACACATCTGGGCCACATGGCACCTAGTCCTCTCCAGACCATCATCAGGAAGGGGCTGAGCTCTGAACTATCCATGCCACAGAGGCAGATGATTTCAAGACAGCAGACATTTCCATCAGACCCTGCCATTGGGACAGGTCACATGGACTTCCCTGCAGCCAGTGCCAGATCTCACATCTGATAACAGAAAGCAAGATTGACAGACTGGAGCACAGGGTGCCTCGCAGAGCCCACCCAGGGCACAGCCTCTCCCTCCAGCACAGCTCAGCTCACCACAGCTCAACAGGGCTCCAGGAGATATGAAGACCACTTTGGTAGTATATGGACCACAGCTTAGTGACCACATATCAGCCAAAAGCTCCTCAGACAGTGAGATAAGCTGCGCTGAAAGATGCTGCCACAACAGGAAAGCAACACCTCTTTCTGCTAATGCACCAAAGCATCATCCACTTCATCCTCCCAATCCAGACAGCTGTGCCTGCAGCAGTCTCACCCAGGTGTGGCAAATAAAGCTCACCTGGCAGCAGCAGCAGTCCCAGCACAAGGGACTGTCAACTGGACTTTGACCATGCACTTCTTGTCAGTGCAGCAGCACAAACACACAGCACTCAGGGTAGCTCTCAGGGTAGCTCTAACACCATCAGCCAGGAGATTAGAGAGACAAGACTGATCTGCTAGCAGAACAGGAAAGAGAAAAAACAACCAAAGATATCTAGAGATTTGCATTCCAGAGTATTATTGCAGGCCCTATTCCTCCTTGCTTTTAAATACATACTGTGGCAGTCTCAAAATAACGATTCTTTCACTCAAGGGCTGGGGAGTCTGTTACTGCTGACTGCACACTGAAGCTTTTTGTCCAGGCCAGTTTTGGCTCTGCAGCCCTGAGTGTCTGTATTAGAATGGCCTTGTGAAGAGCAAGAACTGCGCAGGACATCCAAGACCATGCATAACACGCAGAAAGGCAGTGAGGGAGCACTGGTCTGAACTGGCTGCCACAGTATTACAGTCACACAATAGTGACCAGTCTGTACTCCTCTCCCTGTTTAATGCCACTTTTCTGGAAGTTTTGCTTAGGATTATGGCAGCACACACATGAATTTAGGGCATAAATGTGAACCAGACATGAATTAGCCAGTGCCACTAGGTCGCAGGCTGCTTCCCCTCTTCCTTCCCCACCATGGGATGTTAACCTGCTGCGGCTCTGCAAAGTGGCAAACTGCATGGACCAGGGTTAGGCATTTAGAAGAGACACTAATATAAAGAATGTCTGAGAATCCTCCATTTATCCACTACTATAGCCACTTCTAAGTGCACTGAGGGTACTAGTGTTTATCTTCAAAGTGTTTAGGAAAGCTAGTTTAATTAGGCAGGTCTTACTAGCTTTTCTCCAAGGTAGCAGTTTCTAGAATATCCTGCAGAAGTAAGTTCCACCAGCTAATTATGCACTGCATGAAATATCCATTTGCCATCACTTCACTTTATGCAATGCCACATCACTCAGAGGATGGCATATGCAGATGCTTTTAACTTGCTTCTCTGCCACTGCAGAAGACCAGTCCAGGGAATCTTAACACACCTCCTCAAAGTCGCACTCAGTCAAAAACCATATGGCTAGGAACCATGCAGCACCACTTGGTAAACTAAGTCTGTTCTTGTCTATGTCAAAGCTCAACAGCTCAAACTTACTATTTTAGGATATGCTGACCGCTAAAGCATAAAATCAAGTCATTCCCAAGCATTTGCTCACATGTCAAAGGAGATACATTGCAAGATTTCAATGTACAGACAGTAAGCTGCACCTTTAGCACAAAATAAGTGCAACAGCCAAACTGCTTGCTCTTTCAGAAAGGGAAATTTGTCCATCCAGCATGGTACAAGCAGCAGTTATTCTGCAGTATTTCCCCACACAGCTCCCTTTCAGCTCAGTGACCATCCTCAAAGCCCACCAATAACCCATCTCACTTCTTGTCCAGGACCATTTTACAGCTGCAGGAACATGAAGAGCTCCAGTATAGCAGAATCACAACTGAAGTTTTTGGGCAACCAAGTCCACTGACACTAGTTCAGCCCATGGTGCTCAGAGAACAGCAGGAAGGTTTTGCAAAAACTGCACAGTTGCTGAGGCAAAATTGGCATGTTCCCACCAACAAACAGTCATGGAAGCATTGTGGATGGGTTACCATAATTTTAAGTGTACCATTTAAACACTGTTCACAGAAGAGCTGGCTAAGAGGGTGCTGGAAACACTGATGGCAGCCAGCAGCTTGTCAACACAGACTGTGATAACAGGAACAGGGCTGCATTGGTGTCAGCAATAGCTGAGTTCCCCCTAGTATAAACGGGGCTC
Source organism: Haliaeetus leucocephalus (assembly GCF_000737465.1). Lineage (NCBI taxonomy): Eukaryota > Metazoa > Chordata > Aves > Accipitriformes > Accipitridae > Haliaeetus > Haliaeetus leucocephalus. The sequence continues at coordinate 940,364 of NW_010972618.1, forward strand.
CTAGGGGATTGCTTCATCCCCAAGAACAGAAGCAGCCAGCAATTCTCTAGCCTACCTAGACGATTTAGAAATTGCCACCATTGCTGCCGAAAAACCTCAAGGCAACAGAAGAATTAATTTCTCCATCACTTCATTCAGCATCAAAATTTTCATTACAGTTTTCAGTTACTGTATCCCAAATTTTACCTGATCCAGGCAGGGAACTGCTGCCATCTGCTATTCCCACTTGTTCACAGGACAAGATTCCAGCTGTTTTAGGCAAGGGCAAGCACTCAGCAATGCCACGAGGAGCAGCAGAGGTAGTCTTGCCAGAACATCATGAAAAACCCTCCCCACACCCAGATGACTAGAAAGTCTTTGTAAGCTAAAAACAAACCACACCCTGTACCCACAGGGCCAGAGAAAGCACATGTGTCAGCAGACAAGGAGATAACAATGCAACACAGCCTCTGCGCAAGGAGATGGGGAAGGCATCATCTCCCTGCACTTACCCAACCTATGAAAAAATCTAACCCTTAGTCAAGACTGTCTTTCCACTTGGACATTTGCTGTCAGGCAGCCAGCACCCAAGATTTACATCTTCAAAGCTATAATCATCAAGAGGTTTTAATAGTTAGATTCAATTGAAGCTATTTCCTCCCTTAAGTATGTACAAACCAAGATGTGGCAACATTATGCTAATACTGAAGAATCAAAGTCAAAATTGCTGGGAAACTTCTGTTTGCTGAGGCAGAAGACAAGCTTTGCATGTTAGACAAAGCTATTCCATATTCTAATTCACAATTTAACATGGCATTAGTTATAAGATTAAAAAAAATATCACATGAACACAGAACAGACTGTAGCAGGTTGCGATCTCTCTTCATTAGCATTAAATTTGGCAGTGGTTAGCTGCTGCACCAACCAGAACAGGCAACGCTACAAACCTCTTGTCTGATCTGAAGAGGCAAGGTAAATCCTTGGAATCAGAGCATGCAATTAAGCTAATATTCCAACCTTCTAATCCTTTTGGGTAGGGTACTAGAAAGCTTTCAAAAGCATAGCTGTTATTATTGCTTGGATTTCTGAATGCTCCCATATGAACTAACATATGTATACTGCAAAGCTGAGCTGGCTTTCTTCTTTCTCACTAGCTAAGCACACAGAGGTACATAGAGAAACGGTAGCATACATTCCCAGTGACACTGCTCACACTGTTCTCCCATAGGCCAAGAGTCCCCAGCTTTGATTTCTTAACAATTCCAAATATCACAAGCACTTCCAGAACAATGGTCCCTTTTCCCATCCTCCCAAGGGAGGGGGTATCTGGAGTAGACCCAGCACTTTCTGGAATACTTCATTTTGGTCGTCAAGCAGGCCATTTGACAAAGGAGCCGCTGTGCAGGCTCCAGCTGTGAAATGAAAGAGCACAACAAATCCCAAGCATGAACTGAGAGACTTCTCCAAGCACATCGGAGGCTCTAATACCTGTGACCTAAATAGCTTCAAGCCACCAACTCTTCATCTTTACTGCTCAGTTTGCTTTTACTGGAGGCTCTGAAACACCAAGCTCCTGGTTCACAGTCCTGAAGAGTCCCTGTAATCTTTCAAGTTAAGAGCCCAGACCACCACTTTTCAGCCACAAATATGGGTAGCAGGTCTAGATTCATGTGTGCAGTACCTGTTTGCCCACATTCACATTCATCTGGTCCTCCAGCTTGCAGAGCCTGCCATAAAGGTACTTTGAAGATCTAAGACTATTAACTAGAAAAGGGACACAAGGGAGAGGCTAGTGAGGAGCCCTACCAAATCCACTTAACAGATTCAGTTCCTAGACAACAAAGCTAAAGGCACTGTGTCTTAGTTATGCTTTTCTCATGCCATTTTGTCTGCCATGGCACTCTCAGGACCTACTCCTTTCTGTCCTGCTGTCCTTGAATTCAGTATTTGACACAATGACACCCTGGCCTTCCAAGGAGGGTTAACAGTAAAACTGAGTCTCCAGCAAAAGTATTAAATGTCACCCGCTCAACTGCAGAACAGACTATTTTCCTGCCTTGAAAGCTATGTGCCAGAAGACTTCTTGGCTTAATTTCCCACCTTGCTGATATTTATTCCTGTTTCCAAACGAGTGACCTCCTCTCCCTCCGCTCCTTTCAGCTTACCAGTTGTATAGCTCCAGCTACAAAATAAACACTATCCGAATCAAACTCGGAAATCCTAGGGCTGTTTTGCAGGATATTCCAAAAAGCTTCCTCCTAGGAGTCCACCTGTAAACACTAAATACCAACAGGCAGATGAAGCAGTGCTTTCAGCACTGGCACCTCTGCTTTTTTTGACCTGTTGCATGACACTAAATGGAAGACGTTAGTGTGACAGGGTGAGAAGGAGGTAACAACCACTGATTTGGAGTGGCTTGAGGAAGGTGATGAGAATCATCTTGAGTCAGACTGTTTTGAAGTTATTCCAGCAAGAGACAGTTTACCAGAGGTGGTTTTGGAAGAAGCCAGTCCTTGCTGAAGCACAGCTATCTGACCTTCCTGAAAAAGTGTTCACTTGATCTCCCAGAGCTGGATGGGCCTCCAAGAGGCTGCTGAAAGACACACCACCCCTGCTATTCTTTAGTCGAAAGAGTTGTAAACACATCATTAATGGGCTTTCCATGGTGGCTTGTTTAGCAGCAGATAACAGCCTTGAAAGAAGCCTATCCACAATGCTGCCTTTTCCTGTTCAGCTTTCCCTCACATACATACAACAGTTTCACAGGGCTGTCTCAGGCATCTGCACTTACAGCAGGCAGCACAAAGATCAGTGGAGGTTGTTTTTTTTTTTGGATTGCAAAGCTCCTGCTCCAAACAGGCACAGAAGCAGCTTGTCAGTTATAGAATAACCTAAACAGTAACTAAAGTGGTGCCATGGAGAAAATGCAGGATCTGCTGGACTCCTAGTTTGACAGAAAACATCAGTCAAGTACCAGAACTAATGTAACAGTGACAGTCAGAACGGCCCTGCTTCTCATATCAGGAGCTTACCAAGTCTAAAGTTCCAGAAAGGAAATTATGGGGCTTTTTGCTAGAGGTCTTCAGAGTCACAATCCTACCAAACAGCTGAGCTACCAATCCTTTGGAGAACACGACCAGAGGTTTCAGCAGACAGGTGTTGGGACTGTTGGTAGCCAAGTCCGTACCCACCTCTTCCCTTTTCCCCCCACCCCCTGCCCAAAGTCCGAACATTCAGGCAGCTGTTACAACATGGAGGTGAAGACAACTCTAAAGCATACAGGCCAAGAAGTTCTTCCTGCAAGGGCAGGATGGAGTGAACAAGCTAAAGAAACTGCTCCTTGCAGAGACTTCCTCACACAAGCAAGGATTAAATGGTTTTGGAGTGAACCAGCTCAGACTTTCCAAATAGCTCCTGGGAGTAAGGAGCCAACCTCACAGCAGTGTTTGGAGGTGGCCTGACTTCGCTCCCATGCATACACCAAGGCAAGTATGTTGTCATCAGCTCAGTGAAAAATCCCACCTCTTCATTCCTCTGAAAATCCCAGCCAAACCAGACACTTTGAAGATTGCCCAAGGCTGGAGTTATTTCTCCACTTGGCCATCTCCCCACACTTGGCCAGGGAACAATTTTAGGCTTAGAACAAATTACTGCATTCAAGCAGCCACTCCTTGTCACACCAGTTGTCCAACACCAAGGCCAGCTGTAGGATGAAATTCATAGTAACAGCAGCTTACCCTTCCAAATGAAATGCCAATCTTTCGATGCAGTGCTTTCCAAGGCAGTCACCAACTCAGCCTTTGCCACGTTTAGCTCAAGGGGATTGCTGAGAACATAGCTACACTGGCTACCCAGTACAGATTGACACCATGTCAGCTACTTGGGGGGGTTAGTCCAGCAAGTGCTTTCACCTTAAGTGGCCTTGCAAAACAAGAACCACCACACAAAAATAACCAAACTGTAATCATGTAGAGACAAACCTAGAGCAGCATTTAATTTGTGGGACACAGTAAATTTGGGGTCAAGGAGAGCTTATGCAGCAGCAAGTCTCCAGCTATCTGCTCCAGGGGTTCATTTGCCAGAAGGACCCTCCATCAGTTAGAGGAAGAGTATGGCAAGATACACCAGGAACAGTGCCTCCAAGAGAGGGACACAGCTGGGAGGGAGACTGCTCTGCCCTTGTCATTTCAGTCTGAACCACAGGACTGCACCCAAGCACAGACCCTCAGCATATATATGCTGCAGTGGTCCCAGCATCGCCTGTAAAGGGACAGTGCACTTGAGTGGCTCGGGGTCACTTCTGATGTCTGTGATACCAGACTGGGAAACAAACCAATCCAATCCCTTCTACATTTTCCTAGAAAGCACTTTCAAGTAAACATTCAGGTTATGTACCAGAGCCACACTGTCAGAGGAAGAGATACCCAGTCAAGGGTCTTGGATCTAGGCCATGCCAGAAGAGTTAAGACATACTGCTAGATACTGATTGAAGATAGTTCATAATCATAGTAACAACCAAACACCACAAAGGTCCATCCGTCAGGAGAAGCAAGCTGCTCTGAAGTCTCAGCCAGGGTTTAGATGAAGGTCAGTGGAACAGGATGACTCTACCAGAGATCTCCTCTGTACAGCTTCTGGCAGCCAGGCAGGAGAAACACTGTGAACTTGCTGTCAGCAAGAGAATGATACAGCAGGGAGAAGTGCTATCAAGAGGCTGAAAAAAGGGAGTGCTGAAACTATTCCCATTACAGCACACATTGATAGAGACCTAGAGTGCATGCTGCTGAAATTAACTTTCCTCCTCAACATACCTAAAGAAACAACTATGTTCTCAGCTCTGTCACTGTTTGACAGCAAGAGAAAAATCTCGTTTATCCCCTAACAGCCTTTCAAAGGCCAAAACCAACCAGAAGTGCTTTTGAAGATAAATTAATGGTCCTGTGGCAAGTGAAGAGGTGTGACAACACTAAATAAGTGCCTTTAATTTTTGAGTGTCTGATTTCGATTGTCTTCCAATCACACAAACCTGGTGAAGAGTGGGAAGCTCTCCTGCTTGCTCCAGCTCTGACTGTGCATTAACCCCCAGAGTGGGCTGGTACATTCCCAGAAACAAGCAGGGCCAAAACAGCTGCTGCAGTGCAGCAACCCATATACAGAACTGCCTCAGGGCCCACTCTGCACACACTGCCTGCAGGGCTGCTGCTCCACCAAGCATCTGAGCACCCAGCTGGAAGCAGCCAGCTGCACAAGGATTATCCTCTTGCTGACTGACTTCCAGGGAGGCAAGCAAAGAGTGGCTAGGACAGTCCTTCCTACACAAGCAACCATTCCCCACATGCAAAGGCTAGCATCTTTGGCATGATCATCAGACCAAGAATGAATCCAATCTTCAGACAGTGATGTAAAGCTGCTCTGTTTCTATTACTGTCCCAGACATCCAGAAGACATAGGATGCCTATGAAATGACAGCAGACAAGCTTCATACCAACAAGCCAAAGTCCTGAGATGGTGAAAACAACTTTGTACTAAAGCAGTGATAGGGGAAAAGGAAGTCCAACCCTGTTTCAGCAACAGATTTCAGTTCTTCTATTTTTCTAGCTGTAACCAAGATGCACAGTACAGCTGAGGAAACAAAACAGTAACAAGTTATTTTGGATACTATTTTGTAAACAGATGCATGGCCAGTTATTTAACCATGGGAACATTAGTATGAGTAGGCTCTGAGAGGGAGCAGCAGAGCACTCACAGGGTTATCTAACTGCAAGCTTTGAGCAGCTTGCATCATCTCCATCAGTAAATTTTCATCAGTCTGCAACATCAGCAGCTCATGCTGCAAGACACCTGGAAGAATTTGTGAATTGCCATCTCCCTTGGGTACCACAGGACTGTTCCCTCCTACTCCAGCCACTAACAGACACAACCACAAGGACAGTTAGAGGAGGTGTTTCTACAGCTAATTGTTAATTATATTAATTGACAAGACAGTCGACTCAACCACCATAGGGCCAGGTGCAAGCTGGGCCTCCTACTCTCTGTAGCAGGGATGCCCTTATCCCTGGGGAAAGGTGTAACAACAGAAGTGAGTCACCTTACACACACAGTAGGCCACCACTTTGACATAGTTTATGCCAGGACAGCCTACTGATTTCAGTATGGTCTGTCTACCCTGGCAGGCTTCATACCAGGGAGTCATTACTTTGTGTGCTTAAAAAGGTGCATACAGCTCACTCAGGCACCAAAGAGCAAGACATGAAACCAAGGAATTTGATCAACATTAAAGGTAGGGTCTTCTGTGTAAGTTAATATAGTGAGCATTAGTATGTATGAGATCCACAGACAGAAGACCACAATCAACACCTGTGAGATCAAAGGAAATGCTGAATATAGAAGCACAATATTACATGGGCAGCACAATAGAGAATATTCACTCGAACTGTGGTCACGTTCTCCACTGCAACACAAGTGGTACAGCAACAGAGCCAAGGGACAGCAACAGAGCTCAGAGCTGGGAACAGTAAAAGCAGGGCTACAGAAGCAGGCCAGAGAGCCAAAGTCCTCTTCCTCCCAGCTTCACCTTACACTGTCCACCATTCCCCACCCACCACACTCAGTGCTGAGCAGCCTGCAACTCCAGTTACCACCCATGATCACACACCAGGTGGTGACACACAGCCATGCCACAGCAGTGTGAGGTGCAGGGAGCTGGTGGGCTGAGGTCTACAGCTGCAGGATCTGAGGTTTATTAAGATTCAACTAATGAAGTGGATCTTCTGTCCTCTACTTAATTTGTGGTTTCTCTAGGTCAGGAAACCAAGCATTTGGGAATTTGCAATACAAATATTAGTATTCTGTTAATTTAAGTACTACCTTTCCTGAGAGCCAGGATCATATCTAACTGAAATACAGCATACCCTCCAAAACTGCTGTCCAACAGGGCATGTCTCAGGGACAGCACAGTCTGTCCCCCAGCACCATTCAGTTTGAGAAACAGTTTTAGAAGTGCTCCCTGTTCAAAATCAAGGGAAAGAGTTCATATGCTAAGGCAGCGCAGAAGGAAACACCTAGATACAACCATTTCAAGTTTGGAATGAGCTGGTAAATTTTGCACAATAGCATCACTACACCCCAGTTCTGCAGATGCTTAGATGTATATGCACAAGGAAGTAGTCAAGAGTGCATTGGAAATTTGAGTACCACAAAACTAAAACAACCCTTCAATTTGCCATCTTAAGGACTCCAGCCTGATCTTTCTCTTTGCCCACTTTTGCAGTGATCTTTAAGTATGAGCATAATTTAAGGGAAGTTTTAACACCCTATGAATTCACACAATCACTGGAAGTCTCCCATTACCAGATTGCTACTTTTTTCATCAGGAAGTTACATTCTAGGATGTTCTGCCCTTTGCCTGCGAGACTGCAGTAGTAGCTGCTCCTCATTACTACATGTAGCACTCTGAACACAGAGAAAAGCACAACAGTGTTTAAAGCTAGAGACAGGTTCCAGTAAGCAAATGATTTTGCAGTTCCAAGGCCAGGATGTTATCAGAAAATGCGCTCAGGAATCTGAGTAAGGAGAGAACTGCGTTATGGTTTAATTCAGCAGTCCCTGCCAGAACAAATAAATTTGCCTTAGGCTTTGGTTCTTGCACATTAGATGCAAGAAGCTTCAAAACTTTAAAGTTACTTGACACTTCCTTCAGATTTCATGTATACAGTGCATATCCTCTCTGCATTAGTATCAGAACAGTCATTAGTCTCTATTAGGTATGTATGTGCGAGAGCATTATAGTGCAAAGAACAATGGCATGAAATAATAATTGCTTCTGAAGTTTTAAAGCTATCAGTCTGGTTGTGGTAGGTGGTAATTCAGACTCCATCCTGTGATGTCCCACTGCCATTTTGAGTGTTCAGCCACTTAACAGAGGAGGTTGACCTGTTGGCTCTCTGAAGGTGCCAGGGAATAAGAAAACAAACAACCCTAGAGCAAAACAGAAGGCACAACCCAAAACTCTGGAGGAAGATTACACTTCAAAAAACCCAGAACCACAGCTAAGTATAAGTTTCCCTACTTTAAGATGACCCAGCTGTCCCCCTTCCCATCCCTGTTCCACTTACTGCTAGCAAGTGCTGCAGACAACTCTCTGCAGCCTAACAAGGTGAGCAACAATCACCTGCTGCCTCTCAGGGCAATATAACCACAACCTCAACACACAGTTAAGCAACTGCACTCTAAGGAGCATGCGCAGAGCTGGCATTACAGCACTTGAACTTAGTAATTTCCAGTATCTTTGAGAACAGTGGCCCAGATTTTCATGCCCTGGTACCCAACAGGCTACCAAGTACCAATTCAGATGTGTTATTAAGCATCCTGCTTCCTGGAAGTATTTATCAATACTAGAAAAGTTAGATGTCCTAATCGGAGACTCCTTACTAAGGAACTTTACTTGCTTGTTTGATCAATGAGAGTTCACCATAAAGCTGGCTAAAAAATTATTCATAAATTTTACCTGTAAGAGGAAAAAGGAACTCTTCATCTTTAGTTTTTACATACTGAAACAGCAGAAACAGTGCAGAGAGACCAGAGTTCCCATATGCACAAGTTCCACTGCGGAACATGCAAAGTTCCCCCTTCAGCAGATTGTGCTGAACTATTTGCTTCCTACATTTATGACTGTAGCTATGTGAAAACCCTAGCTCTGATCTTCACCACTTACAAAGGATCAGCCCACAGAACTGAGAACTGCAGTCAGTGCTTCCCAGCAAGAGAGACTCCACTGGTAGCCTACCAACCCTGTTCACTGGACCTCAACACATTACACAAGACACTCAAAGTCAATGCAGCCATAAGCAGCCACACTCAATCAAGAGCAGTGCTGAGTTTGGCATGAATCAGCTGCAGTACAGATGAACAGGCTCGGAGAACTTCAGTACAAGAGGCCAACTGAACAGCATCCACTGCCCCTTCAAATAAGAAAGGCAGTTAGTAACTTGAAGCCAACTGCGTGGAGAGAGCAGACAGAATACATGACCATAGGTCTGCCTGCATCACAGCACAGCATGCACAGGTATTTCCTAAACCAGCACAGACCAGCTTCCTTCTGCAAACATTCTCCCTCCATGAAAACCTCAAAGGACTTGGAAAACCTGGGCAAGGGCTTACACACAAGTTGTGGCTTCTGGGGACACTTACTGCAGGAGGTTACACTGCCTCTGTGGCCAGGTGTGCAGGTTTTCAAACTTAATAGCTATTCACAAGCTTCTTGCAATCCTGCAGACAGGATTAAGCACCAGCCAGTCTTAACACTGTTGAAGTTAAACTGACAGTTCACCTTTCAGCACTGGGAAGAGTTCAGATCAAGACATGCACCTGACAGTATTACCCAGCTATGCTTCCCTTCTATCTTTTAAGTTTCTCAGTGGTGCACAAACCACAGTGCAAGTCTCCCTAAAATATGCAAATACCACTGACACAGACGTGATTCACATCCCTGAAGTGTGTCACTACTGGCTAGACAAGGAGATCTTTAAGACTGAAAGCAGCCAAGTGCCACCCTTGTTCACTTTGTGTTTGCCCTGCATATGACACCACATGAGTAAGCAGTGCTCAATGTGAGTGTAAAAAGCCCAGGCAAGTGCAGACCTTGGTTCACTAAGGTATTTTCCATCTGCTGAGGGGTTAGAAAAGAATGGACAAGACTTAAAGAGCAAACACATTTTTCTTCAGAGCAAAGGGAAGGACTCCGTTATCTTTTGCCACTCACTGACCAGCAGTTACTATGAGGCAAACAGACACCAAGAAAAAAGTCCTATTCTACCATTCTGAAGCATGGCAGCTTAGCTAGATGGGAACCTGAGGCTTTGAGACATTCTTAAGTAACCTCACTTTTTAGTCATTTACTTAAGAGCACCTGCCAGGTCTGCATCATCTCCTTTTCTCTGTGACAGTTTGCTTTGAGCACAAATCCATATTTTGTTAACCTCCATCTCTACGTGATGTTTGCAGGAGCTCTGTTTACCTCTGAACAAGTATACATGGCCATTGCTGCTATAGGATCAGGCAGCTCTAGTTTCAAAGTCTTTATCAGAGACCACACAAGACAATTTCATTTTAGTCTCCAGGTCCTGGCTTGCAGCTTGCAATCTGTTGATTTACAATCTGAACAAGCCCTTGGTGTCACAACCCTTAGCCAACTGCTGCTGAAAGAATGCCTGAAACTTCAGCACAGGAAAGATGCCCAGACAAACTTGTAGCAATTTTCACTACCTTATCTTTCAAGCAGGAATGCCATTTCCCTTAATATCTCAGATGTATTTTGCAGAGTTATTCTGCAAAAATTGTCAGTGCCCACTCACTCTTCCCTTTTAAGTTTGGATACTGCTTACCATCCTGTAGGTGACCATATTCTGCAAAGACATCCTTTAAAACTTGTTTGAATGACAGGTATGTGCCCTTATGTCTAAATTTCAGACAACTCCATAGAAGAACACATTAATTCACAGGATATTAGGTTTTATGCTTCTGTTCCTACCCTCAAGTACTCAGCCTACCTTAGCTAGCACCTCGGTTTTTCCTTCTGCAAGTGCATCATTATAGATGCCAGCCAAGCCAGTCTGAGGTATTCAAGAAACCTGCAAGTACAGAGGGAAGGGGTTTGGCATGTGGGAAGAAGATACCATACAATGAAATTGCAAGGTTAAAGCATCTGCACTGAAGTCCAAGGTGGTCAGTGTAGCCCTACTGGTGGGAGCAGGTAAGACACTGCACACCAGGAACAAGGAAACCTGGTGCTCTGGCATTTGCACAGCTGTGACAGAGGGGAGGGGGTCTCTGCCTCTCCTGCTGACCTCTTGCTCTTCAAAGCAGCACAACACTGACCTAGTTTTCCTTTGGCTTTGTAGCAGCAGCAATGGAAGAACCAAGCAGAAAGCAAGCAGCACCAAGATTTGTCACTCACGAGAGCTGCTCATGTTCAGCCCATTCCAGAGCAAGATGACCCCATTCTTCACCAGCAAGAGTTACCTGCTAGAAGCAACAGGGAAAGAAGAGCTTCCAGGCTCCCCCACAGAGGACCATTAATTCAGCCAGGATCTTCATAGTTTTGAAAGACAGGGGTACAAAAGCAGCCTACACAGCATTTTCTAACAAACTCTGTATATATGTTGGATTATTCAGAACCTAGCAGTGGAGATTATATGGTCAAATTATCTGATGTATACTTGGCATTCAAGTCTACCAAAAGTCTGGCATAAGAACAGAGCAACTGAGAATATCAGATCATGGACTCATCCACACAATTATCCCCAGTTAACCCCTAGGGCATAAACAAGTTTAGGGGATAAGGAACTCAATGCAGAGTCTCATTCTGAAAGAATAAGCCATTTCACAGCAACTTGCTCATGTAGTAAAGGAATTTGTTTGGGTTACCTCTGTTAGACAAGCCCATGAGTAAGGACAGAAGGACTAGTTTCCTTCTAGGAAGCAATCTGTTCATAGCCTTTAATGGAAATCTCCCAATACTTTGGAATTAGCTGTTTTGCTGTATTAAGGGAATCTTCATCTTACCCTTCCCATAGATGAGGTAGTTTTCTACACACACTAAAAACTGAAAGCATGCTAAAAATATAGCTAAACCTACAAACCAAGCATAATTCACAGATGAGCTTTGAACTCTTTTCCTGAATGACATCTGTCTGCAAACTGTAGTCCTAAACAATTTCAGTCATAGACCTTTATGCATTCATTTTCTCCTCTATGGTAAATATAGTGCTAGAAGTCTTAGAGTCAAGTAGCCTTGGTGTGCGTTGCTCCACAGCCCTTGTAGCAATCAGGACAGATGTGATCAGTGTCAGAACTAAAACATTTCCTACCCTCTACAGTTTTTAACCAATGTTGGTTAAAAAGCAGGTTTCAGCACCTTTGGCCAGACAGCTAGCTATTTTAAGATCAACAGCACTACAAATTAACATGATTCAAATGCAACTGGCCTTTCCATCACATTTTCCCCCTAAACAGGACACTTATCAAGGGATAATCAAGGGCACCAAGGGAACAGACAAGGTGAAAACCACTGTCTTCATGCTATGAGCTGCTCTAGCCTTTCATCTTAAAACCCCAGCAATTCAGAAGATAAATTAGAAAAAGAAGAGTCTGTCAGAACTGCTGGAAAACAGTTTTGATCCTTTCAGGAAAACAGCCAGAAATTTCTCTCACACCAAAAAAGTCAACTTGTTTCAGCTTCCATATTACATGAAATTTTATCCCTTTTGTCTGAATACAAGGCTGCTTAAAACACAAAGCAAAGCACAAGGGAGATTATGTACGATCATGCTTGCCAAGCAAGTGCCAGCCGCAGTAGATTACAACTCAGAGCAGCCCAAGCCAAACCATGCAGGTGCTGAGCAGCAGGGGCCAGCACCCAGCAGTATGAGAGCACCCCAATCACACCCCAGAGCTCCGGATACACCCCACATACAGGGCGAATCTGCATGCCCCCTCCCCAATATCAGACTAATACAAACAGAAAAGTTACAGGTAACATGCTTCTGCAATAGCTATGACAAAACCCCTTTATCAAATAGGCCAAATAATTGGAAAGCATTAGCTACATGCTTGCCAGGTCAGGCACTGAAGACCATCCTGCCTCCCACTAATCAGGAGGAGATTAGTTAAAATTTGAGTAGGCTGTTACAGCTCAAGACACAGTATCAAGTACACTGTGCCATGCTCTCAACCAGACCCCTTACAAGAAAATGGATAAAGCTCAGGACAAATGCATGGAAGAGATCACACAGAGCAGAGCACAGCCTCACACACAGTCTTTGTGGTGACGAGTCATGGCATTTCAGGAAATAAGAAGAAAGTTCCTAGCATTTTGGCAAAGAGCAGAATTAAGCCACGAAAGAAGCCCAGTTCTCTGCTATGTTACCATCTCCACTGAGCTCATACATGAGGTCATACAAGTCAAATCCTGTTGGCTTTCATGATCTCATCGCATAGCTGCCAGCAGCCTAGCTACCCTGTTATGTGCTTAAGTATTCCCACAGTGGAAACAGTCGTCTCAGAAGTGCTAGAAAGGGAAGAGACCCCAAAAAGCTCCTCAAACTGCCACCCTGGTGATGCATCAGCTTTTCTGACTGATGTCAGAGCTAGCTAGACAAGCTCACTATACCTTTTATCCAGCCACAAGAACCACCAAGCCCTTCAGCTGCAACTGGAATGCAGCCTAATAGGTACTTGGATTTTTAGCATCACAAATGTTTGTTAACCCAGCTCAAGTGAAGCAGCACAGCAATAGCTGGAGATTTTGGGCTTCCTGCCATTTTTTAATTTATTTTAATTAAGTGAGCTCAACAATAGACACAGCAATGAAGATAGTTTTGAGAAAGTGGTCATATTACACCTCTTCTGCCATCACTACTGAAGCAACAGCCTTAAAATTGCAGCTGTAATTCAGGCTCAATTAAAAGCTCTGTATCTTCCCTGAAACCTATTGAGCTGTTCTGCTTCTTCCTCCCAGCTATTGATTACTGGGGTGGATGGGGTGAGGGGGGAATATTAATAACTGCCTCCCAGCCACTTTTCAGTGATGCCACAGCTTGTGACTTCACGATTGTCTCCATGGTGACACAGCAATACAACTGAATCTGAACAGGAGGCGGCCAATTAGAAGAAAGCTCTTTTGTGGTTGGAACCATAGTAATTGACAAAAATAAGAGAAGCTGTTATAAAAAGTACATAATTCCAACAATAAAAACCTTGCTTTTAGTTTGCCAGGTGAACCTAAAACCCCCAAACCATGTCTAAGTATACAAAAAAAAAAGCCCTTCTAGACTGGCAAACTCATGCTATCATCAGCTTCTTTCCCAGCTCTAAAGAACACTGAGCGAGCCTGGATCACAGAGATAATTTTTCCTCTCCCCTCATGTCAAGTCCTCCTTTCCATTGTAGCCTGCCCACATGCTTAGGAGGCTTCTCAGCCCATCACACTCAAGAAAAGCCTCCCAAGTGCCTTTGAAGTTGCTACAATTAGCATGCATGCGTATGTGTGGGGGAACACACAAAAGAAACCAACCCAAGGCTGCCAATCCATAGTCACTCATGCTGGCTAAGACACCACCTTCAAGGATGAAGCACACTCAAGATTTGAAATAGATGATATGAACAATATCTGGACCCTCTAGGTATCTATACCATGTTGTTTTCAACCTCCAAATCAATAAGAGACATACAGGAGCAATCTCTGCTAGCATAGGTTAAATTGTTACGGTGCTGTTGGGGGAACATCAAGCAAAATCTGGCTCCCTGACCAATCTCCACTCTCCACACTACAGTGCATGTTAATCAGGAAGCACTTGCTGCAGTCCCAGGGATAAGGCAACTGCTGCATTGCTCCAGAGTGGCCAGGACCAATGCAAAGCTAGTATGAAGTCCCCAGGGCAGAGCAGCTGTTTAGAGTGTACCACAATCAGGCCTTAAGCCTTAGGCAACTCTACTTTGTCTATAGATTCAGACCATTAAATACTAGCTACATTCAGAGGTACATTTACAGCATTTTTCTTTTCTCAAGCAAGCCTAAAAGCTGCAGCAGTCCATGAATAACCTTAGGGTATACTTTCCAAGAAAGCAAGCTTGAAGGTGTAACCCATAGCATGAAGTCAGGCCACCTGGAGTGAGGAGAGCTGCACCCAACACAGCAGCTCAAGCACAGCCATACTGAACACAGTCACGACTGGTGGTTAAACCTTCAAGGGTAACGCTGCTTCCCAGAGCTGCAGCCAGCAGACCTATTCTGTTCCTCTCCTGCAACTCAATGGGAAAGAGAGGCATGTCACTCTTGGCAGGGGAAACAGAGCACACAGGTCCCTAGTACAGCTCATGGCATGTGGAGGCTGGGCAGTAATCAGGTTAGCAGCTGTTTTCTGATAAGGGGCACAGCTGGCTGAAACTCTAATTGAGCCAGCTTAAAAAAATTAAGAATTAGCATAAAATAGATTTAACAGGTCCCCTCAACAACTGCAGCAGAAGCAGCTCTCAGTCATAATCCATCCAAGTGATAGTCTTTGTACCAAACACTTTTTCTAGCTCCTACCTCAGTCTGGTAAGTTATTCTGCAACAGCAGAACTTGAGTTAAGGCATTAACAGTGACTACTAGGGCTCCTGCTAGGATTCACCCAGCCATTAAAAACGAGCCATCCTGTGGCACACTTCTGAGAAATGGGACAACAGGACTTCCTCAAGCCACTCTCACCTGTGAACACAGTTGGTTCAAGCAGCAGACACACATTCCTGCACACTGCCTTCTGCAGGACAGCACCTGAGCAGCTCTGTTTTTCACAAGCTAAGAGTTCTGCCCTTCAAAAAGGTTTTAGTTCATTCTGGCCTCAGTGTTCCTGGTACATGAACTCGTTTACCCAGAACTGCGATCATATCCACCTGCTGTCTGAACACATACCATCACCCATACCCCAAGCATGTTTGCTAACAGAGCAAGAATTAGAAGGAGCAGAAAACATGATTTTCTGTATGAACCAGGCCTTGCAGCACTAGAAAAAGACATTGGCTACAGAAGGGAAAGAAACCCGAGATAAACAGAAATAATGACTTTGGAAACAACTAGCTTCTAAAGTTATTTTTAGAGCTGCCTCCTCCAGCACCCAAGATATTCAAAGCCCTTGAAAAAAATAAATCCAAGGTAAGCACACAACTAGCAGTGCCAGAAGAAAGCAGACAGTGCTTCAAAGTTTACTGCTGTCACAACACCAGCAGCCTGAACAGCTGGCCCAGTTCCGTCCTTTTGATTCAAGGAGGCCTCACTAGTCTGAGCTCTGCTTTGCTCTACCACAGCAAGCTCTCAGGAGCTTCACTGACTCCACTGGAGCCATGCCACACATGTGCTGGGGGAAATAACGAGCACTGCTCTGTGCTGGGGGCCTGCAGCAGGACAGCTGTCAATCTGCTGTTGGACAGGCCGAGCGCAGCACTTTAAAGCAAGGAAAAAGACAAGACAGGCACTTTCATCCTTGCTTTTTAAAGCCTGCTGTTATTTAAGGCCCGAAGTGACAGGTTAGGGAGGGTTCCCTCTGCACACTTGACAGCTGGCTACCCTTCCAGCTCGGCCACCTCCCCAGACAGACTGGGCCGGGAGGGGAGGGGCAGGCACCCTACCCGCAGACGACGCCGGTGGAGCTCACCGGAGCGCCGGCACGGCCACCGCGGAGGCTGAAGGCGCAGCGCGGGGCTGGCGCCGGTCGGGGCGCCCCGCTCAAAGCGCCGGCCCAGAGGGGCTGCGGGGGGGGGGGGGGGGACAGCGCAAGCGCTCGGAGCGCCTCTTCAGTGACCGGACAGAACGGCAAAGGACGGGGTGTCTCTGGACCAGCGCTCCCCGCCGCCCGGGGCGGTGGGGGAGG